>NW_024412444.1:10582028-10654791 GCF_014898765.1 Herpailurus yagouaroundi
CCCGTTCATGCTCTGTCTCTCTCTGTCCCAAAAATAAACGTTGAAAATAAATAAATAAATAAATAAATTATATATTTCTATATACCTAGAGCTATATGTATATTAGGGATATGGGCAAAATTTTTTCATCTTTTTTTTTTTAATTTTTTTTTTAACGTTTATTTATTTTTGAGACAGAGAGAGACAGAGCATTAACGGGGGAGGGGCAGAGAGAGAGGGAGACACAGAATCGGAAGCAGGCTCCAGGCTCTGAGCCATCAGCCCAGAGCCCGACGCGGGGCTCGAACTCACAGACCGTGAGATCGTGACCTGAGCCAAAGTCGGACGCTTAACCGACTGAGCCGCCCAGGCGCCCCTAAAATTTTTTCATCTTAAGGAGTAGAAAAAGAAACCTTCAGAGGCTGTTTAGAGAGTGGAAGAATGTAGGAAACATTTCATATTAATATGACTGAGGAATAGGTTTCTATCCAACACCCTCTGGGAATGCTATTGCCAACCAAATCCTCAAAAGAAGTAAAAAAGTTAAAAAAAAGTAAAGAAGTCAAAAAGTAAAAATCTTTGTCCTAATCAGAAAACTACTTGCAAGGCCACCAGAAAGAAGACTTTGATGAATTAATGCATTCCTTGTTTCTTCAAAGATTCCCAACTCCTTAATTTTAGCTTGTCTTTAAATTAAAGATGGCTGAAAAGAACAAAGTAGGAGGAAACAGGATGCTAAGAAAGGAGCAGACACAAATATCAAAGCTAGTGTATTGATATACCTGTGCAGAGCATGCAGGTTCTCGGTGATACCTGCTGATCTGATGGGTGGATGGATGGGTGGATAGATGGCTGGGTGGGTGAGTGGGTGCATGGATGGATGGATAGATGGATGGATGGATGGATGGATGGATGGATGGATGGATGGACGGTTGAGTGGATGGATGGATGGTTGGGTGGATGGATGGGTAGATGGGTAGATAGACCAGTGGGTGGGTGGATAGGTGGATGGACAGATGGATAAATGAATGGATGAGTGGATCACCAAGGCAGTGCTGGTCAATCCTGCAGAGGAGTAGGCTTCAGGCTGGTTTGGACCCCCTTCTGTAAGTGTCAGGAGCTTACCTACGAGGGATCTCTTCATCAGCGTATTTAACCGAGACCATGTAAGGCCCCTCCTGGGATGGGGTGTAGGTCACTGTGTGTGTGCCATCCCCATTGTCCACTATGTTCACCGGCTCCACCAGGCCTGAGAACAGAAATGAGAAGTCTGAGGAACTGCTTGGACTCTCCTTCACTCCACCCTGGGCTGAGTTTGAAACAGAATCACATTCATCCCCAAACCAATCACATTGGTTTCCACTGATGAGTAACATTAAGGCAGGCAGACCATAATCAGAGGCCTGAGAAATCACAGGAGACAGGATCCCCAATTCATGGTTGCAGAAATGACCCCAAGAGACACCTTTAGCTTTCTGTTGGCTAAAGTACACTCAGTCAGCCCTTGAGTATAATTAAGGAGACTGCCCATGCTTGTGCAAAGATGCATGTTGCAGACATGCTCTACCCTTTCAAGCTGGTTAGGCATGCTTGGGATGTGGCAATTTTACTGTATAGCTGAGGAAGGGCCAAAGAGTCCACAATTCTGAACAGAAAAAATTAACTAATGGGCTGGCCAGTCAAGACTTATGGCCACCTTTGATCAAAGACCAGTATGGCGCCGGCAGGATGGGCATAGGTGCAGGACAGGTGAGGGTGTCAATCTCATGGGGTGAGGGGACCTTCAAAGTGATGCCTATAGGGGATGGTTAGAGACTATGTTAAAACATAATCAAGGCATGCATTGGGTTGGTAGATTCCAGATCCCAGTTCTGAACGTGAGCATCAAGGATGGGTTAACGGCAGAGTAGGTTAAGCAAAGCATGGTCTACTCAGTAAGCAAAGCAGAGGAGGCAGGAGCAAGGCAATTTGAAGGATGAAGCCAGCAAGAGGCAGTCAGGTCACATAAATTAGAGCAGCAGGCAATAGGAAAATGCAAACCTGTCTCCGTAAAGTCACCCTTCGGGTCACCTTTAAAGAACTCTGAAATGGCTTTCAAGGGGCTGCGCCATGACTGGGAATCCATCTCATCAACTAAAATTAAAAGGCTGTTACTTCAGAATCCTCCATAATAATATAATAGAGGTAGATATCTAAGTAAAGCACCCCCCTCCTCTCTCTCTCTCTCTCTCTCTCTCTCTCTCTCTCACACACACACACACACACACACACACACACACACACAGGTCATACAAGCTGAGTGACTATTAGAATCAGATTCCAGCCCCATGACCTCATTTCCCTCAAACCACGTCTGCCCTGAGCTTCAAAGGGCATAACCTCCTGCTGAACCCCATTAAGGAGAAAGTTCCTCTTCAAAGAAGGAAGCCCCCAATTGCCATTTCTGTGAAGCCAAGAACACATCACTGGGGAAAAATCCAGATAATTTAAGAAATTAAGCAGAGAATGGCACACTTTAAATGCTAGAAGAGGAAATGTGATCGTCTACCAAATAAGGTAAACTTCAATGCACTTCAGGGCTTTGTCCCAAAATGGCCTGCTAGCCTTACTGAACCCCAGCGTTCCAGGCTGCCAACAGGGCAGGCCAAACTGGCAACAAAGGCCATTTCCCAAGAGACCCTCTCCCTCCAGGAAGTTGGGACAATGACAAAGCCATGTGTCGCATGGGAGGAGTAGCTGTCATTTCCAGAAATTTGGAGTGTGTTCCACATGGGCACAAAGGCACCTCGAAGAAAATTATCACCTCCAACCCCATTGCCCACCCAAATTCCAGACCAACCCCAGTCACCTCACAAATGCTGAAATGTGTAATCAAGCAGTTTTAACAGTATTACATGGGAGAGCCCAAAGACTACTTGCTTCATCTCACTACTTAAGAAAAATAAAAATTTAAAAAGACATTTAGAGGGGCTCATGGGTGGCTCAGTCAGTTAAGTGTCCGACTTTGGCTCAGGTCATGATCTCACGGTTTGTGGGTTTGAGCCTCACATTGGGCTCTGTGCTGACAGCTCAGAGCCTGGAGTCTGCTTCTGATTCTGTGTCTCCCTCTCTCTCTGCCCCTCCCTTGGGGCTCATGGTCTGTCTCTCTCTCTCTCAAAAAAAATAAATAAAAAGCATCAAAAAAAATTTTTTTTTAATTTAAAAAGACACTCAGAGCCATATTATTAAATAGGGGAAAGACCACTAGAGAAAGAAGAGGTCTGCCTGCTTATTAAGCAGGAGCTTCTCCTGTTTAGAGTATGGAGCAATAAAGCAATTTAAGAAATTTAATTTTAAGTTCATGACCAAACTCAAAAGTAAAGTGCCTGCTGTGGCTCACGGCTGCCCCCATCTGGGGCAGGTGAATGTCAGCAGGGGGGCAGGATGCATATTCACCTCGTGGGCCCAGGACCCTCACTTCCAGTGGGGCCAGGCCGGCTTTGCTGCTGTCCACTGTGAAAGACTGCAAGATGCGAGCTCGGACACCGGAGCCCAGTCCGGGGCCGGCAATCTTGACCTTGCTAGGATCCACGACATCTTTCACTGGAACTCTGAAGGGACTGCCTGGAAAACAAGTCACAGGATTCTGAGCACGGGAGCCTTGCCTTGTGTGCACCCAGAATCACACTGCTGCTCCGCATGGGCCCTTGGTGGTTTGGACCTCAGTCAGTGCCCCCCACCTTGCTGTATGTGCACCCATGTGCATCCACTCCATCTAGACACTGTGCCAGGTGCTGGGCCCAGAGTGGCTAATGGCCCTTGAGGAACCCACAATGTAGAAGGGAGAGGCACACAACATGTTAAAGGCATGGACAAGTTCTGGTGGGGCACTTAGAAGGCAATGAGTCCAGTCTTCAGGAGGCCAGGGGAAGCTTTCCAGTGACACTGAAGCTGAAACATGAGAGTGAACAGATAGCACCCAGGGAAGCAGATGGAGAAGGGTTTTAAGCTGTGATGGGCATATGCAGAGGACTGGAGGTGAGGGGAAAGACAGGCTATTGAGGAAAATGAAGGAAGACAGCTGAGTGGTGGAAGAAAGAAGTGGAAAGGGCTATAGAGGCAGGGAGGCCTTTTGGCCCACATTCAATATTCTCTCCCCAAACAGCTCCCGAGGGCTTCCTGGAATCCTCCCCCAGCAACGTAGCCTGCTTGGTTCCCTGGTCATTGGGTGAACCCTTGCTTTCTCTGTGTCAGCTGTGGTCCTCTGACTCTTTGAAGGTAGTGGTTTTAAAGACCAAGTTAACAGAAAATGCTGTGTGATCAGGATTTGCAAGACGAGCACTGAACAGAGAAGCCAGGGCTGGACCAGGGACCCTCATGGGATTCCCCCACCAAGGGGGACAGAGGAAGACCTCCTCAGAGCTGAGTCAGAAACGGGAGCCCCAATGGCTCTGGAATCATGCCCCCCTCTGGCTTCCAAGTCCATCACCGAGGGGCAGTGATATGCATCTCTCGCTGTGCGCAGAAGTCCTTGTGTTCCCCAAGAAGGCTGGCAAAATTAATGACTTCTAGCTGCCACACAAACTCAGGTGTCTCTGCTTTGCATCCCCCCCAATTTATCTGTTGTAGAATTAGGGGTGGTACATTACAAGATCACACAAAGAACAGAGACCTTGGCTTTTTAGCAATAGCTGGGTTTTGACGGCATCAAAGTTTTCAGCTGGCTGAAATAAATGGCTGACCCTGGCAAAGACAAACATCACCCTCCATGTTTGGGTTTAGGGAAACAAAAGGGAGCTTCAGTTTACAGAGAAACGGCTGAGAATTTCAGTGTCAGCAGGTGATGGCCATCGACTACCCCTGAGGCTGATCTCCAAGTCAGAGCCCCCACTGGAAGGTGTCTGAACTCTGCATGAGAGTAGCCAAGAACTAACAAAATGACTTTAGACCCGAGGTATGAGGTGGCAGATACCAAGCATTACCTGCCCCCCATGCTGTGCCCCAGGCAGACATCAAAAGCCAATCACAGCAGCTCTTCTTCCTGATGCCCTTATCCCAGTTGATCCAGTTGATCTAAGAACCACCACCAATCGACCACAGCTGGCCCACCAGAGGAAACTAATAGGCCACAGCGGGTAAACTAATAACTCCACTACAGGTATGTACCAGGCCAGGAAACACTGGACTATGTTTAACCAATCAGAATTCCCATGAGAGCAAATCAGAAGCTAGCAGGTATGTTTCACAGCTCAACACCACATGAGTTACCTTAGCTAAGCAGCCCAATACTAAGACAACTAACCAACACTTTCCTAAATAACTCTGCCTGGGAAGGGCCTGGGATCTGGGAAAAGCTGGTATTCAGTTCTGAGAGGCAACAGAGAGTCTGAAACATGACGACGTACCATCTACCTCTGGTAAGAAAATTCCAAGTGGGTCTCTCTTTATTGTAATTCTCAAAGATGGCCGTGTGCTTCATGCTCATGCATCAGCCACAGGGGCCCAAGCCCGCACCCCTCTTCTGCAAGAGGAACTCCAAAGCTGATGGCATCCACCAGACCTTCCCAATAAAGTCAGAACGGTGTTGTTATCTCCACGACCAGGAGATTGTCTTCTCCACTGCTCCCTGCCTGGGTGATGATGTGGATACCTACCACATCATCTCTCCTGAGAACAGCCTTCCATCTGTTCTCTGTACTCTCCTCTACCATCCCCCCAACTGCAGAGCTGCAGAGCTCCAAAAGATACTCAAGGCTCTGCATTCTGTCACTGAGCCCTGTTCTTTCTTTGTAGCAGTTATCAGGAGAAGTCACATAAACACCAGCCAGGAAGTTCCCGGAGCTCAAGAGCTTTGACTGTCTTGTCCATGACTGAATGCGTCTTGACTAGTGCTTATAGGGATTTAGAAAGCTATGATCAGCTGCAAAGCCAAGTTTGAGGAGAAACTTACCAATTTAAGTTTCTTAAACTTAAAGAGACTTAAGCCTTCAAAGAATATCTAAGCCTTCATAAAATTAAAGCTTAAATGAACATCTGAGGAGCATTAATTTGAGCTGAATGTCAATGCTTTCAGATCAACGTGAGAGGAAGAGTGAGTTTGAACGTGTGCACACGTTTGCATGTAATAAAGGGGGGAAACGTACAGATTCAGGAAACTGTTTGGTCAATGCACACTCCACTTCCCTGGGAGTCAAGTCAGAAACCCAAAAGTAAGCTCCTCAGCCTGGTCCTTCCCCTTCAGTCTCACCCTGGCTTATGACTTTTAGGGCAAGAATAATACTGACCAACCCAAGGCTCTTCCTGCCCCAGGAGTCTTGGGGGTAGGGTTCTGACCTCTTTCTCAACATATCTAAGCCAAGGCATAGGCTGACTCAGAGGCAGCCCCTAGAGTCCTTACCTGTGTCCACTCCATACCACAGTCACCTACCCATCTAGATCTGTGTTGAGTGGCAACTGTTTCACTAAATAAGCAGAAGGAGAACCTATGAAAATCCCTCCCCTGGAGCATGAAAGGTGGAGGGCCCTTTGCCACTTAAGTCATATATTTCCTCATTGTTTCAATCATGTATAGCAGTGGTTCTCAACTAGGGATGATTTTGTCCCCAAATGGATACTTGGCAATATCTAGAGACATTTTTGGTTGTCACAAAATGAAGTGGGGTGGAATGCTACTCAATACCCTACAATGCACAGGACAGCCTCCCCACAACAAAGAATTATCCCACTCCCAATTTTTTATGTAATCTCATCAACCCAACATGGGACTCAACCTCACAACCCTGAGATCAAGAGCTGCATACACCACCTCCTGAGCCAGCCAGGCACCCAACAAACCCTGTTTTACAGCCAGTGCATATACTACGTCATTAAATAGAAAAGAAATTAATACATAAAAATTTGAGTCTGTGTGTCTCTTTTGGCTACCAGGACTGTCAATGAAAAACAGAAAGTAAGAAAACACGCCTAAGGTGTGCAAGAACCAACCATAGAATAAAATGGAGATTTTCAACGTTCTAAAAAAAAAAAAATCAGCTTTCACTTAAATTAGGTCCTCCAACATGTGAGCAACCATGCAGTCAAAATGCCAAGTCAATGTGTTCTGCCATGTTACTGGTCCTCCTGGCAGTTGGGATATTCTTGGAGATGCAGCCATAAAGAAAATTCTCCCTTTGCAGTCACTGCAAATATCAGACTCTTTCTCCACTCAGAGATAAGCAAAACAAAACCTGCTTTCACGCAAAATCAATTGTCCTTTGGGTACCTTTCTGAGGGAAGCCTTACCAGGGATGTGGGCTCCTCCATATGTGATGTTAACGTCATAGTCCCCTGGAGCAAAGGGGACGTACTCAGCGCTGCAGCTACCATCTTTGTTGTCTCTGCAGTTGATCTTCGACTCTGATGGGCCTTCGACAGTTATGCCAAGCCCACCAATTCCTGCCCCTCTGGAAAGTGTGGAGAAGAAAGCACAGTGGTACTAGTGGTTTATGCTAGTCTGCTTATTGCCAAAACTATTTAAAATCCCTCTATAAACGATCCCACGTAGCCAACCTGACTCAACTACTGTGACACCTCTCACACAGAAGATTTCTCAACAGTATAAGACAGATTTAACCTCTCCTTTCTGATGCTTATTCTTCTTTTGATTAAAAAAAAAATTTTTTTTAATGCTAATATTGGGCGGGTGGGGGAGAGAGAGAGACAGCAGGAGAGGGGCAGAGAGAGAGGGACAGAGTGAGAATCCCAAGCAGGCTCCACGCTGTCAGTGCAGAGCCTGACACTGGGCTCGAACTCACAAACCCTGAGATCATGACTTGAACTAAAATCAAGAGTCAGATGCCCAAACAACTGAGCCACCCAGGCGCCCCACAGAAGGCATACTTCTAATATCTCACCTAACTATGAGATTGGCTATATATATTTCTGCATTATCAAGTTAAGGCGCTTCCATCTAGTTCTGGTTTGCTCAGCAATTTTATGACTATCACCAAGGGCTTTCTGGTAACTTTTTGAGTACCAGACTCCATGACACATATGCAGAATACACCTGTAAAACTCAGAGCATTTAAACTACCTAAACCTACTCTTTTTAGAGAGTCAACACACAGAACCCAGGATCCTGCTTACCTAGTAACCACGGTGAAGACATTGGGTTTGTTGGTAAAGGCCTCTTTCAACCCAGGTCCTTGGGCTTGAACCCGAGATGGCTGGCAGCCTTCGGTTACAGCCACTTTGAAGGGACTATTTGGGACAGGTACATCATCGTAGGTCACCTCCACTACATGGAGACCTGTTCAAAAACAACAAACAGAAACATATTTGTACAGGAGTCACCTATTTGTGGGAAATAACACTCTACTGCAGAGTTTCACCTAGTACCCACACCTACCTGCTATACCATGTTATTTGCAACAAGTGGGTTAAAGAAATAGTACAACATCGGTATGATTTGATTCTTTTTAAATGCACTTGTTTATTTATGCTTTCTGTTCACCTGACAGACACATAACTCTCCCTCCCTGACACACATATGCACAAGGTCTCTCCTCCAAGCAAATATCACTACATCTGTATTCAAGTTAGTCATCTTACATGTATTATCCTGATCTGGAAACACTCCACGCAGTCATTAGCCAAGAGACAAAGGGGGAATCCATGAAATAGAATATACATGCATTTACATAAAGAGATTGGAAGTATCTGCACCAAAATATTTATAGGAATCACATATCCAAGTAATGAGGATATATGGTACTTTTAATTTTTTACCTTTTTGTTATTTATCAAATTAAAAAATGTTTTTATTAATGTTTATTTTTGAGAGACAGAATGTGAGTGGGTGAGGGGCAGAGAGAGAGGGAGATACAGGCTCTAGGCTCTGAGCTGTCAGCACAGAGCCCAGTGTGGGGCTCAAACCCATGAACTGCAAGATCATGACCTGAGCCAAAGTCGGACGCTTAACTAAGTCACCCAGATGCCCCTCAAATTTTTAAATAATTTTAATATTCAAGAAATAAATGACATAAAACAAACTCTACAAATGAGCAATACGCATGACATCACTCATAACCTGCTCGGGTGAGCCTGAGGCTAAACCTGGCCCAAGTGTCAACATATAAGGAGGCATTATAGGGGAGGGAGATTTCCACATGTCCCTGTCACTTTGTACATGCCTCTGCTGAGACAGGCCAGACACATGAGGCAGGAGTCAACACCAGTCACCAAACGAAATGGCCCAGCACAGCTATGAACAAGGGTCATGTCCAAGGAGAAATCAACTCACCTTTCTCAAAGGGCGTGTACTCCACCTGGTAGGTCCCATCGGCATTGTCTGTGACGAAGCACTCGGTAGAGGCCCCTGAGGGGTTGGCAACATGGGCTTTGATGTGGTCACCCCCAACCTGTGTCAGGGGCCGTGAGTCGACCGTGAAGTCGGTGGTGGCCTCACGAAACACATCTGCAGAGCAATCACACAGATAAGAACGTCACCAATACCTGGGACCCAGGACCAAATCCAAGAACCAAGGTTCTTGCACTTCAGATACGTTAGGTCTAGTTTCAGTGACAGCAGACAACTGTTTTCTCTGACTCTCAAAATCAACAGTATTAATGACCACCTCCCCCTACCACCACCTTGCAAAAGCTGCTTCCTCCCGGGTAGTCTGTGGAAGCCCCAGTGAGAACACAACCACTTGTACACTTTTTGGACAAAGGTGGGGTCTGGGGACAGGTTAAAGGACAAAGACAGATCTGCTCTGCAGCAAGTGTGATATTAGCACCACATTTGAAACCTTTTCAATTCAGTGTCAAAAATGAAAGATCTTGAATTTCCACATAAAAATCAAGGTTTTTAACTCTGCCAGAGAAACAGGAAAATCTGCAGGCAGTGCTGGGCCCTGTTCCACAGAGAAACAACGTGAGGGTCAGGCAGTGGAAATGCCATGTGCCCACTCCTTTGCCGTGGTCCTTCTCTTCTGGATGCAGGAGCATAGGTGTTTTCCTACACCCCACCTGGCCCCAGTGAGCATATGAGTTCAGAGCTCCACTCTGAGCTTCTGGGGACCCCTAAGTCCCAAGCTATTTTGCAGCTTCCCTCTCTTTATGAAACCTACCTTTTCCTTCTATTCCTGGCCCAAAGACTTTGACCCTGCTGGTATCCACAGCGGGCTCCACCTTGACCCTCGCAGGGAAGTGGGGCACGAGCTCGCCTCCATACTTCATGGTCAGTGTGTACATGCCGGCAGTCAGGGGCACATAGGTCACTGCATAGGTACCATCTTTGTTGTTTTCAATACAGACTTCGGCTTTCGCTCCCGAGTCTGACACGGCTTCCAGGCCCAGGGCCCCGGGCCCTGCTTCCGAACAGTCAACACTCAGCAGCCCAGCTTCGCCCACTTTCCCATGCTGGAGACCTGGCCCCGAAGCCACGACTTTAGAGGGGTCGAAAGGCATTTCAATGTCGGCTTTGAAGGGAGAACCAGGTATATGGACTTCTTCAAAGAGAATGTTGACAAAGTACTCCCCGGGCTTTGTGGGCAGGTAGGAGACAGAGCACGTGCCATCGCCATTGTCAGAGCATTCAATTTTGGCCTCGCATGGGCCTTCCACAGTGAGGCCCAAGCCTCCGGTGCCCGCTCCTTTGGTGTCGATGGTGAACTCCGCGGGCTTGCCCACGAGACCACCTTCAAGGCCAGGACCATGGGCCTTCACCTATTTGAACAGAGAATAAAAGTCGAACTGTGCCTGATGCTGGAGTGGCTGCTCGGCCAGCACCACCTCACACCCCAGCCTGCAATCAGGCCTCTCAGCTGAGTGGCCCTTCTCCCTGGGGCCTAACTCATGTCACACAGACCCAAGTTAGAAACACGGTGCAATCCAGGCTGCAGATGGCTACCAAAGGGACACACGGCTGCAAGCTCAGTCAACACTGAAAGCTACAGCACCGAGGCGTGGCCCTCTGAAGCCCGGCATGTGACTTCCACTCTGCCATGCCCAGCACTCCCGAACCACAGGGCTGGAGGTGGAGACTAACAAACACACGCGGGGCTGAACGCTTGTAGCATGGTTTTATGGGCCTCCCTGTTGCTTGGAAGGCTACACCTCCCTCAACAAACTCCACATAATAAAAAACTGCAGTGGTGGATACCTGCCCTTCTACATTTGTCCAAACCCATAGAATGTAGACCACCAAGAGTGAACCCTTGTGCAAACTACGGATTTGGGGTGAACAGGATGTCAGCGTAGGTCCATCAGTTAGAACAAACGTAGAACTCTGCTGGGTGATGGTAATAATGGGGAGGCTGTGCACATGCAGGCACAGGAGGTATGAGGGAAATCTCTGTACCCTCCTCTCAATTCTACTAGGAACCTAAAACTGCTCTAAAAACAAAAATCTAATAAAATTTTTTTTAAATTTATTTATTAAAAAAATTTTTTTGAATGTTTATTTTTTCAGAGAGAGAGAGAGAGAGAGAATTTGAACAGGAGAGGGGCAGAGAGAGAGAGAGAGAGAGAGAGAGGGAGAGAAAGAACCCCAAGCAAGCTCTGTGTTGTCAGTGCGGACCCCAACACAGGGCTTGATCCCACAAACCATGAGATTGTGACCTGGGCCGAGGTCAAGAGTCAGATGCCTATTGACCGAACCACCCAGGTGCCCCACTCATATATTTTTATATTGTATTATACAACTTCTGCAGGGTGAGCTCACTCTGCATGCTGGACGCTGGCCTCCACCCACACTATCTCACCTCACCCATTCAGGCTCACCCGTTATTATGCTAGCAAATGAAGGGCTAGAACCCAGGGACGAGGCCCTCACCGAAGCCTCACCACCAGAGAGAGAGAGAGAAGACGATTAGTGGGAAGGACGGCAAGCTGCCCAGGGACGACCCGCTCCCCCCCCGCCCCCCCAGCCAAGGCTGAACTGTAGGACAGAAAACTTCCGTCAGTCGTTGAGAATAGACTTTCCTCAGAAAATGATTTTCTAAAGGTCTTTGTCAAGCAGGATGGGTGAAGGACCACAGTGTTATATTTGACAACAGGAGACACATCCTGGTACAAAAACACAAGCTAACCTTGGTGGGATCTGGTGGCAGTGAGGCCTCCACCGTGTAGGGACTCCCAGGCACGGGATGTCCATCGTAGGTGACGTCTACAGCGTAGAGCCCCTCCTCGCGAGGGATGAACTTGGCTGTGCTGCTCTCCCGGCCCACCACGGGCGCCACCAGACACGGCACGACCTTCCTTGAGGGGCTCAGGATCGTCACATCCAGCTTCCCCTGGCCTCCTGCCCCGTTTGTGTCAATGGCGAACTCCTGGCCCTTCCCGACTTCGACTCCTGGAAAAGGGGAACATGCCAAAGTGATGAGCTGACCCTTTTCAGCAACAAGAACAACCGAGAGCAAAAAACTGACAGTTCCTTGGACATGAGGTGTTATCTCAGCCCAGGCAACAAGCAGTGGCTGATAGCGAGGACAAGAAGCAAGACTGAGTAGGGATAATCAGCATGTACCTGGATAATAACCAGTACAAGAACAATTATTAATTAATGATGATATTGATAACAATGATAGCTGACATGTACTGAATGCACTCTACACCCTGGCACATCATCTCATTTAATTTTTAACACAACCCCATGGGGTATTTGTCAGCGATGGCTTTAACAGATGGAAAAACTGAGTCTCAGAGAGGTTAAGGAATGTGTCCAGGGTGACACCCAGCAGACCAGAAAGGTGGGACTCAAACATAAATTTACCTGATCTCACAATGTGCTCTGCTGACTCGTAAATTATAATCTGACACTGTCCTCTACTTACTTCAGGTGTTAACTTTATATCAAAACATTCCCATAGGCCAATGTTTTATTTACTAACTCTTGGCAGCAAATTTAATCCTACAGCCAACAAGGCAAAAGTCACAGAGCTGGCCGGTGCAGGGGCACTGAGGCGAGTCTGAGGAAGTGATTCTCTGTACTGCGCTGATATCTGAAAGTTCTCTGCAAAGCAGGGCCACAGAAAACCCATGTGCTGTATTTGACAAAAACAGGGGAAGGACTTTGAACCAAAAGGAAAGCACTTGGGAGCACAGGGCCTCCGCCACAAGCCAGGGAATTCCTGACTCTGGAGCCTCAGAGCGCCATGGCCCAAAGGCTTTTCTAATCGCCATTGTGCTTTGCCTGGTCTGCAACTGAAGCCCTAAGTGTCTTAGAGAAAAAGCAACAACGAGGAGACACATGAAAAGGACTGGACAGTGACGATTCATATGCTCAGAGCTGGCTGCCCTCCAGGGACAAAGCCAGCATCCATTTCTTGCTTCAGAGACCCCAGAGCTGGGAGGTGGCTCATGCATTTGGGTCACAGGTCAGTGAAGGCGCTCATCAAAGGTCCACTGAGACCAAAGAGGCCTGCCTTGGGGGGGTATGTGCTGAGCCCCACGTGACCCTGAAATCAGGTGAATGTGTGCCACCGAGGCATGGCCGGGTTGCAGCCACACAGCAGCTCATGCCAACAAGGGGACATAGGTGTGCGTGTTCTCCAGGATGCAGTGCTGATGTCAAAAGGCAGGCTGAAGACACACGGGTATGGCAGGATAATTTTAATGCAAAATAAACATTGCCAAACGTTTTCTGCTGGCACATATGCACATATAGATGCAGAGAGAAGGTCTGGAAGGATAAAAACTGAACTGAAAACTCTGGTTAACCTAAGGGAGAAAAAAAGGTAGCAGAGTGGAGTTTACTCTCAACTGTGATGTTTTTTATATGAAAGTGGATTTATGCATTACTTGTATAAAAAAATAATTCTATGATTACATGTTGAACTTCTGAAGGTGGTGATAACAACATCAGTGTTCACATTATACTATGGTCTTTACTTTTGTATGTTTGGAATTTTCCCTAATAAAATAAATTGAAACATTTTAAAATAAATGAAATGAGTTTGTACTGATAAGATACCTACCAAGCTAAAGGAATACTGGGATGGGGCTGGAGGGATGCATCATACTTGTGGTTTCTGAGCGCCAGGGAGTTGGCTTTTATGCTAGACTGTCTACCCTCGTGTGGATTCCATGGCCAAGGACAACTAGCACAGTAGAAACTCACCAGAAATCAATGTGTCCCAACTTCTCTATGTAATGAAAGCATCCCACTGCGAGGCCAGCAGTTACGGAGACCTGGCTATGTGCCAGCCCCTGAATCAGGAGCTCTTATTTAACTTTCAAAATATTCCTGTGAATGTCAGTGTTCTTGATCTCCCCTCCCCGACTCTAAAAATGAGAAGACCGAGGCTTGGTGAAGTCACAGAGGTCAGGGAGGGTCACAGAGCTCTCCTACAGCATGGCCCCAATCCACACCCAAGTCTGTCCCACTGCAAAGTCTCTTAAGGCAGAATGTTTCTCTGCAAACTGTCCTTTGAAGGGAATCTAATTGGCAGCCCCAGTTGATGGTCTTCAGTGACCTGCCCCCCCTTCATCCACACACTTACTGTTTTCCAGCCCATTAATTTTTATCTTGCTCAGATCCAGTGGAGCAGCCACGCCCACGGCGAAAGGGCTTTTAGGGATGGGGTCGCCACCATAGGTAACCAGAACCTGCATATTGCCCTGGAAAGAGAGGAAACAGAGTGCACCTTTGGGCACCAATATCTAACTTGTTGTTTAAACCTGCCTTCCAGATCCTTCATTCTTCCAATGACACGGGGCACTTGACTCCAGTAGATTTAGAAACATCACAGATATAGGGGTGCCTGGGTGACTTAGTCAGTTAAGCGTCCAACTCTTGGTTTTGGCTCAGGTCATGATCTCATGGTTTGTGAGTTCGAGCCCTGCATCAGGCTATGTGCTGACAGCATGGAGTCTGCTTGGGATTCTCTCTCCCCTCTCTCTCTCTCTGCCCCTCCCCCTCTCACATTCTCTCTCTTCCTCTCTCTCTCAAAAATAAATCAATAAACTTAAAAAAAAAAAAAAGAAAGAAAGAAAGAAACAGCACAGATACGTTTCTCTAAGCTTCCGGCACCACGGCAAGAACAAGCGAGAAAGATAAAACCAGAGCAACTTATAACAACAGGGACGACTTAATAAGCCTACCGTGCTCTGTGCTTTTAAGCATTTCCTTGACTCAATCTCCAAACAGTCCAAAGGGGTGGTTTCCCACTGTCATCTCCATTTTTTCAGGAAAGGAAACTATAGCTCAGGGAGGTAGAGTCACATGCCCCAAATCACATACCTGGTAAGTGTGAGAGTTGGACCTCCCACCCACAGCACGCAGACCAGTGTCCCAGCTACTCTGCCACACTACCTCCACCCAGCACACACCTGACTGTGGCCATGGAGAAAGCTGCTGGGTATGGGGGCCTCTAACTGAACAACATCAGCTTTTTCTACATTCTGGAAATCAATTTCAGGCCACCAGATGGTGAAAGGGATTTGCAGACTGGAGTTATTCTAGGACCACCGTGTAGTCTCGAAACTCCATCTATGTCAAGGAAAGAAAGAAAAGTTGCAAGTGCAGAGGGGACCACATCTGTGGGCTTGGCAGGCCCCTTGCTAGTAGGCCAGGGGTCACGGGAGCACAGTACGACCATATGTGCCACGGATGTTCTCCTCTGGCCAGTCCTGGCCCGCTCACGTCAGGCTTCCCCTCCCCAGTCAGCTAGGCAACTCCTGCCCCCCGCCCAACCAAGACTCCATGAAAGCCCATGGCTGTCTCAGTAGATTAAGATCTCCCTCACCTTAAACATCCAGGCATAACATAAGAGGACGTGGAGGAAATCTGGGGGCTCACCAGAATTTAGGCTCTGCTGAAAGCTGTCACTGATCAAGTGTTAAAAGGGTGTAGCTTTTGGCCTATATATATTTTCTCACATTGCTTATAATAATAAAAAAGGGGGGAAGAAGCCAAGAAAGAAATTGATTGCCATCATTGAAGGAGGGAGGATTGATTCTCCAGGATTTATTAGCACTGCAAACACACTAACTGGCCCCCTGCCTCAAGGGTGTAACATTTCGTGGTAAAATGTACACAGGTCAGATCCAACAGAGCTGAGAGCCAGCCCAGGGACAGGAAAGGTCTCCTCTCTGTAATGAGGAAGGCAGGGAGTGATCCATTACTTCAGCCACCATGGCAATTTCATCACACCAGCTCTTCCCAAGCTTCAATGTGCCCACAAGTCCCTAAATCCTTGAGGGCTAGGCCTCACAACTAACCAGAGGTCATGGAAAAACTTCCTTCCCCACCAGCCCCTATAAGTCTTCTCATTGTGTCTCTGGTGCACCACACAAGGAGGAAAAATCCTCTTTCAATTAAGCCTACCCATCCCATAAAAGAAAGTGTGTTCAGGGGTGCCTGGGTGGCTCAGTTGGTTGAGTGTCCAACTTCAGCCCAGGTCATGATCTCACGGCTTGTGAGTTCAAGCCCCGCGTGGGGCTCGCCGCTGTCAGTGCAGAGCCGGCTTTGGATTCTCTGTCCTCACTCTCTGCCTCTCCCCTGCTTATACACTCTCTCTCAAAAATGAATAAACATTAAAAAAAAAAAAGTGTTCTCATTACCAGTAATAAAACAAAACAAAACAAAAACCCAGGAAATTAACTCAACCTCAAATAACTTAACAAGGGGGAGGAAGAGATCTGAAGAGATTTACCACCTGCAAGGACCTGTAGCATTTTAAGGTTTCCTGTGAGGCCTGGCCAAGGAACAACCAGAGAGAGTAGTGATGTCAGGAATGTGTGAGCAGTGACCACTGGTGCATTTCACAAAGACCTTGCTGACTGCAGGTCAGTTTTATTCTCTCCCCTATGTGCCTCTGAGACCTTAATCCTACCGTGCACAGCACATGAACACAAGACTCTGACTTGCGAGCTCAGGTGAGGACAGGACCAAGTGAGCTCCCCACAGCCCCCTCCTCCAGAGACCTCCAGAACAGGTAGGGCTCAGTGAACTCACAGGGTCTCCTCAAGACACCCACCGTAAGTACGTGGAGTTTTTGATTCCCAGTGGCTTCTGACCTAGAAGGTCATGGAGCCGTTGCCACCAGCTTCTCAAAGCACTTGCTCTATGGGAGGGAGTATGGGTGAGAAACTGAAGGCTTTTGGGGACGCAGACATCCAAAAGCACAGAAGGCAAACTCCCTGGGAGAATAGAGCATTGTGTCTTCTCCCTCCTAAGAAATCAAGCCTTTGTCTGACCTTTGGAGGATCCTCAAGCCCCAGTCCAACAAGGACACTCCACCAAGGCAAAAGGAGCTCTGATCACCACCTTCCGACGAGACCATGGCTGGTCTGCTGCAGGGAGGCATCACTCAGAGACCCTGCAGGGGATAGTAGCAGCCCGCAGGTGGCAGGGAGCAGGGAGCCAGCAATGAGGTGGGGCCACAGCTCCTCATACAGCACAGCCTGCATTCTGAGGGCGACAGCTCACCCTGGGCTAGAACCCACCACTGTCTCTTCACACACACTAAACAACTACACTTCTGGAAAGTTCCAGCCTGATATTCCCTAAAACCACCATAAGAAGGTGCACCTGTGGGCATCAGTCTTCAAAGTGCGCTCCCTGCCTCCACGTTGGGCACGGCCTTCTGGGCTGACCCAGGCCTCTTAACCACATCCAAGGGCATGGCTCAAAAGGCAAGCTTATTTAACCTAATCTGGAGCTGTATGCTGCTCTTCAGAAAAGAGAGATCAAAGGCAAATGAGGATGCTTGGCCCCACTCTTGTGCAAAGTTCTTATGTTGTCTCTGCTTGTGAGGAGAGGCTCTATTTTGTGTATTCACGCTTTAAGGCATAAATCCATGCAGAGAACATAGAGCACCAGGCCCTATGCTCAAGACTGGGGATGGAAAGATATATATGCTTGTATATATATGACATGGTATCCCATCCTTGGGGAACTCACACCCCAAGAGAAGAAATACAATCTATTTCCTTTGCCACAGAGAAACTGGCTAAACTGCAAGTTGCCCAAATAATGGAATGGCAAACCTTGCTCTAAACACCAAACTGGGACCAGAGAAGAACATGTGAGCCGTTCACATCGGAGGCAGTGACACACCAAGCCTCTGCCAGGCTCCTTAGACACATGACAGGCAGCATCTGAACAAATAGCTCCAAATGGCCACTGAGCCTGCAACACCCCTCAAACCTGCTGTCATCCAGAACTGGATGACTTTGACCTTGGGGTGACTTTGAAGTAAGAAGTCTCCCCCTCTAGCCGCCACCCTTGCCCCAACTGGCAGCTGGGGCTTCTAGGGCAACAGGTTCTTAAGTCTCTTCTGAGGGTGCAGGTCAAAACCTGACTCTGTCTTAATGTCTGCAACTTACTTTGTGGCAGCTGAGCCAAAACCCAGAAAGGTTTATACATACAGGATAAAGCAAGAGTCTCAGAATGTTCTAGAAGAGTCTAAGTAAGACCTTGTGACCTTTCCAGTGTGCATGGCCATGTGTTCTGGTACCTTCTCCTAAGCAATGTGGAGAATTGGCAATAAGGATGATGTCAAGCTGGTGCTCCCAATGGTGAGGCTCCCAGCAGCCCTCTGAAGCATCAGTAGGAAAATAATTACCCATTTAGCGCTTAGCAGCCTGCTGAGTAAAGGGTATTCTACCTACGAAAGTATTAATTTTACCACCACTAATAATGAACCCCTCATTAAGGTAAAAACAAAAACCACAGGGAGAACATCTGGAGATAAGAGGCCACATCTATATTGCAGCACATGAGAACTCACCCAGAGGACCCCTCTCACTGCCAGGGAGGCTCTCAGAGTAAAGATTCCACCTCCTAGGATGTGTAGCCCCCAGCGCAAGGGGACACCTAAGTCACCCCCCAATCCTTACTGTACCTCTCATTCCTTCCCACGAGACTCTAGGCAGCTCCTCCCTGAGAGGGCCAAGCAAGAGTGATGCTTCTCAGGTGGCGTTTCTGCAGAAAGCATCATCCCTGTTCTCCCACAAAGGGTACCTCACACAGGGGGACTGTTTTCCTCAGGAAAGAAGAAATCTGAGAGGTTTGAATGACCGTGTAGAACACTATGCATAAGTAGTAAAATCCAGGCTTTTTTTGAGGGTTATCTGTTCTTCAGACCCCAGAAGTGTGGCCAGGGAGTGAAATTTTGAACAAGTTAACATGAATGCATACACAGAGAGAGTGTTTCCTTGGTGCTTCCTGCCTAAAATAATCAGAGCCAAGTGGCCTGGATGGTCAGATCCTGTCTGTGTTCCTGAATTTTGTCAAAGGGAACAATCTGGGGCCCTAAATATACTATTTCGGGGCCGAGGAACTAAAGGCTGAATTCTCTTTGAGAGAGACCCACTACACCACCTTGTAAAAGGGCCAGCAAGGAAAAACAGAGTCATGGCCATTCCTTCCCCTGTGAGTAATTAAGAAAAGACTAAAGGAAAGGCAGCTTTAGTGTGTGAAATAAGAGGGAGATACTAGGTGCTGGATTCCAAGAGCTCACAGTTTCCCTGCTAAAACCCAAAATGGACGTGGGAGATTGGGATGGGGAGATACGGGCTAGCTTCCTGCTTGTTCTTAGGGAAACCTTCAGGTCCTCCTCACAGAACCAACCAGGCCTTTTGCCAGAACCTCCCAGAGAGGCTCAGAATGACAGGCGTGAGAAGCCGTAGCCCACAGAGGAGCACTACAACAGAGCACAGATCACACCCTTGGTGTCCAAAGTACCCAGCACAGCACTGAGGGGGAAGGGGCCTGGGTGGGGGGCCAGGGGACAAAGGAATGGGAAGAACCCTACCTGCTGGGTGGGTGTGTATTTAACGGTGTGAGAGTAGTCGTAATTGTCGATGATGTCCAAATCCTTCACGGCGTCTCCAGGAAGGGGGCTGCTGAACTGCACATTCAGTGGGGCCTTTCCAGCCCCTTTGGTATAGACAGTGAAGTGGGTTGGTTTCCCATTTTCCACACCTGGAAGGATATACTGTGAAGTGGGGAGACAGGCCTGGTTGGAGTGGTTTCACTTTTACAACCAGTCTGACGGGTTCCTCAGCACCAGCTCTACCAAAGCAGTCAGCGACACGGGCTGGTACTTGGCCACTGCCAACAGCTTGGGCAGGAGCACTGCCCCGACAGACACCTGCCTTTGGTGGAGAAGAGTCCCTCGAGGTCCCTGGACCAAACATGTCCATTGCCACTGGCCTGTAGAAGGCCTCCAGGAGTCGTCTTACCTGCTTTGCTGAGCCCTGGGCCTTCTGCCTTCACTTTGCTGGCATCATGGGAAGGGTCAACTTTCACTCTGAAAGGGCTGGCGGGGATTTCCTGTAGGGGAGACACTGTCTCAGTAGGAAAGTCCCTGAAGCATCTGCCAGAGCTTAGCTTTCTGCCCAACATGAAGGGGGAGACGTCTGTGACTCTGGTGGGTGGTGGTGAGCAAACTTCTGTCACCATGGGCCAAGCCTTGCAATCTAGCCTCAGGTAGCGGCCAACAGGTGTCACTTACGAATGCCTGGATCCCTACATCACAGGCTTTGACCTGCTTACTGCACAGCTAAGGGAAGGTTTCCCACAAATGAATCTTAAAACTCTGAGCCTTTAACAACAAAGGTTGAGTACTTAGAATGTAAGAAATACTATCAAGAATAAAACCCAAACAATAACATATGGATGGGGTCACGGGGAAGGAAATGTCCTCCAGGTACAGCTCAGAGCTAAGGTTTGGGGAATGCAAGGAGCTGACCAGAAATAGAATGGCTATAATTCTTCAAAAAGAAAGTTGCAGGGGTGCCTGCATGGCTCAGTCAGTTGAGCATCTGACTTCGGGTCAGGCTGTGATCTCGAGATTCATGGGTTCAAGTCCCACATCAGGCTCAGTGCTGTCAGAGCGGAGCTTGCTTTGGATCCTCTGTCCCCTTCTCTCTCTGCCCCTCTCCCTCTTGTACTCTCTCTCAAAAATAAACATTTTTTAAAAAACTAAAAAAGAATGTTGCAGATTATCAGAATAAAGGCGGAACAGTTTAACTGGCCGAAGTTAATTCAAGACCAACACCTTCAGGCACTTTCCCTTAAGATTCCAATCTTTACATGAGGTTAATATGAATCATCGGGAGTCCACTATTCCCTATGTTAGGTACCACTTGCCTTACCCTCACTATCACATGTAAATATGAACTCTATTTGAAAGTTCAAAGCTCCTCTCCCTATAAAAGTTTGAGGGCCAAGGCCAAAACCTTTGCTTCAAAGAGGATGAAGTAGAACACTTCTAGAAGTTCATTACATTTCAGTCAAAAACTTGATGAATGTTTATAACAAACCAGTCTCCTTCCAGAGAGCCCTGCTGTAACCACTGAATACACTGTGCCTCACTTTGGTTAGAAAGTAGTAAAAACTTAATTCTGGGGTTATTTTTTTTTCCTTCATGGTGTTAAGGAACCAGAGAGGAAAACTATTAAGCAGAATTCTCAAGACAATGCCCTATTGCTAAAAAAAAAATAAATAAAAATAAATTAAAAAATAAATAAATAAATAAATAAATAAAGGAAATACACACACAGGTGGCCAGAAAGAACCCAGGCCCAAACACACACCTGAGATGCAAAGAGAACTTTGATAGTGTATCGCCCGGCAGCAGGAGGCACATATTTGACCGTAAACGTGTCGTTGGCGTTGTGAATAATGTCAAAGTCCACGTCTTCCTCATCCTCACTTAACACCCGGGCATCACATTTAATGCCAACGCTGACATCACCTGGAACAGACCAGCTTATGAGCGCACCAGCGTACAAGAAACAGCATGTCCCATGCAATCACTTCCAGCTCAGCTCACCTAACGCCCCAGAAAATCAATTGGGAAGCTTCCAGTAACAAACCTGACAAAGGGATGGTGCTAAGTCAGGGATTTGGAGACGGGATGGAAGATTAGCAAAGATATGACCAAGAAACTGACACAGAGGCTCATTAGGTGAACAATTACCTATTCAGGTGCACTATTTCTTGGCTCAAAGTTCACTGCCTTTCAAACATTATGAAAAGAATGTTCTTCCTCAAGAAGCAACAATGACTGCACCGGGGGAAGCCCCCTCTCACCTTCCCCAGCCTCGGTACAGTCCACTGTGAAATGAGTAGGCTCATTTGCTTTCAGTCCACTTCGCTCCACGCCTGGCCCAAACACCTTGACCTTCTGGGGATGACTACCCTGCCCGATATTGACCTAAAGAGGACATGGGAGAAAGTTATAACCAAGTTTTCCTGCACTTGGATCCAGTGACACGTTGTTAGTTAACATTGTTAGAAATAGTTTTGTTGGACAATCTAGAGTACTCTGCCCTTCAAACTACTCCATCTGTCAAGGTCCACCAAGGATGTATCTCCTTGACCATCCAGCATACAGCCCAGACCTGCCACAGGACTTGGCTTTTTCATACAATGGCCAGGATTCTGTCTCACAACCTACCCTGTAGGGGCTGTGAGGGATGTTCACACCTCCCCAGACCACGGCAATGGTGTGCTTGATGGCCTTAACCGGGGTGTACGAGCAGGCATACGTGCCGTCCATTCGGCTCTTCATCTGGATGTCAATGGGCTGGCCTTCCCCATCCTGCAAAAGAGCAGAGGCTAAGAACAGAAACTGGCCCCTCACACTGTCTTCATCAAACAGGGTCACCATGGCTTCCCAAGACAATCAAGTCACCACCCATCCAACAAATCTTCAGGGAGCAACTATGATATGCCACATTCTCACAATGCAATCACCACAAGTGATAAAATACTGCCTGCTTTTATTTGTTTTTAATAAAAGCAAATGACCCCAAAATAAAGCCATGGCCACTCAATACTTCTTCATTTTAATTCCGGCATTTAAATCCTTGGGCCAAATTCAATTAAGTTAGATAAATATATTTAATAAATTCTTGTTTACAAACCTCCTGTCATGGACTAGGTAGCTTCAGCCACACTGAAGGACATTTACAAGGAAATCTGAAATCAAGCCTTGTTTCCAAGGAATATAAAACCCAAAGATGAGAAAATCACCTTGCTTTACATATTAGAATCTCATTTAATCCTCACATAACCCCATGAGATAAATATTCGTGTTATTCCCAAGGTGTGGATGAGTGAACTGAGGGTCAGATGAACTGAGCAACTTGCCACTATAGTGACAGATCTTGTCACCTGACAGTTATCTGCACAGGTGGCCCCTGGAAACTTACCTGAGCAAATATCTTTAAGGGAGCTTTTCCGGCATCCTTAGGATCCACAGTGAACTCAGCCAGGTTGTTGACAATGCAGCCAGATTTCTCCAAACCTGGTCCGTAAGCTTGGACCTGGGGCAAAGGGCCAATAATAATTCTCCTTCTGTGCCATGCCCCAACAATGCCCCTACATAATGACCAGTGACCACCAGGGAATGAGACAAGGACAAAACAACCCGTGTCTGGCTTCACAGTACCTACGTAACAGGATGGATATGGAAGGAAAATGCTCTAGCAGGCTGTAACTCAAAAATTATAAATAGTATCTTTAACCTCCCAGGAGGAAGAAAATTCTCAAAACCCAGGCCCCAAACTAGCCTGGGGCTCCTTGCCTTATTCTGAGCTGACATAGAGAACTTCTAGTGACCAGGACATGGACCTCCAGCCATGCCCAGTTTCAGTGTTCTCACTTTGACAGGGGCTCAGAACCTTCACCACAGACATTCCAAAAGTTTGCAGCTCCCAGGGAGGAAAAAAGACCAGCAATTGGCCAAAGAGGGATAGCAACTAGTCCAGACCGACATCAGCCTACAAACAGCTGCCCGGGTGGGCCACAATAGCACACATGGGAGTGTGGAAGCTTCCACCTGGCCGCCAGGCTGCCTCAGACTTGATGTTTATCAGCCTCCTAAGAGTTTGACAGAAGCTCTTAGAAACACTGCTCCAATTTAAGAGAAGGGAGCTGGGGAGAAAAAAGCATGTTTAATTTATGAAGAACAGCTTCTGCAGCCCCCTGGATGGGCCAGCCACTGGGCTAAGGACTGTCCTCATGTATGTTAGATCCCCTGAATCATCCCAGAAATCCTAGGAAACAGACGCTACTATCATTCCCATTTTATAGAGAAAGGATCAAGAGTCAGAGGGGGCGCCTGCGTGGCTCAGTTGGTTAAATGTCCAACTTCAGCTCAGGTCATGATCTCACGGTTTGCAAGTTCAAGCCCCACATCGGGCTCTGTGCTGACAGCTCAGAGCCTGGAGCCTGCTTTGGATCCTGTGTCTCCCTCTCTCTCTGCCAGTCCCCTGCTCATGCTCTGTTTCTCTCTCTCTCTTAAAAATAAATAAAAACATTAAAAAAAGAGAGAGAGAGAGAGAGAGAGAGAGACATAAGAGACTTGCCCGGCATTAAGAAAGTACTAAGTGGTATTACCAGGGTCCTAGCTCAGACCACTGTCCTTCCTAAACTCTCAATGGCTCCTCTCTGCCATCCCTCAACATGTCTCTGGATACCATAGAGAGGGTCAGGAGCCAGGAAGAGAGCACAGAAACATAACAAACAGACTCACCAGATCTGGGTTGTAGTCTCCTGCAGCTGGATGGATGAAGGCCATGTACGGGCTGTCCTTGATGTCCTCATCATCACACATGATGTGAACGGCATATTCGCCAGGCTCCTTGGGCCAGTACTTGACATCACATGAGCCATCATTCTGGTCATCATACTCAATCTTTGCCTGGGAGGGGCCTTCGATGGCAAACCCTGGGGGATGGGGTGAGAAGGACCCCTGGTTACATGGTGGAAAGAACCTATTCTATGTTACTACCAACTCACTCCCTCAAACCCAAGTATCAGCCAGAAGACTGAAATCTGTGCCCCTTTCCTACAAAAACAAGCCCACTGAGCCTTTATAAGAGGTGGAAGGGCTGGATTTTATACTATGCTTTTTGTTTTTCTTTTAAACATCATCTAATAAGGAAGGTCAACCAAAACCTTAAATCAATGCCCACCCTTGCCCCACCAAATCCTCTTCCGGGTTTTCATCTGAAGGAAATAATCAAGGATATGTGTAAACAAAGGTACTAAGTATGTGTACTCAGCATTGTGTCTTTAAGAAAACCACAGAAATAACAGGAAAGCCCAATGGTAGACGTATCCATGCAATGGAAGTCCAAAGAAGTCATGGAAAATCAAGACATGGTCTATATTTATCTGAGGCACAAAATACAAAGATTACCCCTAGATATTTTTTGTGGCATATCAATATTTAGGTGTGAATGTACAGAAAAAACGTCTGGAAGGATATGCCAAAAGGTTTAATATCATACCAAAACACTCATTATCCCTCTAGAAGGAAACACTAAAGGTGATTTCTTATTTTTTCTGGTTTGCTTATTTTTACTACCTAAAACACATAGTCACCAAACTATGGCCAGTGGGCCAAACTGACCTAGTACCTGTTTTTGTAAATAAGGCTTTGCTGGAACACAGCCGCATTCCTTCAATTCTATATTTTCTATGGCTGCTTTTGTGCTACAACTGCAGACTTAAACAGTTGCAGCCGGGAGAATACGGCCTACAATACTAAAACATTTGCTATCTGGTTCTTTATAGAGCAGGTTTGCTGACCACTGATCTAAAGTGATTCTATTTACATCAGATATGTATTTAAAATCGGGGTGCCTGGGTGGCTCAGTCAGTTGAGCATCTGACTCTTGACTTTGGCTCGGATCATGATATCACAGTTAGTAGGTTCGAGCCCCACATCGAACTCTGCTCTGACAGTGTAGAACCTGCTTCGGATCATCTCTCTCCCCCTCTTTCTCTCCCCCTATCTCTGCCTCTCTCTCTCTCTCTCAAAATAAATAAGTAAACTAAAAAAAATAATAAAATAAGTAAAATAAAATATACTCTGTTATGCTCCAAAGAATATTTATTCTCCAAATTTCAAATTTCAGCAAAATTTATTCATTCATCTAAACTAAGAATTCAGGCAACAATTACTTGCAGAGTGCCTATTATGTTCCAAGCGCTGTTTCAAGCACAACATCTGTAGAAAACCTCTGTCCTTGGAATTAATGAAGAGGCAGAGGGCAACTTGAAGGGCAAGAGGAAAATGAAAATCCCAATCCCACAGCCGTATCCAGAGCTGGCCATGGATGGTCAGGAGGCAAGGGGGCTAAGGGTAGTGAAGCTTGGAGGAGGACTCAACTCTCAGCCTGACATTGGGACCAGGCCTCATGTAATCTCAGCTTTCCAGAAGCCGCTGGCCAGCTGCTTCCACCTACCCAAAGACCCCACTTCAGAGCCAACGGACTCTACCACGAAGTCTGCCGACCGCCCGACAATCCCACCGTGGAGGCCAGGGCCCCATGCACGAACTTTCTGCATGCCTGCTTCAGGGCCAACTTGAACTTCAAAGGGGCTAAGAGAAAAGGAACAGAAAAAGCATTAAAGAAGAACAAAGAAGAGACTACAAACAGCCATAAGTTGTTTGCACATATTTTTTCCACTCCTTTTACCTACAGTCCCAATGTCTATCTAGCCAACCCCTTCCTCCACACAGGTGCCCCCACGGTCATTGTTATGTCAACAATATAAAGGACTGTGGCTGCCTCGGGGCACTCAGGTGGCCACTGGGTGGGCACTCAAGACACACTGCCTTGCAATATCCTTCTGATCATTCACCCTTGAATGTAGACCTCACCAGACTGTGAGCTCTGGATGGTAAGAGACAGCATACTTCTCTAGATCCTGCTTATAAAGAAGAAAACTAGGTTGAATAGGCTTTATCTCCTGCATGAATGAATACGCTTTAACTTTGATATGGGAGAGTAAAAAAAAGAAAGTTTGCTTAGAGAGGTGCCTGGCTGGCTCAGTCAGTAGAACACGGGGCTCATTTGAGCCCCATGCTGGGGGTAGCGATTGCATAAATAAATAAACTTAAAAAAAAAAGTTTGCTTAGATTCTCAGAACCCTGTAATGCCCAGATATTTCTCAAGGTAAATGGAATTTATTCAGAGTTTAAAGTTGCCCCCAGGAAAGCTGGAAAACACATGAACAGGGGAGGGTAATTGTGATGCCCACAAGACAAAGCTGGAGTCTGCGTCCCTTGGCTCGTGACTGCACTCACGTAGAGAATTTTAATGTAAACCATGG
Organism: Herpailurus yagouaroundi; assembly: GCF_014898765.1. Classification (NCBI taxonomy): domain Eukaryota; kingdom Metazoa; phylum Chordata; class Mammalia; order Carnivora; family Felidae; genus Herpailurus; species Herpailurus yagouaroundi. Next base: position 10,609,054 of record NW_024412444.1, read on the forward strand.
CAGACTTTACCCCCATGGCATTCCTGAACAGAGGCACACATTGAAAGAAAGAGAATCTTAGTTTATATAAGGGTATATAGACACACAGCCCATTTGCTCTCTATTACTGCTCCTTCTGACTTCCCTGCTTCCCCCACCCCCCGCCCTCCACCAGCCCCAAACCACCAGCATTTGATTTAAAGCAAGGCAGCCGAAACCACAGTGACTTTCTGCTGTTTTTGAGAACAGGCCAAATGTCTGTGTGCTGCTATGAGGAAAAAAAAAAGTTTTCAACAAAGCAGATCTCTTTCCCTGGACTGAGCACGCCTCCAGAGAAGACGCAACTCCAGCTGGAGACTCACCTCTTTGGAATGTGGTGTCCCCCCCACGTGATGGCAATGCTGTATTTCCCCGGGGTGCTGGGGTAATACTCAAATGCATAGACTCCATCCAGAAAGCCTTTCTGTTTCACCAGCTCCTCCAGACCCTCTGTGGGAAGAAAGCACACCATCTTTCCAATGCAATTCCAGGCTCAGAACAAGCATCCAAAAGACGAGAGCAGAAAGACAGCAATATCTATAAGACATAAGCCACAGAGGGAAACGAAGTGGGCTGCCTCAGAGTGTGAGACCCTCAAAACCTAGGAGATTAATCCAAGCCTAAAAATAGATCCATTTCTGCCTCAAAGTGTGGGGAAAAGGAAGACTTCCCAGCTAAACGGCATTAGTAGGCTCGCTGAGCTAAAAGAAGGCCACAAGGTCCTGGACCTCCTGGGACTATATTCAGACAAATCTAGTCCTATCTCAATTTTCCTTAACGATCATAGCTAGCTGTCTTAGCCTCTCACAAAACTGAGGAGGGACAGAACCCTTAGGAGTATTTGGCATGAATTTCTGGCATAAATTACTGCCCTCGCACATCTTTTTTCAAAGCTGGACGACAAAAGTGAGAAAGTTCCTGTATGCTCTCCACAAGAGGACAGGTTTTAGATGCTGCACCACAAACTCCAGACTGAGCCATCAGGTAGGAACTTGTTTTATGTTGAGCCCTGAGGTTTGGCTGGGAAAGCCACTTAGTCAAGCGAGAATCCAAGGTCAGAGAAAATGCCTCCTTGGCTCCTGTAGCAACAGGCCAGCAAGGAGGCAGCCCCAGAGTAGGTTGGCTCCAGGTCTGGGCAGTCTAGAACCTTGGCCACCCTTAAAGCACAGCCCTCCTCGTAGCTTGGTGCTCCGAGATCAAATATTAACCTCCTGGAGCTCAGAACACTCCTGCCCCAGCCTGTTGGGAACACAGAGGGTGGGAGAAACCTTGGCATAGGAAGTTCACATTCCCACTGAGGGCTGCTACACCTGCAGCCAGCAATGGAGAGCTGCTTATCTGTGGCAGGGGAAAACACAAGCAGAGCAGACACCTGACCTTGTGTCTGCAGTCTCCCTCCCCAAAAAGGGAGGAAGAATGAGTTGCAGAGTGCAACCCACCCCTCCATGAACAGCAGTTATCTACAAAGAAAACTTAATCTTAGGGGAATTTTATTCTCCTTCTATAAGCACTGATCATAGTAATTAGGTACTTGGCATAATTTCATCATCTATAAAATGTAACCTGTAGTGGGAAAATTACTGGCTTTAGAGACTGTGCTTGAATTCCAGCCCAGATGCTTATGAGCTGTGTGACCTTGGGCAAGACCCTTTCTCTCGAGCCTAGGTTTCCTCAAATAAAAAATAAGCCACTTCAGGTTGTCATTCCAAGGAGAGCACTTCTCAAACTCTATTGCATCACTGCTTTTTCTTTTCCCAGAAGCCTTAATATGTGAGGCGGTCAAGCTACCACTGTTCCCACCTGTATCCAGGGTAGACGTAACTAATCAACCAATCCCCATGGAGCCCAGATTGCCTCAACTCTTTGACATAGCTCTCTGGGATCAATCAAAACTGGCTGTGGGATGAAATCCATATGCTATGGCTGCAAAGCCAGCCAAAGTCACACCTGAGATGAGGAAACAAAGCAGCACTTACTAGGACCCTTCACAGTCACACCGAGTTCTCCGCTTCCAGCAGCTTTGGTATCAACCTTGAAGTCTGCAGTCTCCCGGATGCGGATGCCTTTGGGCTGCAGGCCTCGGCCACTGGCCCGGCAGGCGTTTGGACTACAGGCTGCAAACACAGTTTTGACATCAATTCAACCTTTCATTCGCTAGAGCTGAGCAAGCCAAGGTAACTTGGAGCCACCCGCCAAGAAAATGTTTGCTCTGCACAGAGCGCCTGCAGCAGTTGCCTGAGGCCAAGGGTCCCGTTCAGGGAACACACCAGGCTAGCAAATAAGGACACAACATAACTTTGTCCAGCCACACCGTAGAGAGACAGTAGGGGCGTGGGGGCGGGGGGGCAGTTACTTTGGCACAGAAAGAAGGAGAAGCACAGCATGCATTTGCTGAGCTCCTGGAACCCGCTGAATCCTGGCATTTATCCTCTTGGTAGTGAAGGAGAGTTAAATCTCATTGCCATACTCAAGGGCCCAGTAATTGGGAAGACCAAACTTTTTCAAGTCTATTTGAAAAATGTAGCACTTGAAAACATCTGACCACGTTCCCAACTTCAGATCAGCCATTTCTAAAAGTCGAAATGTGATCGTCTTCCGCATGAAGAGCCAGAGGACAGCTCAAAAAGAGACCCATTCAACCCCACCCTGGCCATGGCAGACAAATATTTTAGTGCTGTCACCAGGTAATCAGAATGTGGGTGGCTATAAATGCAACAATTAGCAGTAAACGCCACTCTCCATTTGATTTCTGGATCTAGTTTAAAAAACCTGAAGTCAGAAGTCTAAAAATTAAGGACCAAGGTAGTTTCTGGTACTTCTTACATGACAGGCCCACAAAACTACTGTCCCATGGTTGATAAAATGCATCCTTGTACCCTAGGAATTCTTTGCCAACTTGGGCAACTCTTTTATGTACAGAAAAGAGAAAGCAATGGGCAAAATGTCACGTTGTTTATTAAGTAGCTTTTCCTTTCCAAATCTGACACTGCACGTTCGGTAGTTCTCTATATGCTAGAAGTGAGATCATAGACTCCAGAGGATGAAACTCTTTACTGCATAGAAGGAAGAGAATTCCTCCTCTGGCGCCTCCACCTTGCAATGTTCTCAGCTGGCTATTTGGCAAACAACTGCTTCCCGAAAAGATATACTCATATCCTAGGAGTTGGAGATTATTTTAGCTGGTTCATGGATGAACATAAGTTTTATGGCCACACTTTATGGCAAGCGACACTGGTTTTCCATTGTGAAAATGGCATGAAGATTCTTTTTTTATATGAAATCAGTTAAGTAGTGGAAAGGTGAGTACATCAAAAGAAAAACTCTATCAATTAAATACTAAATAGTACAAGTGATGGATGGATATGCAAGGTGAAAAATGTAGTCCACAAGTGAGAGGGAATCAGAAAACAATATTAGAACAGGAAAGCTGTTAAAAATTCTTTCCTGCATATGTCAAAGAGACTTTTATTTATGAATATGTCGGTCTTGTTTTTTTTCCTTTGTCAAAAGGAGAAAAGTCGGTCATACCAGAAATAAGTCACAACAGGATGACAGGACTTCCCTCGGAGGGTTTTTATGTGTCTTAAAAAAAACAACCAAACACTCATGGAAATTCTGAACATGGGTAATAGTCTCAACATCAAAAGGGTAACTGCTCAGTTCATATAAACACTAAATGGAGCTAAAGAGTTTGAAAGAAACCACCAGGTCCTCCACCATGTTGAGATGTCTTAGACATGTTTCAGTGTACCTAGAGAGCAGGTTTGGGGTCCAGCTAGACAAGTAACATTGACCCCCACACTGTCACGTCTTGAGGTCACAAACAGCACAGGCCCAGCTAGTGTGTGCAGGCAGCACAGGGAACTGGCATGGAAGTCCCATTCGACCAGCCCTTACCCAGCAAGATGCCTCTGGCCCAGTGCTCTCAGTTAGGAAGCCAACAGCTTCGGGGTCCAGGCTGACCCAGAGGTAGGATTCAGAGAAGAAGCCAGTTCTACGGATGCAGATGCAGAGGACAGAACAGGGAAAGGCAAGTATTGGTTAGAAAAGGCAACAGAGTTGGAAAACAAAACAAAACAAAAGAACAACAAAGTCAGAAGGAAAGGGATCTGACGTTAGAGAAAAAAGCATGCTCTGGCTGCAGAAGGGGTTTAGCAGCATGGGTAAGGGGTCAAAAGAGACCTGAGTTCTACTTCTACTGATGCCTAGTCCGTACTCACTGATACTTTATGTTATCCAAACCTCAGTGTCTCCACCTGAAAACTGGAGATAATTTTAGCACCTGAAACACACCGGTTGGTGTGATGATTAGATGCAGTCATGCTAAGTGCCTGACGGCCAGTAAAGGCCAAGCAGTGGAGGCCACAGGGCACCAGCAGTGCCACAGGTGCCAACCTCAGCCACAGACACCAACTGCCCAAATGGCCTCAGTCCTGCATCTCTCAGTGACGACCCTCTGACACGAGTGTTTTGGGGAGGACTGAATGCGTTAATACAAGTGAAGCACTTAGGTCAGCGCACAGCTCACAATAAGATGTTCATATTAATATCTTGAGGACAAAGCAAGCCACTTCCCACCAAAGGGGACCTGGCAGAAAGGGGACAGGTGCGAGTCCAGTGTGGCCCCCACTATACCCCTGGCCTCGGAGCCCAGCTGTGCACACCGTCAGCCTCAATGCCAGAAGCAGATATATTTGGCCACCTCAGCACTCACCTTCCCCAACCTGTACAACGAAGGGACTCTTGGGAATGGTGTCCCCAGCAAAGGAGACCTTGACCACATGGGGGCCAGGCTGTACTGGTTTGTACACACATCTATACACCTGGTTTCCTTTGTCTTCCACCAGTAATTCCACAGTGTTCTTCCCCTGGGGATCCTCCACTTCAACACCAATGTCACCCACACCGGCACCTAGGAGAGAACAAGCATTCTGTGAGCCCAGGTCACCCTGTCAGAACACTCACTGTGGATGAGCTCAGGTACAAGATGGAGACCGAAGGAGACAGGTACTCTGAAGGTCAAAGTCCACGCCAAGATGCAAACAACTGTTTTCTGGTTGGGGGAGGAGGGTCATAAACTTTCCTTTTCTCCCATTCCATATTTTCTAAGTTTTCTACACTGAAAAGAAAGTGATGTTCTAAGAATCGTGTCTTATCCTCCCCACCTTATCCTTATTCCTCCCCACCAGCCCCCACCCTGGCCTTGCATAGAATTTGGTCTAGCAGATGATTCTCAAAACTTAGTTTCTTTGCAACGGTTATTCAAGTCAGAAATGTGTGCAGAAGTTACCTGATAATTAATAACTAAAGTCAAGCTTGAGTGTAAGATCTTAAAGAAGAAAAGCTGGTTTAGTAAAATCTATAAATACATGGGGCACCTGGGTGGCTCAGTCGGTTGAGTGTTCGACTTCAGCTCAGGTCATGATCTCATAGTTCATGAATTCGAGCCCCACATTGGGCCCTGTGCGGACAGCTTGCTCAGAGCCTGGAGCCTGCTTCAGATTCTGTGTCTCCCTCTCTCTCTGCCCCTCCTCTGCTCACTCTCTGTCTCTCTCTGTCTCTCAAAAATAAATAAATGTAAAAAAATTTTTTTAGGAAAATCTATAAACATAACCAACACACTTGGAAAAAGGCACTTTTGTTGTTGGTTGTTTGAAAAGACAAAAGGTCAGGCATCCCAAACCTTTGGGGCTCCTGAGAATCATCTCAGGCTCCAGAAGAAAGCCTGGTCCACAATACCTGCTGTGTAGATGTCAAAGTAGGTGGGCTTATTGGCGATGTTTCCAGCAGTTTCCAAGCCTGGGCCTTTGGCAGTGACTTTACTGGCATCTCCCTGCGCCTTGTCAACATTCACTTCAAATGGGCTCTTAGAGATGTGCTGTCCTGCAAAGAGGACTGTAACCTGCGGGTGACAGATAGATGAGATATAGTCACTTCTCCCTGCCCAGGGAGACCACCATATGAAGCTACATGCATTAACAATCTTTTCTTCCATCCTCCTAACTATACATACAAAGGTGGCTGGAACCAGAGGCCCTGGTTAAACAACTTGAATGGGACTCCCACCTGGCTCCATTGGCCACAAGGCTGGGCCTAGGACATCATGCTTTCAGCAAACTAAAAATGCTTACATCAGTTATGGCTAGCCAATATAATAGGATATGAACAAATACTTACCCTTGAAGGCAGCTGCAGAAGGGGCCACTGACCCCCCTAGTGGTACAAGGTATAGTTCCAGGATTTCAAACCCAGAGTCAAAATATTTTTCATGGAACCAAAAATCATTCTCAGATACATAAATTTGAGACACAGTATAGGTTTTCATTTAAAATTTGAGTTGGGGGCGCCTGGATGGTTCAGTCAGTTGGGTGTCCGACTTTAGCTCAGGTCATGATCTCACAGCTCGTGGGTTCGAGCCCCGAATCAGGCTCTGTGCTGACAGCTCAGAGCCTGAAGCCTGCTTCAGATTCTGTGTCTCCTCTCTCTCTGCCCCTCCCTGCTCATGCTCTGTGTCTCTCTCTTCTCTCAAAAATAAATAAACATTAAAAAAAATTTTTTAAGTAAAAATAAAAAATAAAATAAAATTTGAGTTGGAGCTCTCATCTTTTAAATTTGAAGGGGCATGGAGTTGGGTTTCATATGAATTGACAGAATTAATTACATCATAAATGCTCCCTTCAAGATTTTTTTTCTCCTAAATTTGTGATATCCTAAAGGTGTAAGAAAAAGCTATAGCCATGATTCCAGGTGAATTCACTAACAACCAAGGTAGTATGTATGGTCCAGGTCTCAAAATATTAGCATGGTACACAGGGATAGGCCCATGTGTGCTGTTGAAGGCTTTCTTCCAAGGAAAGGCACACTCTTGGGTCACCCTACTCTCTTGCAAGGCTCCCTTGGCTCCTGTCCTATAGCCAACTGGACACCCACTCAAATAGAACTCAAAATGTTGTTGAGACGAAGAACCTGGGGACCAGACCCCCAGCATTTTTCCAGGTGCATGACTGGGACACTGGCTTTGACTATATTCAACTGGCCTTCTCCACACTTAGGCCCCAATACTTATAGATGCTCTGGAGCACCCCAAAGAGGAGTACTTAAGGAAGCATTAAAGATAAAGAACCCACAGCTTAGCATCTATACTCCAGGCATGCAGCTACAACCACTTGTCACCCAGATGGAGTTTAAAAAATCTTAAGACATTGCAAAGAACCTAGTAGAATTCAACCTTCCTAAGAGACACATATTGAAACAAGGAAGAGCAGTCAAAGCAACAGCCAGAACACCTCATCTTACTTTGTGCAGCCCGGTGACCTTGGGCAGATACTCCACAGAGTATGTCTTGTTCTTGTCACTGTCTGGAGTCACTTGTGCCTAGGACAGAAAATGAGCAATAGTTAGAGAAGGTGATGGGTGTCAGTAAAAGTATGCTATGACAGCCAAGGCCCTGCCACAAGGTGCCAGGTGAAGACCCTGTCCTGGTGATTTCCTGCACCATCACTTCTAAAGGATGCCCCAGGAAAGAAGCAGCCTAAAGTCACAGAAACAAGGTCATGTAGCACAAATGTATACCCAAGTCCTAACTCTCCACTGTCTCAGGGCTGGAACTCAATAGATGAGAGGGACCATAAAGCGAGTAACTTAAACCTTTATTGGTCCAGTAATTATTAAGAGTTTATGGGGGCGCCTGGGTGGCTCATTTGGTTAAGCATCCAACTTTGGCTCAGGGCATGGTCTCCTAGTTTGTGGGCTCAAGCTTCGCATCAGGCTCTGTGCTGACAGCTTGGAGCCTGGAGCCTGCTTTAGATTCTGTCTCCCTCTCTCTCTGACCCTCCCCTACCCACACTCTGTGTCTGTCTTTCTCTTGGTCTCTCTCTCTCTCTCTCTCTCTCTCTCAAAAATAAATAAACATTAAAAAAAGAAAAAAAGTTTATGAAATGCCAGGCCTAGTGTCAGATACCAAAAATAAATCAGGCACAGTCCCTGCGTCAGTGGGAGAAACAGACAATATACCAGTAAGTGTAGAATTTCAGATGGTGCTAAGCACCAGGAATAAAATCCAGTGTTATGAAGATAAATAGAAGGAACAGTATGGGCAAAGGCCCAGAGGTAGGAACCAAGGATAGTCAGTCTCAGAAGAGAGTAAAGCAACAGTATGTGGCTGTATTGTACTGCATCAGTATTGTTGTTATTCTGGTCTTGAGCATCTGAAACTTCATTTTACAAGGCCTTTGCTAAATACAAAGTATCCCTTATTTTATTAAACACTGTGTCCTTGGGTATTGATTTCTATTATGTTTCAAGGCATAGTCCTGGGACAATTACTCTGACTGCTCTAAGCCACAGGATCCTCTTAGAAAATGAACGCACGGTCCCTGGCCCTGTCACAGCCCCAAAGGTTCCATGGAGTGGCAGCGTCTTCCAACATACCTCCTCTTTGTTCCCTTCTGGGTCCTCAACAAACACCATCACGTCTCCTTGCCCGGCACTGATGGTGTCCACAGTGAACTTGGCTGGCTGCTTTACCATGTTTCCAGTAGGCTCGATTCCTGTCAGGTTTACAGAAGCACATTACAAGTTAGGTGGGGGCCTTGACATAGGCCATCACCCACAGTGTTCCCTTGTTCTGTTCCTTCTGGGGGAACTGAGAGATGGGACCCAAGCCTGTAGCTACCATACGAGAACATCTGTGACAAGGATTATCAAACAGGTCAAAAGCCCTAATTTTGTCCTTGTTATTTAAGTGATATCCAATTCTGAAATATTGAGAGAAATTCAGTAGAAGTCTCTACAACTATGAAAAATGAACATAGTAACTACCAGTGGGGTTTGCCCTGAGGGAGGTGACACGGGGGAAGGAGGAATGAGGTATGGGAGAAGAGCTCATTTTTCACTAAAGACAATTCTGTATTGCTTGAAAGGCTTAAAAATTGCATTCAATCATTATTTTTTTAAATAAACTATTTATTTTGAGATGACTGAGCAAAATAATTTGAGATACCCACCTGCAGGTGAAAGAAATAATACCTTTTATCCAGTTCCCCAAATGTTACATTGTACAAAACTCTACTACAGTATCACAAGAGTCCTGAGCTTGACACAGTCAAGACAGAGAACATCTCCATCCCCACAGGGATCCTTCATGTTGCTGCCCTCTCATCGCCATACCCACTCCCTTCCCACCCCACCCTCTTCCCACCCTAACAACCACTAATCTGTTCTCTATCTCTATAATTTTATCATTTCTAGAATGTTATATAAATGGAATCACACATCATGTAACCTTTTGGGGTTGGCTTTTTCTACTAAGCATGATTTTCTGTAGATTCATCCAGGTTGGTGCCTGTATCAATGGTTTGTTCTTTTATTGCTGAGTTATATTCCATGATATGAATGTACCACCATTTGTTTAACCATCTACCCACTGAAGGACATTTGGGTTGTTTCCAGTGGTCTATTGCTGATAAAGCTGCTATAAACATTAGTGTACAGGGTTGTATATGAACACAGGCTTTCATTCCTCTGGGATAAATGCCAAGGAGTGCAATTGCTGGGTTGTATAGTAGTTACAAGTTTAGTTCTTTTTAAGAAACTGCCCCCACTGTGTTCTAGAGTGGTTGCATCATTTTACATTCCCACCAGCAATGGATGAGTGCTCTAGATCTGCTTTCTCTGCATCTTTGCCAGCATCTGGTATTATCATTACTTTCTATTTTAGCCACTTTGATAGATGTGTAATGGTTTTAGTTTGCATTTCTCTTATGGCCAATGATACTGACCATCTTTTCATGTGCTTCTTTCCCATTTGTACACACCCTTCAGTGAAATGTCTGTTCACATCTTTCGCCCATTTAGTAATTGGATTCTGTTTACGACTGAGTTTTGAGAGTTCCTTCTTTATTCTAGATACTAGGTCTTTGTTGGATATGTGGCTCCCAAATATTTTCTCCTGGCCTTAAGTTTGTCTTCTTGTTCTCTTAACTACAAAAAGGTTTAAATTGTTCTAAAAAGTTTTTAAAGTGGGGCACCTGTGTGGCTCAGTTAAGTATCTGACTTTGGAACAGGTCATAATTTGATAGTTCATGAGTACAAGCCCCACATCAAGTGAGCTCAAGCCCCACTTTGGGTGAGCTCAAGCTCTGCTTCAGGCTCTGTGCTAACAGTGCAGAGCCTGCATGGGCTTCTCTCTCTCTCTCTCTCTCTCTCTCTCTCTGCCCCTTGTTCACTCACTCTCTCTTTCTCTAGGAAATAATAAAATAAAATAATCTAAATAATAAATAAATAGTTTTTAAAAGTAAAGTCCAATCATTGTCTCCACAGCATTTTGAGTTCTGTTTGAGATGGTCTAGGTGGCCTGCAGGGTGGAGGCTAAGGGCACTTGTCTTGCAAGAGAGTGGAGTCATCCAGGAGTGTGCCTTCACTGTAAGAAAGCTTCAGCAACACAGTCCAATCTTCATGTGCCATGCCAAGACTTCAAGGCACAGGCCACACTTCATGACATTTTTTATGTTCTTAATTTTGGTGAAGTCCAACATATTATATTTTCCCTTTTATGGGAAGGCACAGCACCTGACAGGGCTGGATCCCAGCTGAGATCATGACCTGAGTCAGACACTCAACTGAGACACCCAGGCACTCCTTTCTGAGTTCTTATCATGGATGCCTGTTGAATGTTGTCAAATGCTTTTTCTGTATCAATTGATGTGACCCTGTGATTTTCCTTCTTTATGGCCTGTTACGGTAGTAGATTTTTTATTTGATGTTTATTTATTTTGAGAGAGAGAGGGAGAAAGCATGCGTGCATGCACCTGCTTGAACAGAGAGAGTGATGGAGAGAGAGGGAGAGACAGAATCCCAAGCAGGCTCTGTGATGTCAGTGCAGAGCCCAACTCAGGGCTTGATCTCACGAACCGTGAGATCATGACCTGAGCTAAAATCAAGAGTCAGATGCTTAACCATCTGAGCCACCCAGGTGCCCTGGTAGTAGATTGTTTTGACTGATTTTCTACTCGTGTGCCAGCCTTGCATCCCTGGAACAAACTCTGCTTGATCATGCTGAATAATTATTATCATATATTGCTAACTATTTGCTAATATTCTGTCATACACCTTTAAAAAAAAGATTGTATTTATTAACCCCAAAGTCATTCCACTTTGCTATTTTCTGCCTTGGGTTCTAGCAGCCTGCTCAATATTTTAAAAATATTTGTAAGATCTACCAACTGCTATTGCTCATTATGTTTTGGGCTTCCGATGATATTAAGGGGTGCTTTGGTGGCTCAGTTGGCTAAGTGTCCAACTTTGGCTCTGGTCATGATCTCACCATTCGTGAGTTTGAGCCCCCGTCAGGCTCTGTGCTCACAGCTCAGAGCCTGGAGCCTGCTTTGAATTCTGTGTCTTCCTCGCTCTCTCTCTCTCTCTCTCTCTCTCTCTCTGCCCCTCCCTGACTGACACTCTGTCTCTCAAAAATGAATAAGCTTCAAAACAATTAAAAAAAAAAGAAAAGAAATGCAAACTAAAGAAGCTACATAGTTGGAATTCATTTCGGCACAGAAAAAAGGCAGGAAAGAAATACCTCGGACTTTGAAGGAAAGAATGGGCTTAGCAGTTGGGAAGCAGGGTTTTCAATTTTTATGTTCTACATTCTTCTTTCGCTTAGAATGTATGTAATGATCAGGTCACTTAATACATAAATATGGACTTAAGATATGCACAAATACCTAGTCCATCTGATTCCAACAGCTTGAGAAATCATTTACTCTGCTACTTACCCAAGGCTGGGCTTGGGTTGGCCCACCTTGGCTAATAACCATGGTTGGTCAGGAGGCTGAACCCCACCCAGCCTCTGTGAACTCTCTCACAGCTGTGCTAACTGTAAGGACACATTCCCCCAGACTCCTCACAAGGGTGCTTAAGGCTTGCTCTGCAGTGAATGCTTTACTCAGAACATGGGTGTTAATAGAGGTTTCCGCTTAGCTCACGGATGCATGCTTTCGACATACCTAACCCCGCAAGCAAGCCCACCACAAAGATCTGTTTGTGGCTGTAAGTTTGCCTCACTCCAGCCCTCTATCCTTTCAGTGAATGGGTCTCAGTGAGTAAGATCTGCAAGTGCCAACCGGCTGGTAACTGCAATCTGGCCAACGTCCAAAAGATAAAATTAAAAAACAAAACAAAACAAAAACACTCTCAATCCTTTTAGAAACTAGAAGATGAAGTGTTCTCTATACTTTGGTTCACTAGGCAAAAATGAAGCAATGTGGCCACACAAGAGAGAAAGAAACTGCCCCTGCCCTCGGTCTCACCACAGGACAAAGATAAAATCTTAAGGCTCTACCCATGTGGCCTGATGTGTGGCTCTGTTGCCCAAAATGACACTTGGCCCTCCTACTGATAAAAAGAGAAAAAACAGACACAGAATTCTTGTACAATCCACCAATTCCACTTTTAGGTATATACCCAAAAACTGAAAGCAGGGATTCAGATACCTGCACACGCACGTTCATAGTCGCATTATTCACAGTAGCTAAAGGTGGAAGCAATTCACATGTCCGTTGTCGGAAGCGTGGATAAAGCATGTGGTGTATACGTGGGGTATATACATTCAGCTTTAAAAATGAATGAAATTCTAACACATGCCATAACATGGGTGAACACTGAAAACATTTTACTAGGTGAAGTAAGCCAGACACAAAAGTACAAATATTTTATGATTCCACTTACATGAGGTACCCAGAGTCGGCAAATTCATAGAGACAGAAGGGAGAATGGAGGTTTCCAGGAGCTGGGGGAGGGGGAAATGGGGAGCTGTAGTTTAATGGGTATAGAGTTTCAGTCTGGAAAGATGAAAACATTCTGGAAATGGATGGTAGAGACAGTTGTACAAAACGGTGAATGTACTTAATGTCACTAAATGGTACATTTTAAAACAGTTAACATAGGGAATGTTATCTTATGTATATTTTACCACAACAAAAAAAATGCAAAAAATATATACCTATGAGTACATACATGTATGTATGTACATATATATATTTTTTAAGGTGTGTTTTCTCCACAAGGACAGAAAATATTAAAAAAGGCAGATCAGGGTGCCTGGATGGCTCAGTTGGTTAAGCATCCGACTTTGGCTCAGGTCATAATCTCGCAGCTCACGAGTTCAAGCTCTGTGGTGACAGGTCAGAGCCTGGAGCCTGCTTCAGATTCTGTGTCTCCCTCTTTCTCTGCCCCTCCCCTACTCGTGTGCGCGCGCTCTCTCGCTCTCTCTCTCTCTCTCTCTCTCTCTCTCTCTCTGAGAAATAAATAAACCTTAAAAAATAAATAAATAAAAAATAAAATAAAATTTTTAAAAGGCAGATCCGGGGCACCTGGCTGGTCAGCAGGTGGAACATGCAACTCTTGATCTCAGGGTTGTGAATTGGAGCTCCCTGTTGGATGATTACTTAAAAATAAAATCTTAAGGGGTGCTTGGGTGGCTCAGTCGGTTGAGCACCCGACTTCGACTCAGGTCATGATCTCACAGTCTGTGAGTTCGAGCCCCGCGTCAGGCTCTGTGCTGATAGCTCAGAGCCTGGAGCCTGCTTCGGATTCTGTGTCTCCCTCTCTCTCTGCCCCTCCCCTGCTCATGCTCTGTCTCTCTCTCTCTCTCTCTCTCTCTGTCAAAAACAAATAAACATTAAAAAGAAATTTTTTTTGAATAATAAAATCTTTAAAAAAAAAAAAAAGCAGATGAAGGAAATGGCAATGACTAGCTACATTCCTGAACTGTAGCAAATAGTCATTTTCTAGAAAACAGCATCGTGAAAGGAAACCGTTTCACATTAACAATGGGGAAACTGGACAGCCAGTGATAAGGTGACCTCAAACAAGCATTTTATGCCTTGATTAAATTCAATCCATTTGACCAATTTTGTTAACAAGAGATTTACTTTGCTGTTTGAAGCTTTTTTGCTATTAAAGAAGCATAACCTTGAAAATCAGAGATTCCTTATTCTAGCCACCGCTCTTCATTATGCTTTAGGGAAAACACTTTTAAAACAAGAATGGACAGGGGCTTATGGGTGGCTCAGTTGGTTGAGCGTCCAACTTCGGCTCAGGTCATGATCTCATGGTTCGTGGGTTCAAACCCCACATCAGGCTCTGTGCTGATGGCTCAGAGCCTGCAGCCTGCTTCAGATTCTGTCTCCGGCTCTCTCTGCCCCTCCCCCACTTGTGCTCTGTCTCTAAAATACATAAACAGTAAAAAAACAAAACAAAAAACAAGCACAGACAAGCCAACCTTTAAGTGAATGCACATCCGGGAAGGGCTTCAAACAAAGTGCCCAGTCCCGATACACACAAATGATTGCACAGTGCCACCTCGATGTCAAAAGGAACCTCAAAAGGCAAGTTGGTTTGTTCCAGAACTATCAGGGTCTCTCTGGTGTTCTAAATCATGCTAAACAAACAGATGAGAACCTGACCACTAAGATTGAGAACTGCACACAGGACCATTGACCTGGCCCTTGGTCACCTTAAGACTAAGCTGACACCAAGTAGGGAAATGCTATTTTCAAAGGGAATGAGTGTATGGAACATTTTGTTACAAGACAAGTGCTTTGCACTCTTCAGGAAGTCAATGTTATACATAAAAAAAATTTTTTTACGGGAAGCTATTCTAGATTTAAAAAGTCTATAGGCACCTGGGTGGCTCAGTCGGTTAAGAGCCCGACACCTGATTTCAGCTCAGGTCACAATCTCATGGTTGTGAGATCAGGCCCTGCACTCAGTGCAGAGCCTGCTTGGAATTCTCTCTCTCCCTTTTTCTCTCTCTTTCCCTCTGTCCCTCCCATGCTCATGCTCTCCTCTCTCTCTCTCTCAAAATAAAAAAACAAAAAACACATTTCTTTAAAAAGAGTCTAAAGAAACAACAAAATTAGTAAGTCAATCTTTTTTTTTTTAAGTTTATTATTACTTTCTTTGGAGAGACAGCACACACGTGCAGGGAGGGGACAGACAGAGAGAGGGACTGAGAATCGCAAGCAGGCTCTGTGCTGTCAGTACAAAGCCCAACGTGGGGCTCAATCTCATGAAATCTGAGATCATGACCCTAACTGACTAAACCACCGAAGTGCCCCTGTAGTGAATCTTAATCAGATCTTGGTTTATAAAACAGCAAAACTATGATAGACAATTTTAGGACAATAGGGAAATTTTCACATAAACTGGATATTAGTTGATATGAAATTGTTAATTTTCTTACTGTGATAATGAAGACTGGTTATACAAGAGGATGCCCTATTTTTAGGAGAGGCTTGTGAGTGAACTGTCACAATGCCTACAGTGCATTTTCAAGAATTCGACAACCCCCCCCCCCCCCCCCCCCACACAAAGGACTCAAGAAAACTATTGTTAGAATGGTTAGAACTGCAGATTCTAGGAGACGATATACAAGATATCTTGTGCCTCTAAATGTGATCCCAACTGTAATTACGAAAATTAAGAAATATAATGCACTCCTTCCTTTCCCCATAACAAAGGGAGTAAGTTGTAGCTCACGGGGCTAATCTTTACCAGAAACCACCCTGGGCTGAAACACAACAGTTCTTAAAAAGCTGGTGTGCTTGAAGTCAGATGGCAGCCAGAACACCAAATGCCTCAATATGCCTTTACCCCACCATAACATTCTGAGCAGAACACTGTCCTGCAGCCCGCAGTGGCCTCAGTGATCATAAACAGGATGTCTCAGCAAGGAAGTGTCTGTCAGGGGGTCACAAGAGCTCCCTCCCCATGTGGAAATCTGAAGCAGCATGAGCATGACCAAAGGAGAAATGAATCAGCAGCCTGATGACACAGGCACCTGCACCCCCTATCCCCAGGGGATCAGGCCTCTCTGATTTCTCATATGAAAAATGGGAAAACAGTCCTGTCTTCATCCCACGATTACTGCACTAAAATCACAATGCAATAAACTCATTCTCCATCACATTACAGCAGCAGCATTTCTTAAAGCCTAGATTCACAAAGCAGAAAAGTTGCTCGTGAACAAATGGACCTTGAGGTAAAGAAAGCATCTGACAAAGGAGGCCTGGGAGGTCTTCAAGGATCAAGCCTATACATTCTTGATTCTAAGAACCTTCTTCCTGAAGCCACATAATCATGTCTAAGACCAGAGGACAAGTCTCAAACCCAGCAAGACCAGTGCTTACCTCGGCCATAGGCCCTGGCTTTCTTCGGGTTGAGTTTGGGCTTCAGAGGAGCCCCCGGCTTGAGCTTGGCTTTGGGGAACTGGGACAGGTAAGTCATCACCGAGTGCTCATCCACATCGGGGTGAATAATTTCTTCAGGAGTGATGACCTAGAATAACAGCATGGTAGGTGAACACCCAGAGTACATCACTTATAACCACTAAAGTTTTTGCAAATGTCTCAAGTCAAACACTATAGACATTAAGAAATTGAGTCAGCCTCTAAATTAAGTGAAATTATATCAAATTACATGCCAATGTCAGTGTTTTTAACCTTTTAGAGGTGTCATTATTCGTTTCGGAAGCTGAGGACCCCCTCCAGACAATTTTTTTAACGTTTATTTATTTTGAGAGAGAGAGAGAATGCGTGCACACGTGCACGAGCAGGGAAGGGGCAGAGAGAGAGGGAGAGAGAGAGAATCCCAAGCAGGCTCCGCGCTGTCAGTGCAAAGCCCAATGTGGAACCCATGGCTCATGAGATTATGACCTGAGCTGAAATCAAAGAGTCAGACACTTAACCAACTGAGCCACCCAGGAGCCCCTCCTCCAGGCAATTCTATATGTAATTTCCAGAGGTGCACACCCACCCTCCAAAAAAGGCCTGCTCACCCCCTACCCTGGGGAAACTTTCCACAAGGGGTAAGCTATGTCAAGTGAGGAGGAAGAAGAAACAAGTATACACAGGATTTGCACATATTACCAAAAAGCACATAAACTGGCCTTTCCCTTTGCTCATCTACCCATTGCCTGCATCTCTATTAACTCTGCTACCAATAAAAAATAGTAATAAAAAAAAAAAGAGAGAACACAGCAACATATTAGATCTGTGGTCTTGTTACATGCTGAAGCCCTAACCACCCGGGTAATGGTATTAGGAGGTGGGGCCCAAGGGAAGTAAGTGGGTTTAGATGAGGTCATGAGGATAGGGCCCCCAGGATGGGATTAATGCTCTTATTAAGAGAAGGAAAGACCAGACCTCTCTTTCTTTCCCATGTGAGGGCACAGCAAGACGCCAGTTGTCTGCAAGTCACAAAGAGGGCCCCCACCAAGAACTGACTCTGCTGGCACCTTGCTCTTGGACTTCTAACCTCCAGATATGGGAAATAAACTTCCATTGTTTATACCATCTAATCTATGGTATTTTGTTAGAGCGGCCTGAGCTGATGACAATGGGTTTTAATACATTAAGAGTCATTAAAAAAAATAGGGAGGAAGTTAATTTCTCCTGACATGTAGCCTAGGAGCAACATTACACCCATGCTCGGCAGGTAGCCTCCTTGAAGGCATCACAGCCTCAGGCCTACTACCTGACCTAGTCCTAAACAGTACAAAAAATCTCTCTGCCCCCCATAAGGGTGCTGAGGAGGTAAGGTAAGGCAGTACTCCTCAGACCAACAGAAGGCTCTGTCTCATGAACTGGGTTAACTAAATGCAGATGAATAACATATATACCCAGCTTCCCTCACCCCAAAGTCACACACACACACACACACACACACACACACACACACACACACACCAGAAAACATACTGATCATTATCCTCCAGCAACAGAACAGCTACTTGGGTTTGAACAATTGCCTTCACTCATTCCATAAAATGTAGGATGTGCATTGATTTGACATTTCTTCCAGGCAGCTCCCTCAACAACTATACAGTGCCAACATCACACGTACGTCAAAAGGAGATGGTTTTAGGTTAGAGGAGATAAAAAAGATACCACACTACTTACTGAGGGTGGGAGAGCCAAGAAATGGGCCATGAAGCAGAGACATGATGTCAAAACCAAAGAAATACAGGCAAAATTTTCTATCTCCCAAGGGATCCTATTACAAAATACACTGAACTCGGCTCTGATTACTTAGTCCATAATGTAACCAGTGGTGAGGTCATCCATCCACGGCACTGGCCACCTACAAGTTCTCTTGACCAGGGCTTCAAATATGGGAGTCTTGGTATTTAAATGTCAGAGGGAGTTTTTTAGCCTCCTTGAAAAACCTTAGAAGACAAGACCTCAACTACGTAATGTGGCTGCTGTCAATGATATCCAAGATTTATTCAATTTCCAAGTTCTCTTGTCATATTCCTGTGATAGGATTAGGAGCAATACAAATTCTTCCACAATTTCCAATAATGGTAAGTCATCCTGGTTTAAATTTTAAAAAAAAACTTCTAAGTCCTGTGACTGTCCCTAAGATACTGGATCTTTAAAAAAACTTCTAAAATATGTAAAAAGTGGTCAAATATTGGCTATTTCTTACAGTTCAACCTAATCATTAAAGTCCACATTTGCAGTCTTGTATCTCAAGACAGTCTTTGAGATCTTTGGAGCAGAAACACTAGAAAAGTTGCCACATGTGACAGAGCACTGTGAAGATTTTTGAATGATCTACAAGCACCTCAATCAATGAGAACCTGTTATTATGGGTAAACTGAGGAAGAGGGGAGAGTGTCATAGGCAATACTCTCTGAGGGCTGAGGCTGAGGATGTCAGACTGCCTGCCACACCGAAAGAGGCATCCACAGAGTCTCAGAACAAGCTGGAGGATGGAAATAGCCCCATGGGACATGGTGTTGCTTGTACATATACCTGTGGGACACCCAGCCAGTCATCTGCTTGCTGCATAGCTTCCCGTGCATTGTCCACAGGCTTTCGTGGATCCCAGGATTCCCAGTCTGGACACAGACCTGTTAATATGACACAAAAGATTCTGTTAATATTAACTCACTGAAAAGATTAAAGGAAGCCATGTGCTTAAATTAAACCCCTTTGGTATCTTAATTCAGAGAACAATTTCTTCCTAAAATCACAGTGAACTGTATATTTTAAGGGCAAAAAGTATCCACTCCTCCAGAGTAGAAATTATTCTGAGTCTAAACTGAGAATTCTCCTTCAGGCCGTTATTTTCTTGCATTAACACAGGATTATTCATTCCTTGAAGGTGTGGTATAAATAAATAAACAAAGCCTATAAAACTATTTGAGCCTGGTGCCTTTTTACAGGGGATTTTCCCCCCCTACCACATTTGCACTTCTGTAGTCCAGTCACCAAACGTGTAGGGTTCATGCCAGCTGGATGTTCTACAATTTAACTCAAAATTGATACAATCTATGTAGAAATCGTGTAAAATCCCACAGGTTAAGGGCTCAGTCCCATAAGACTGTCCCCTTCCCCCACTTCACCAAATGCAAGTCCAGGCTGTCACTTGGACTTCTAACAGACCATTCTATAAATTGCAGGTTCTCACAACGCCTCCTCAGATTCAAGCATTAACCAGAGTGAATCACAGAACTCAAGAATACCATTTAATTGCTAGATTATTGATTTCTTAGAAAAGGCTACAACTCAGAGTGCCTGGGTGGTTCAGCTGGTTAAGTGTCTGAACCTTGATTTCAGCTCAGGTCATGATCTCACAGGTTCAAGAGATCAAGCCCTGCATCAAGCTCTGCACTGACAGCATGAAGCCTGCTTGAGATTCTCTCTCTTCTGTCTCTGCCCCTCCCCTGCTCACACATGTGCACACGCTCCCTCTCAAAATAAATAAATAAACTTAAAAAACATTTTTTTTTAAATAAAAGGCTATAACTTGGGATCCCTGGGTGACTCAGTCAGTTGAGCATCTGACTTTGTATCAGGTCATAATCTCACGGTTTGTGGGTTCGAGTCCCACATCGGGCTTGCTGCTGTCAGCCTGTCAGCACAGAGCCTGCTTTGGATCCTCTGTCCCTCTCTCTTTCTGCCCCTTCCCCACTCTCACTCAAAAAATTAAAAAAAAAATTTTCTAATTAAAAAAAAAGTTACAACTCAAGAACAACCAGGTGAAAGAGATGCATATGGCAAGGTATGGGAGAAGGCGTGTGGGGCTTCCATGCCCTTTCCAGGTGCACCACCCTCCCAGCACCTCCTTGTGTTTACCAACCTGAAAGCTCCCTCAAATGTATAGTTCAAGGAATTTTGTGGAGACCTCAACATGTTGTCATGATTGATTAAATAACTGGCCACTAGTGATTAACTCAACTTCCATCTCCTCTCCTCTAACCTTGGCGGTTAGGAGACAGGGCTAACAGTTGGGACCCTCTAATCACCTGCCCCCATCCTTAGCAGCTGTCTAAAAGTCATCTCATTAACATAAACTCAGGTGTGGTTGAAAGGAACCATTGTCCTGGCTCTTATCACTTAAATTCCAAGGGTTTTTGGAGCTCTGTGCCAGGAAAGGGACAAAGACTAAAATATATGTTTCTTTTATAAGTCAGAATATCACAATCCTATTCCTAGATACATCTAAAAAGACTGCACTAGCAACTGTATTCTGTATAATTCAAAAATCCACTTGCCCAAAAGCCCAAACCTAGAATCATCTTAAAAGCCTCTGTAAACAGGAGAAGTATAGGACTGAAGTAAACATCTACAGGTTTAAACTGGTAAAGAGGTATCCTGAAATGTGTCTTTAGGTGGAAGCAAGGAAGAGGGTGCTGGGAAATTAACTAATGCTGAGCTTTGAGTCAGTTTGGGACATCACCAGCTTATAGGCTTTCAAGACAGAATGAGGCCTGGAGTTAGCCTGCCCTCCCTGTCCAACATAGGCTAGCCAGCTCTGCTTGGAGTGTCGGGAACCATTAGCTTACTAAAAACTAATGTGACCAGCATATACAGAGTATTCGTAAATGGAAAATATGATTATTAAAGTAAATTTTTTATTAGAAACAATCTTGAGGGTGCATATAAACACAGGCTCTGGTTTTTCTACGGAGTGTGTACCAGCAAACTCTACCCATCAATCTAAACCCTCCAGTGAGGATAATTACTACCTTGGTGTGCACTCAACCACTCAGAAAAGGGGGGAAAGCCTCCAACTGGATCCTGACCAAGCACTATTCCATAGCAACGCAGAAAAAAAAGGGTGGAGAAAGCCATGTATAGTCACCCAGTGGTTGATAAAAATGGGTACTTTCCACACAATGGAAGTTTTTAGATTTTCATGCCAAGTCAACTAACAGGGCCACGTGTTTCTGCTGAAGTCAATGGGAAACCAGGCACCAACTGTGGGAAGAGGCAGGACTTTGGAGTCTGGAAGTTAAACCTGCTCCAAGAACTACAGGATTCATTGGGGATTTGGGTAAATAACTGAGTTCAATGCTCAAAAAGTCAATGGATACACCTAGAAGGTAAACAGAGCCAGTTTTAGCTCCCTTTGCTCTTACAGGGGGCTAAAACTAGGAGAAGACACCAATCACAGCAAACCCAGCTTTCCCATGAGACAACCAAGGAGATTTGGGCCCACAAATGTCCATCTTGAAGAGCTGGCTCAGGTAGCCATGGACACTTACCTGGGGCACAGCTGTCTACCAAGGCTCCCAGAGCCTTGCCATCTTGCCAGTTCTGGTTAAAGTTGGTGATGGGCAAGTAGGGGATCTTGTTCTGAATCCATCCCAGCAGCCTCTGCTTCGGCGTCTGCTTCTTGGCATCATCATCCCCTTCGTCCTCCCACACGGGCATAGAGATGGAGTAGTGGAGGATCAGTGTCCACACCAGGCCCAGGATGAGCTTCAGGTTCCCATCCACAATGGCTTTGCTATCTGGGGAGAGAGGCACAAGCGTGGGTTGGCACCTTCCTCTGGGTTGTGAATGAAATCAGAGAACCACACAGAACTATTTCAGCATGAAAGGGCTGTAATGTTAAAATTTGCTTCAAAATACTTGAGGATGGGAACAGATGAAACTAGATTCCAAAATGTTTACCAGTGTCGTGAAATCATGGGTACATGAGAATGTATTATACTTTTATCTCTACTTTTGCATACGTTGGAAATGTTCTGTAATAAAAAGAGCTTTTAAATTTTAAAGGACTCATTTCAGAAATACAGACAATAAAAAGAGGTGGCTGAATTCCAGGGACAACCATCTGTTTAACTTGATAGTATGTGATCTACCAAATTATATGTGTGTTTGTATATATATACATATACATATATGTGTGTGTGTGTGTGTGTGTGTGTGTGTGTGTGTGTTTGCTTCCCTGAATTTATATTCTACTATACTTTTCTTTTCACTAGTCATTATGTCCTAGAGGTGTAAGAGGCCAGTTTCCCTTCAGATCTCACCCTCCCTGGGTGTTATCAATCATTTTCATCTCTGCTCTTCTCTCCAGTTAGTCATTCATAAGATAAAGTCATTAATAGTTAAGCTAATCCAGCTGGGCAAAGTCTCTGTTGCCAGAAGGATAAGTGACTGGCCCAAGGTCCTGGCTCCTCTCTAGTGCTCCCTGAGCTTAACACAACAAGCCATACACCAGCCCTTCTAGGAATCTTCCAGGAAATCTCCCTGCTGCTGGTTTCTACCTTCTACTCCCTTGGCTTCTCTATGGCCCTCTGTCCTCTGTCCTCTTTCCAACCTCTACCTACATCCACCAAAATCCAAACATTACCAATAAAATCTCTCTATCTCTCTCCCTGTCTCCCCCTGCACACACTTCCCCTCCTATCCATCCCCAATCTCTCTCCCCCTCTCCCTTCCCCTCCTGTCTATACCCCCATCTCTCTCCTCCTCACCCACATCCTTCCCCTCCTATTACCCACCCACCCACTCCCCCCTCTCAATTTCCTCCACCCTTTCCCCACCAAACAACCCCTGTTAAACGTCCCTATTCTACCAGGACCCCAAACTGAAAATGTCAGAGCTATCATGGACTCCTCCTTCAAATCTCAGGTTGCCATTTCAACAATGTGTCAATTCCGTTCTCTACCTACATCTCTTGGCAAATCCTTTTCTCCACCTTCCCAATAAATGTGTGGCCCCTCCTCCCTTCTCTCAGAATCCTGGACAGCCATGAAGTCCTGGACAGCCATGAAGCTGAACCATGTTCACATAACCCTACAACTATGTTTCTAGTCAGGTACCTCTGTGCTTCCAAATTCACCAATGGTCCCAACTGCCCACAATCAAACTCCTTAGACATAGAGCACCCTCAGAACCCCCAAACACAGCCTGCTTTTCACCCTTGTCACCCCTCCCACCACAGTTCACACTCCAGACTCAGAGACTCCTCATTCCTGGACTACATCCTGCTTTGGACCCCATGGACCTCTCCATGTGTTCTGCATTCCCTCTGGTGGGAAGACCCTTCACCCCCATCCTCCTGTGGGACAAGCCCTGGCTCATCATCCAAGGACCAGATCCAACAGGTGGTGGCCCTTCACTCCCACCAACATGTGTGTGACTGTGCCAGGGTCCTCTCAAGACAAAAACCATTCACTCCTGAGCCTCCAAGCCCCCATTCCAGGACTGTGAGCACCTGCCATGGAGTAATAAGCCTTCACCATCTTGCAGCTCCCTTCACCCTGTCCCACCCATTCACCCACCCACCACAAACCACCTGAATGTCAGTTAGACACATGCCAGATTGCACTTAATGAAACCCAACTACAACCACATGAGAAATATACACACATACTGAGAAGGAGTAAACCCCATGTCACTCAAAACTGAAAGGGTGGAGACTTTTTTTGTTTTTAAATTCACCTGGTTATTGTTAGTCCTCTCACAAGAAAAGATCCTCTTAAAAGGGCACACCCAAACCCACAGAAACCAAAGGTACTTTTATGGTTGTAGATTCAGTCATAATAAAACTCGATCGTGTAAAACTGTACAGGGTAAAGAGTATCATAAACTGGCTGGTAAGACAATTTATATTTGAGCAGTCCTCACTCAAAGTTAAGGTGTCCAGAGATTTTCTATGCAATGAATTGTATAAATAATAACTTTTAAACAGGACAGTCCACATAACTCACAGGGCTCAGCGACAAATGAAAATACATGACTTCTCGTCCAAAAAGGATTAAGAATTTCAAGATGGCAACAGCAGAGCATTAAACCAAGCACAGAACCCTTCTGAGAGCAGGGCCCTGTACAGCTGCACAGACTATGCGACCACGAAGCCCCCTCTGCTTCTGAGGTCCTCTGGTCAATAAAGCAATAATCTGCAGAAGACACTTGACCGTGCACAGAACTTGAACATCCGAGGAGTTCATCCCACGGACCATATGTTTCTCCAGCTGGCAGCCCTTGACCATGACGGAATTTTTTTGATAAGATGTCCTATTATAAGGTCGTCTTTGAAGCACTACTGATTACTGAGTTACTACCTACCAATCATAAGAAATTCCAGGTGAAACAATTTTCCATGCCAGAGTCCTTTATTTAAACTAAAGGGAGAAGAGCAGTCCTCAGAAGGGGGAAGCACGAGGTGGGGATGAAGTAAAGTATGTGAATGCTTATCGTTAGTCAGCATACCCGTGCTGGACCAGGCAAGGTCAGGTCTTGTACCAGGAAGGATCTGAACAGGCCAGAAAGTCTCATGCAGCCACAAGCATCAGACTACAAAGTTCAACTTTCCTGAGTTATGTGTTAAGTGCTCTTCAAATGCAAACTTACAGATTTTATCCATAAATCAAAACATGAAACCAGTTTGCTCTATTTTTACCCGGCTTACACATGTTGGTCTGAAGGAATGAGACATGAGTCTTTTTCAAAAAAGATTTCAGGGGAAATATGACCCAGTAAAAGTCTGAGCCAAATTTATGAAAAATACAATGCCCAGAACTTCTGTTTCCAATGAATTCAAGGTGGGTGTCCAAACGGGAAAGCCCCCATTAAGATCTCCTTGGGATAAATGATACTTTTGCTCTGCTATTCCAAGAAGCTGGAGAAAGAACAGTCCTAGTTCCAAAAGTGATTTTGACAGGTGAAGGTTCAAATGCTTTACCGAACTCTTGGAACAATAAAACGATGGCAACTTGCCCAAAATGACTCCCCCTTTCCCACCCACATGAAACAGAAGACTCCCAATGCCTTGAAAATGAAATGCTCCACAGCATTACAGTGTCAATGTCTGACCATCACAACAGACTACAGGATTTTCAAACGTGAGCGTGCTCTGTGATGTTTATGTCGAGTGTAAACATGAAACAGAAATGTAAAAGGAGGAAAGGTCCAGGTCAGCTGGAAGCCTCTCTGGCAGGATTCCACCTCATTGAGAGCCTCTTTCTGGAATAAAATAAGCCAGCGCCCGCCACGCCTGCTGGACCTCCTAGAATCTGCTTAGGTTGTAGTTGGCCTGGAATCTGGCCACAGGTTTCTCCTCCCCAGATCCAACCAATCACAATTCCCATGTAACTGGTCCTGGCTCTGGACAGCACTGACCCTCCAACCGCATACACACCCTCTGGAACTACTTAAAATTATCCAGCATTGCTTCTAAGTGAGGGCAGTGGCTTTTCTTCTTTTTTAATAGCTAGAAAGTTAATTTGAGCTACTGCAAATTCTAGGATGGAATGTTTTCACGTCATTTCTGTACACCGGTTCTCCAGCCCTCCCTGAGTAGCAATCAGGAATGGGCACATTTATGGGGGAGGAAACCAGCTATTTTTAGGCAATCTTTGGAAGCATCTTGGAAACATCTACTGCGTAGACAAGTTCCTCTGAGGAAGGGAGATGGTGATCTTTCCGTCTCTCATACCAGGAGGGCAGGATCCACACCACCAACTGCATGCTCACCACATTCACTGTGCCCATCTCCTCTATTACTGATTCACCAGGGTGGCATGGTGGGGGTTGGGGGGGCGGGGAGGAGAGGCCTGAGCAAGCACCGTCCCACATTTCTGCCCTCCTGAGTAAGAACAGCAGGTCATCCAGCAGCCACATTGCAGCAGCTCACTGCTGGGTCAGAAACAGCCAACAAGGTACTTCAGTGATCAAGGAGACGTAGGAGTTTCGGGAAAGCTCCTCCTAGTACGCTTGAGGAAAAGCACCCAGACCATAATCCAACTATGACTTGGTCATCTGGAGAAGAGTCTGTCACCCACTCTGCCTCCGTCCTCCCATCTCTATTACCCTCTGGGAGGCAACGTGGCACAGTGGTTTAAGTACAGTCTATGGAACCAGCCGCTCCTCTAGACAGGTCACTTTGAACCATCCATCCATCCTCTCTGGGCTTTCTGTTTCTTCATTTACCAAATGGGAATGATCCCACCTTCACAGGGCGGTTACTAAGAAGCAGGTGGGTTATAGAACACCATGAGTTGAGCATAATGCCGGGGACAGGGTAGGCACTTCATAATACCTTCCTTCCTCTCCTTACTCATTCACCTCATATCTGAATACCTGCTCTGTGCCCAACACACTTCCCTAGAACCGGAAGCCCAGAAGCTATAATCCCAGTTTTGTAAGTGAGCAGGAAACAGAAGTCAGGGTTAGCCAGGGTAATTCACAATAGTACCTTGCGAATTAAAAGGAGGATGAAATGTTCAATGTGTCACTTCCCTGAGCCATGGAATTCATTAGAAGGGACATGAGCCTCTGAGGTTCCTGTTCTCCTGTCCCAGGAGGAGGCCGACCTGCATGCTGTAGTGAACCCAGGACACATGAGGTAGGTGCAAGGGGGACACTGTGGCGCTAAGTGCTTTAGGAGACCGCTATGGCCTGAGATTCCTGTAGACAGAAACCAAGAACTACACAGGAACCCGACTGCTGATAATCGATCAGACCTTATTGAAAGAGAATATGGTATGAAAAGAGGCCCACAAGAGCCAGGGGTCTGGCCCCAACTTGACTTCCCAACTTTGCATTTCCCTAGGGTTAACCTTGATCCTTGGCCTCAGCTGGCTTGGCCTGGAACTCTCCCCCCACCTCTCTTGACCTAGATAATGCCTCTTCTATGCCCAACTCTGCAAAACTAGAATAGGTCCCCGGCTAAGTGCCCCCTCAATGCCCTGTGCCCTTCTCTCTCAGTGCAGCTACAGCCGTGCCTGCCTCCTGTGCTCAAAGCGGCAGCACCACAATGGCAGGAACAGGCTGTTTTGCTCCCCCGATCATGGACGCTTGGCTGTTGCCAGGCACGTTCGGCTCCCTGCTCTCTCCTCTCTGGTGCTCTGTGAGAGACAGGGCCGCTTCCCCGATGAGTGGATGCGAAAGTACACACACAGCCTTTCAGACAGAACTCTAATCTGCTCCAGACTGTGTCCACCTCTGAGCCCCCAGCAGGCAATACAGCATGTGGCACAGAAACATGGCTGGGGAGGTCCCTGAGGCTCTGCAGGCGTGGGCTCGACACCAGCAGGCTGGCTGTAGAGGCCTGGCCAAGTGATCCGACCCCAGCATGCCTCAGTCACTTTACCTGTAAACTGGGGATAATGTTGGAACAGGAGAATACAGCTGCTGGGAAGACTGCCTGCCATAACACATTTCCAGCATTCAGACCCCTATATGGTCAGTTGTCATTAAATGCTAATACTAGTACTATTACTCTTACCACCACTGACTTCAACATGCTTTTATCAACCTTGAGACGAAAAGAACAAAGGCAGAAGGGAAAAGTGAAAGCTTAGCAGTTAAAGGTGGTGACCTCCGCGTAGGCACTGGGGTTTCCTGTCAGCCTTGACTGCTTGGGTGAGCCAACCCAAAGAGCATCCTGTGAAGGGCTGCCCCAAGGTCACCCCACAGTGCCCAGGATGCAGGTGGCAGACGGGGCTCACTGGCATCCCAGCTTGGTTTTATGGTTCCTCCCCATCCTGCCTTCTCTTCCAGCCTGCACAAACTGTGGCTGAATTGTTGGCCTCGGTTGCCCAAACAAGAGGGTACCCTCAACTAAAAGAAGGCTAAGTTTACCACCGTCCTCAGTTTCTCAGATGTCACCGTTCCCTTCATCATTAAAGACGACCATCTCAGTCCGCCACCCAGAACCAGGGTCCATTTCTGGGGGTGCAACGGTCCTTCCATCCGTACAGCAGGTGATGGACTATGTACACAAGACTGTGCACCTGCCTAGACACCCATGGGCAGGATGAAGGGGCCAGATGCTTTCACCGCTGCTCAGGGCTTCGTACAGGGCCTCAAACCATCAAAAGGCCACACAGACTTACAGCCAGACTTGACAACTCACACTGCTGATGGCTGAAGGGTACTTGTGGTGAAGGCCACAAAAACCCTGCCTCCTCCTCTCCCAGGCATGTGGCTTCCAGCTGGACGGTCCTTCCTAGCCTCCCTTGCAGCTCAGCAGTGTGGTTGCTTCACCAACGGACAGTGAGCAGACAGAAGGGTGCCATCACTTTAGGGCCTTGGGCAGGGGGAGTGCTCCCTCCTACCGCCAGCAAGAGTCCCTGACATTACAGTCACTTAGCTTCAACCTGCGCTCGGGGAGGCCAGGCAAGGTGATAGAAAGAACCTGGGTCCCAGAATAGGGTGCCCTGCCAACCTGAAGACTGAAAAAAGCCACTGTATTTGGGTTTTTTCTGTTACAGCAGCTTACCTATAATAAGAGGATGTTCTGGGCCCTGAAGTCCTGAAGTCACATGGGCCAATTTCTAATCAGTAAGATAAAATACAGACCACGATAAAACAAGGGTGGATTGAAGCACTCTGGTCAGCTGGATTTCCAATCCTTTTTCTTACTCAGGAACTCTCAAGGATGACAAAGGAAGTGTCTGAGTTAACAATTTTTACACTTCACTTCAGGGTTCAGTTAACAAAGAGTTCATTTGGAAGGCCTTTTCATGTTAGTAATTTTTCAAGAGATGACACAATAGACCAAGGGTGGCAAATGGCATTAGCATGTGAGGTGAAAACCCTTTCAGGTGTTGAGAAAGATTCTCAGGCCCTATCTGGGGTCAACAAGAAAATAGATTACCAATGTCTGCCACGACCAGGCACAGGGAGTGGAGGCTCAATGAGGAAGAACTGTATAGATTAGTCATGCCTGCTCTGGGCACGGCATGGGAGCAGTGGCTGGGACTTCTCTGCAACAGAATTGAGCAAACATTGCCAAATCCCTGATTGGAGACTTCTACTATAGGCCCATAACACATTCCTTATGCATAACCTCAGACTTCAAATTTCCTACTTTGCCAACTATTCCTTCTGTTTTCTCTCACTTGCTGGACAATTTTTGCCCGGAATAATTGGAACAAATTATTTCATAAATACCTTATTTTTATTTTGATACAGAGTTTTTGGTGGACATTCAGATCACAGATACTATGCTGGTGTCCTGCTTCATATGTATCCCAAACACCTGATTCTCTGTTTAAGAGGCATCCTTTGTTTAAAAGAGGCATTTGCATCACTCGGTGGGCTTCCAAATGCCACTTTTCAAAAGTTTTTATCACTTCTGGGGATTACTTTATATCCAGCGACAAAGTCATACTGAACCTTAAATGAGACTGATATATTTGTGGGTCTAGAACTTAGTCTCTTCCAACTAGTATTAGTGGGAAAGCCTTAAAAAGTTAGAACAAGGATTCTAGTCTTGTTATAAAGATTACAGAAAGAAGGGAAAAAGGAAACACGCCCCAAAATGGTCAAAGCAGTGTATTCTAAACTAGGTTTTTGACCTCAAAGCCACAGGTCTCCTAAGTGAGTAGTAGGACAAGGGTCCCAGGGACCCCTGAACGTGAGCAGAAAGTGGAGGAGCCCAGAGTCCAGTCACTGGGAGGCGCTGGTAAACCCCAGTGTGAGCTCAGAAGTTCTCAGCGCGGTGATGTCTGTCCCTGGCCCATAGCTTTTAGGCACAACTGCTCTGAGAACATGTGCAGATCAAATAATAAACGCTGGCTGCAAATGGAGGTCCTTGTCACCTGTGGACTCCAGCTCAGCCTCACCTGAAACACAGCTCACGGCCCAGGCCGGTCCTGTGCACGCAAGTGCAGCCCACAGGGAAACCTTTGGGGAAAAGCATGAGGGCAGGAGGAACCAGGCCCGGAAAGACTCCTAAGCACCTCCCCCTCCTTACATCAACAGCAACCAAACTGTAACAGCAACTCCAGACTTTTCCAGATCCTTCTTCCAGACCTCTCCCCTGGGCCTGGTCCTGTGCCACATGCATCACCTCATGTAACCCTCACAGCAACCCTAGAAGGGTCGCTTTTATGCTTAATCTGATTTTACAGATGGGAAGACAGAGGCCCGCAGAGGCAATTGTCAAAAGTAACATACAGGAAGAACCCAGATTTAAACCCAGTTCTCTGCTGTCTGAGCCCAAACCTCCATACTTCTCTAAATACACATTATGCCATGACAGCTGTATAAGGTGAGTGCAACAGGACTCACATTTCACAGATGAGACAGAGTACAGGAAGGGACACACCCCTGAGGCCCACGGCCAGTTAGTGGCGAACTTGGGAGAGGAACCCAGGTGGGGTCTCTGAACCTGCCACTGTCCCAATCATTCCCACAATCCCTAAACTGTCGAGGTTTAGAAATGAAAAATGTGGGCAGAAAGTGACAGCTTACGGCCTAGGAGATGCAAGCAGAGGTCAGACTTGTATTACTTTAGTCCCTCTGTCTCAGTCATGACTTGGCCTTTACTGCATCCCAGAAACTGGGGATTCCAATGTCCCTACATCTGGGAGGTCCACCATGCATGACCTACCGCTCAGCATGGGAAATCAGAGAAGATGACAGAAAACACACCTCTGTCCCCATTTACCCCAACCTATTGGTCTGTATTTTCCCCAGAAAATAGAAATTAGGGTCACTCACATACTTGAAAGCTCCATTTGTTCTCATACCGAGCAAACACTTCTGCCTACAGAATGCCAGGCCCTGTGCTGGACAAAAATTACGCTTTTATGTAAGATAATAAGTTAAATTGGCTTTAAAACACTCCACAAGGAGATGACAACATTATTATAATGAAAACCATCCACCAACCCACTTCTTGCAACCCTGCCCCGGGGAAAGACACTGAAGAGTTTTTAAGGGACAAAAGGCAAAAAAATTTCTTTTTTGCCTTTTGTCTCTCATGCTAACCTGTTTCTTACAAAACTTTTTTTCCTTTTGTAATTAAGAGTAAAAGGTAAAAAATAATAATGCTGATGAAGAGGATAGGTATTCATCCTTCCACTGCAAACTTGTAGAAGTTGGGCCTTGTTAGAAAAAAGATCAAGGTGGTTTCCTTGGTTTGAAAGGGGAGGAATCAGTTTGCATGCACCCCCACCCCCTGCCCTTGCAGCCCACATCATGTTACAACTCCCATAAGCCTGTTATAGAAATGGCAGCCTGCCCAATGATCGTGAAGTCATAAAGTGAACAAAACTCCCAATTTAAAGTCTTGAATAGGAACCAAGCTGAGGGAAATTCCAAATAGTTTATAATAGCTGGCTCCCATCATTACCAACAGAAAAAGGATGAAGTTGGAAGAAAAGAAATTCTCAAAGGACAGACACAGGGAGGGGCACATTCCCTGCTTTACCTGTATTGACACTTTTCAGACAGTTACCCACTGTCGAATTTGTACCCCCAAATTTGAATCTTCAACCCAAAATTACACGAGGAGGCCTTTGGACACATGTGCCACCTAGCCACAACAGAGCTCTCTCAGCCCAGACCCGGGCTCCTCCTTGTGGGTAGAACTCCACGCCACCAACATCCATGGATAAAAAGCGTGGACAAGAGGGCAGGACTGAATCCACTCAGGCAAAGGGGAGCCCACCTGCTAAAAGAATTAGTAGCCAAGAAACCCAGGTGTCAGGGACACTGAGTTAGTCAGTGATGGAGCAGTTAGGGTTCAGAGAAGCCTGGCTCCCCTCTCAAACATGGCTACCATGTCACTTCAGTGGGTGACTTCCCGGGTTTCAGTCTCCTCATCTGTAAGCTGAGAGTCAGAACTGAATTCACAGTGTCAAGCTATTGTGAGATAATGTAGTAAATTGGGTAGCATTCTGCCTGAACCAATCCACCATATCAGCAGAGACCAGTATAGCTACTATTATTATTTCTGCAATATTATAAACACACACAAGTTCAAGAACTAACAGTGTCCCATTAACATCATGAAAGATTCAATGCCATTCAATTCTGGTTCAAGACTGCCTAGAGCCAAATACCCCAGAACTCAGCCTTCTAACACAGACGAGCATTCCATCTGCTAACGACCACAAGAGCCAGCCCCCATCAGGGACCCAGGATTAAGGCTGATAGAATCAAGATGTTCTTTGCTCAGTGAGCTGCCTGAATGAACTGGCAGTTTGCTAAAATCTGCAGGCCACCCCAACTCCTCCAGCAGATTCCTGAGCAGTCTGCAGGGGCCAGCCTGGGCCACTGTTGACAGAAAATTAAATGCAAGGTCAATAAATTCAATGTGAAGCACAAAGTATTCAAGAAAGTTCCCTTAAGGGATTCCTTTTTCTAATGGGGGGAGGGAGAGGCTTGGATACTAAAGTGATCTTTAGCCATGAAAGTAGTTAATTACCATAATATAATGAGGGAATAAGACTGAGAACAACATAAATGCTTCCCCGTGAATAAATAGTTAAATAAACTTTCAGAACGTTCAAGGAAGAAAGTAATAGGTGGCTAGGAAAAGAATGAGAAAGATACAGATGTTTGTTCCAATAGGGACAGGGCCATTTGCAGAAAAGTATAGAACATGCAATTCTGTTTTGGAAAAGGCATGACTCTGCATCTGAACAGAAAGATCTGGAAGCATGCAGAGTTGTTGCAAGCAAGCATGTTGTTCACTGGCTCTCTCTGGAAAGACATAGGGTGATTGCAAAAGACAAGCTTTCTTTTTGTTGTTGGGACATGCTCCTGTGTTGTTTGAATTTCTTTTCTTAGTTTGAATTACATGTGTTACTTTTATAATAAATTGTGACACACACCTCCCAAAAGAAAGAAATACAGGAATGTATACGTTAAGGAATTCTTCACTGAACACAGCGGCTTGTTGGGATCTATAGGCACTGATGTGGGAAAACTGACAAGTTTTATCAAACAGTGAAAGCAATGTGTATCATGGGTTCGCACAGGAGTAAAGGGGTGGCCAGGGAATTCTGTAATTGAGTTCATATATGCATAAAATACCTTCTGAAAAGACAAGAAACTGTTCTCCAACTGCATTTATTTCTGGGTAGAGGAACCGAGAAAGGGAGTGAGGAGGAGTGGGAGGGAGCCGGTCTTATCTTTTTATACTGCATATGATTTACACCATGTTTGATGTTACCTATCAACAAGAAACAGACGAATACATGAAGGCTTGGCAAGACTGGTCGGCTGTTCTCCTGATCTCCTCTGCTCAGTTCTCACATGGTGGGTCATCCAAATGCTTTACCAGTCCTCAGCCACACACATTCTCCTGGACAAGCAGTCTCCGTGCCTCAGGAGATGGCCTCTGCCATTTCCAAATAGATTGCCAGAGGAGGGGAAGATGTTGTCATCTGGTTGTCTTTGGGCATGCTTACCAACCCAACAACAACAACAAAAATTGAGGCACCTAGGTGGTTCTGTCAGTTGAGCGACTCTTGATTTCGGCTCAGGCCATGATCTCACAGTTCATGAGTTTGAGCCCCACATCGGGCTCTGTGCTGACAGCGTGGAGCCTGCTTGGGATTCTCTCTCTCTGCCCATCCCCCACCTCTCTCTCTCAAAATAAATAAACCTTAAAAAGCAAATCAACCATCCACCTTCCTGATCCCTTCCTACCTCCTTCCCTGGCACCTAAGAGTATCTTGTCTAAGATGCAGAGACTCTGCCATCAGTTATATGTGAAGACAGAGGGTCTGGCCCGATGAATGACCCCACCGAATTCTCATTGCTGCCTTAGGAAGTACCCCTGTTAGTCCCATTTTCCAGATTAAAGAAAATGATAAGCAGATAAACTGAGCCCAAAGCCACATAGCTCATAAGTGGTAGAGTAGGATTTGAATTCAGGCCCTCTAACTCCAGAATCTGTTGTTGACTGTTCCACCTGGAGGCCAGGATGGGGCTGCAAAGGAAAAGGTTCATCCACAGACATGGTAATATTACAAAGGCTTTCTAAACTGGCAAAAGCTGGAGAGGAAATAAATGCTAAAGGTTACGTCATCCTCCTAAAAGAGATTTATAGCTGTGCCCCTGAACTCTGTCCCCAGATAAACGGCCATGGCAGTAAAATAAACAGACCAAGCACATAGCAGGCCAGCTTCTCTGCTAAAATGGGAACAAGTTCCAACATCCCTAAGGCACTGTCCAAGTGCAAGGTAAGCAAGTGACACACGCTGAATATCCAAGGCACCACCCTAGTCATGGCTGCCAGTTACTGAAGACACACGGCCCACGGTCAAGTGTCTTCAATACCAGTACTTCATCTAAAGAGTCCTGCACTTGAGTCAGAAGCTGCTTCCTGGCTTAGCAAAACACAAGCTGTGCCTAAACTTGGCCTTGAGGAAGATTTGTTCCTCTGACCACACTCACAAACCTTGCCCTATCCTCTCACCTCTTGGACAATTTACCAGGGGTTGTGCCCTAGTCACTTTATTCCTAAACTACATGTGAAAATACATTACAGTATAATTTTTAAAAGTAGGTTGTGTAACACCTACTATCATCTTACATCTTTGAAAAGACTACATTAGACATCAGCTGGTTGTCCAAGACAAATGGCTCCTGTGGTCAAAAAAGCCAGGGATATATGGAATCGAACAATTTTAAACTGCTGTAGGACTTCTCAGAGCCTTTAATATGCAAATGTACATTGACAATCTCCAGGAGAGTGCTAGGGTGCCACACAGCACTTCCCAACTTTACTGGACAAGGGAACTTCTTTTAAAAATGTTTTTTGATGATTTTTTTAAATTTACATTTTGAGAGAGAGAGAGAGAATAAGCGAGGGAAGGGCAGAGAGACAGGGAAAGAGGATCTGAAATGGCTCTGTGCTGACAAGCTGACAGCAGGGAGCCCAATGTGGGGCGCAAACTCACAAATCATGAGACCATGACCTGAGCTAAAGTTGGATGCTCAACCAACTGAGTCACCCAGGTGTCCCTGGACTAGGAAACTTCCTAAAATATTATCTCAAAGGACTCTAATAGTCTCCAGAAGAATTTCAGGTAATTCTACCTTGAATTCCCCTTCCATGTCCTTGCAGATCTACAAACACTTCTGAATGCTTCCACAGGCTTGGAGATTACGTTTTATAAAACTGGTAGATGTGGGGTGAGGGAGACAGACAAGAGACAAAAAAGAAGGACAATACGAAATAAGTCATTAAGGCTTTCTCTAATCTACAACTGTTTCTGTAGCAGTGATTATGAATCCAGAACTTTGTTACTTGGAATCACTGGATTTTGCAGATAAAGGGTAATAAAAGTAGGTCCTCAAAACATTGTTTCTAATGATGAGGGCTACAGGGAAGTACACCCCTTGACCATGATGTTTATGAAATTCTGGTGATAACCAACTCACATTAAAACTGCACTAAGAAACATCTTATTGTTCCAGGGCAAACTGTAATTCTTAAACACAGGGAATGATTTAGAAGGATCCAGGCAAAACCAGCCTCCTCCTTTCTGGCTTTGCTTTGGAGCTACTAATGTTGAAATCTTCATCCGCAGCCAATGTGTTGCCAAGTGGGAAGAGTCAGAGACGAAACCTGGTAATTTGGACCACCGCTTAATGCAGTAGAAGGGGGGGGGGGGTCATCCTGATGGGAGCAACTGCAATATCAAATTATGTGAACGGGAAGAGGGAGGGGACTCCAGAAGCTCCACCCCATGGCCATTTAGCTCTAAACTTCCTATGCTGGGGTGGGGGGGGCCTGGGGGGGGGTTGGCAGGGAGAACTTAGTAAAAGTTAGTAAAAATTATTTATATAATAAGTGAAACATATCCAAGTAGCATTCCTAGTACTACTTAAGGATATAATACTCATAAGCATACCAATAATAGCAATGAGCCACACAGCTTGAGTGCTAATTAAATCCACTCTCTAAACTGTGTTGTGCTGTATCCGAATCTGAGATTAGTCAACTGTAATCCAAGTATCCTAAGGACAGGGAGCGGGGCTCTGTCCTCAGCATCATTGTGATTCTAGTACCTAACATCATGCTGGTCACATAGTAAAAAGAAAAAAAGCAAAAGGGGGGGTTGGGAGGTGGGGAACCACTGCCCTCTATTACCCAACTAACAACCACCCACTCATCAATACACCAATCAATCAACAATCAACCAGACAAGCTGACCAGACAACCACTATTCCAAAGACCTACCAAACAACCACCAACCTAATCAACCAACTACCAAACTCGAGCGGACTCATCCTTGACCACGCTCTCCCACCAAATCTCCCCCTTCCCTCAATCCTGCTGGTCACCTCTAAACTGATTCCCAGCCCAGCAGCCCTCAGCTAATGGCAGGTCCCTTTACTGGCCAGTCTGTCTCAGCCCACAGATCAGGAACTCTTAACTCTTCCCAAATCTTTCCACCAGCCCCAGCAGGGACATGCAAAACAATTTGAAAGTTGGGAGGGTGGGGGCAGGGGGACGGGGGAATTGGCCCCAAAACAGAAGAAAATTGAAAGAAATTGAAGCTAATAAATGTTTTATTAAATGCCAGCATTTGGCATTATATCTTCCTCACTAATTGCGATCTCTGGTTGACATCTACAGAAATTTCATTACGTTTGAGAATGAGTTACAGGTTCATTTTCTCACATCGCAAGAATTCCAAAGTATACTCTGTAATTGCTGAGAAATCAGTCAATTGTAAAATAAAGGAGTTAGTCGGGGCCAAATAATATAACAGAACACAAATATAAGCAAATAAAAGCAAATGTATTTTTTAATCAAATTCTTGTATGACAACACACGCACAAAACACACCTTTTTTTTTTTTAAGTGTGAGAGATGGGTGTGTTTTATTTTATTTGATAGAATATGCCTAAGACCACAAAACACCCCAGCAAAGTCTGAACTCCTCAGCAGTGCCCCGAGACCCCCATGGCTGGCCTCTGCCAGTGTCCCCAGCTGGCCGGCCCTCCCTATGCCCTGGCCTGTGCTCCCGCTGCCCCTTCTATTCAGAATGCCCCCCTTTCATGTCTTTCACCCTGTGGGTTTCTTAGATTCAGCCTTCAAGATTCAGCCTCCTCTGATACATCCCCTTTCTTCTTGGCCTCATCTTTACATTTCTAAAGAACATCTCACAAAGCAGTCAGAAATGGAACTTCCCACATGATTTACTAGGAAGCCAAATGTCCGGGACAGTTATCAAGACAAGCCACCATCCTCAATTATGTCACAGCCTCCTATGAGGGACCGTCTAAGTCAGGGATTCTTACAGGGGAAGGCAGGACAGGGGGGTAGGGGTGGGGGAGCCTTTGAGCCTGAATAGGAAAAAAGTGAAATCTTTGTCTTTGGTAACCTCTAACTAAAATGTAGCATACTGTCCCATTATGGAATGGACACCATAAGGGGTGCCTGGGTGGCTCAGTCGGCTAAGCATCTGACTTTGGCTCAGGTCATGATCTTGCAGCTTGTGAGTTCAAGCTCCACGTTGGGCTCTGTGCTGACAGCTCAGAGCCTGGAGCCCACTCCAGATTCTGTGTCTCCCTCTCTCTCTGCCTCTCCCCTGCACTCTCTCTCTCTCTCTTGTGTGCACACATTCTCTCTCTCTCTCTCTCTCTCTCTCTCTCTCTAATAAATAAACATTTAAAAAAATTACCAAAAAAAAAGGCACCATAAAACACAGGTGTATTAGCAGCACCTGTGGTTTTGTCACCAATAATATCTCAAAATACGCTGTATGCTCATCACTACATCAAAATCATGGCAAACATTACTGGACTAGCTGCTAGATCTTATTAAACATCTAAATACATGTGTGTTTGTTACTGTGTTCAAAAATTTCTTTTTTATTTAAATTTTAGTTAGCCAACATACAGTGCAATATTGGTTTCAGGAGTAGAATTCAGTGATCATCACTTACATACAACACTGTGATGCGGTGCTCATCATAACAGTGCCCTACCTAATACCCGTCACCCATGTGGCCCATTCCCCACCCATCTCCCTCCATCAGCCCTGTTTGTTCTCTCTCTTTTTTTTTTTAATAATCTTTGTGCACATAACTGCATTGACTTGCTACGGTTGTTCATTAACTGCTTCCAGTATATATTTTTTTAATGTTTATTTATTTTTGAGAGAAAGAAACCGCACGAGCAGGGGAGGGGCAGAGAGACAGAGAGAGACAGACAGACAGACAGACAGACAGACAGACAGAATCTGAAGCAGGCTGCAGGCTATGAGCCATCAGCACAGAGCCTGATGTGGGGCTCGAATTCACCAACGTTGAGATCATGACTGGAGCCAAAGTCAGACACTTGACCAACTGAGCCACCCAGGTGCCCCTGTTCTCTATCATTAAGAGTAACTTGTGGTTTGTTTCCCTCTCTCTACTTCCCCCCCTCTTCCCATGTGTTTTGTTCTTTAAATTCCACATATGAGTGAAATCACATGATATTTGTTCTTTCTCTATTTGACTTATTCACTTAGTGTAATACCTTCTAGCTCCAACCACATCATTGCAAATGGTAAGATTTCATTCTTTTTGATGGCTGTGTAATATTCTGTTGTATATGTGTACCACATCCTTATTCATTCATCAGTTGATGGACATCTGGGCTCTCTCCATAGTTTGGCTATTGTATAAACATTGGGGTGCATGTACACCTTCAAATTTGTATTTTCGTATCCTTTTGGCCAAATACCTAATAGTGCAATTGCTGAAATCGTAGGGTAGTTCTATTTTTAGTTTCTTGGGGAACCTCCACCGTTCTCCCGAGTGGCTGCACTAGTTTGCACTCCCACCAACAGTGCAAGAGGGTTCCCCTTTCTCTGCATCCTTGCCAACACCTGTTGTTTCTTGTGTCATTAATTTCAGTCATTCTGATAGGTATGAGGCGGTATCTTATCATGGTTTTGATTTTTATTTCCCTGATGAGTGATGTTGAGCGTCTTTTCATGTGTCTGTTAGTCATCTGGATGCCTTCTTTGGAAAAGTGTCTATTCACGTCTTCTGCCCATTTCCTAACTGGGTTATTTGGTTTTTGGGTGTTGAGTTTGATAAATTTTTTATAGATTTTGGATACTAACCCTTTATCAGATATGCCGTTTGCAAATATCCTCTTCCATTCTGTAAGCTGCCTTTTAGTTTTGTTGATTGTTTCCTTTGCTGGGCAGAAGCTTATCTTGATGAAGTCCCAATAGTTCACGTTTGTTTTGTTTCCCTTGCCTTCCGCGACGTGTCTACTAAGAAGTTGCTGCAGCCAAGGTCAAAGAGGTTGCTGCCTGTGTTGTCCTCTAGGATTTTGATGGCATCCTGTCTCACATTTAGGCCTTTCATCCATTTAGAATTTATTTTTGTGTGTGGTGTAAGAATGTGGTCCAGTTTCATTCTTCTGCATGTCACCGTCCAGTTTTCCCAACACGTTTTGTTAAAGAGACTGTCTTTTTTCCATCGGCTATCCTTTCCTGTTTTGTTGAAGATTAGTCAACCACAGAGTTGTGGCAAAAATTTAGTTATGATAAGCGCATTTCAATATGATTGTTTCCTTTGTAACCCCATATATATGATCTTATGCACAAGGAGAAGAGCACAGTCTTCAGAAAGCCAATGGAGTCCAAGACACAAAAGTGAAGAATCCTGGCTCCAGGGGGCCTGTCAGTAGAACACGCAACTCTTGATCTTGGGGTCATGGGTTTGAGCCCCACATTGGGTGTAGACATTACTTAAAAAAATAAAGTCTTTAAAACAAATTCCTGGCTCCAATTAATAATGTTTAGAATCAAGAAGGGAAAGGATTTCAGTAATGGACGTTTTGCTACATGGGCCATAGATTAGTGAAATTGCACCTGTCAGGGCATGGCCTTGGTCATCTCTCATGGGGACCCTTGGAGGTCACTGTGAATAGGTCTCCCAACCAATATAGCCTATCCACCATCCTTGAATTATCCTCTCAGGCCATAAATACAATCATTTATGTTACTCCCGGCATGAACACTTTCTGTTGCTCTCTATGGTCTATGGCAGGCGCCAGCAAACATTTTCCGCAAAGGGCCACACAGCAAATATTTTTGGGTTTACAAGTCACATGTTGTAACTATTCAAATCTATTATTGTAGTGAGAAAGTGGCTATAGGCAATATGCAAATGAGTGCTTTGTGGCCTGTGTCCCAATAAAACTTTATTTACAAAAACAGGCAGAGGTTCAGATTTGGCACCACCATTTCATATAAGTTCCTGTGATGACAGAAATGTTTTATATGTACGCCGTCCATAATACTAAACCACACTTCTGAGCACTTGAAATGTGGTTAGTGTGACTAAGATGCTAAATTTAAATTTAATTATTTAATTAATTTAAATTTAACTAGCTACATGTGGCTGGTGGACAGGTCTACACCATCAAACCCAAGCCCTTTTTCATTTCTTTCGAGGTTCCTCGTAACCCGGCCAACATCATAACTGATGGTCCCAGCCTCAGCAAGTACTAAGCACTGAGGCCAGTCAAGTACTAAGCACTGAGGCCAGCCAGCAGGTGATAGATACCAGGAGCTCTCACATTCCTGCATTCACTTCTCACTCCTGGGCCCTGGCGGTTCTGCAGCCCAGAACCTCCTGTCTCCTGAATCTGCCCCTTTAAACTCCACTGTTCACCAGCCCCACTCTGAGAGGCAATGTAAGGACTTTCTCCTACAAAACATGCCACAGTGACCTGTGCACTCATTCTCTGGCTTTTTTTCCTTCACTCTAAGGTATGTGAAGACAAAAACACGTCCCTAGCACAGTACCTTTAAAGCTACTAAGCATTCACTAGTTTGTGAAACGAATAGACTTTAATTATAGCTAAGTACTGAATACAACCTGTCTTTTAAAAAAATTCCTTTCGGGGCGCCTGGGTGGCGCAGTCGGTTAAGTGTCCGACTTCAGCCAGGTCACGATCTCGCGGTCCGTGAGTTCGAGCCCCGCGTCAGGCTCTGGGCTGATGGCTCGGAGCCTGGAGCCTGTTTCCGATTCTGTGTCTCCCTCTCTCTCTGCCCCTCCCCCGTTCAAGCTCTGTCTCTCTGTCCCAAAAAAAATAAATAAACGTTAAAAAAAATTAAAAAAAAAATTGTTAAAAAAA
Source organism: Herpailurus yagouaroundi (assembly GCF_014898765.1). Lineage (NCBI taxonomy): Eukaryota > Metazoa > Chordata > Mammalia > Carnivora > Felidae > Herpailurus > Herpailurus yagouaroundi. Next base: position 10,650,219 of record NW_024412444.1, read on the forward strand.
TTCCTTTGGAGGGGCGCCTGGGTGGCTCAGTCAGTTGAGTGTCTGACTTCAGCTCAGGTCATGATCTCATGGTTTGTGGGTTCAAGCCCCACTTCAGGCTCTGTGCTGACGGCTCAGAGCCTGGAGCCTGCTTCAGATTCTGTGTCTCCCTCTCTCTCTGCCCCTCCCCAGCTTGCACTCTCTCTCTCAAAAATAAATTAAAAAAAATTTTTTTAATTCCTTTAGAAATTAATAGATTTACCTAAAACTGTTTAATTGCATCTTTTTAAGGGCTGGAATCTAGATTAAAGTAAAAAGGCCCAGATGGATTTACAATCTACAGTATAGAGGGATGTGACCACTCAGTTAACATCCCATTCCACTACCACAAGATCTCACCCTCCCGAAACCTCAGTTTTCCTCTTCTGTAAAATGGGTCGACAGTGCCTACACCTGGCAGGAATGGAAAGCACTTAGCACAGTGCTGAGAGATACACATGTCAGCTTCCTAGTGGATACAAATGCCCCCATGAACACAGGGAGTGGAGGAGGCACACAAACCAGACTCAGCAAGGACACCGGATTCCTGAATCAGCCTTCTGTATAGGTCTCTCTCAGAGCAGGAAGGGCATGACCTTTACACAACAGCTGTGCTCCCTAATGTCCTCAGAGCACACAGATCACACCACCCCTGACACCCCGTGGGGTGGGTCAGTGCACGACTCGGGCGTCTGCCAGCCCAAGAGCTATGCAGCTGTGTGCTGCTGCTCTGGCTGCTCAGAGGACAATCTGCCATCCCCATAAATGTCATGGCCACTGCATACAAAACAGTCTAGAAACTGATTTTTGCAGCTTCTGGGGCTTCTCTCGACAGAGAAGAGTATCCAGCCAGGGCACTCGTTATCCTGGTTTTCTGACCGAGGCCCTGTTTCCCCTCTTACTCGGCTGCCTGTCTCACCAGGCTGGGTGCCAAATGATTGGGACATTAACAATCAAATCCACCCTCGGAGGAGAGGAGGGCCAGCAGCACTTATGAGGAAATTCTTTTTTTTTTTTTTTTAATTTTTTTTTTAATGTTTATTTATTTTTGAGAGAGACAGAGTATAAGCAGGGGAGGAGCAGAGAAAGAGGGAGACACAGAATCCAAAGCAGGCTCCAGGCTCTGAGCTGTCAGCACAGAGCGCGACACGGGGCTCGAACTCAGGAACTGCAAGATCATGACCTGAGCCGATGTCGGACGCTTAACTAACTGAGCCACCCAGGCGCCCCTGAGGAAATTCTAAAGAGGGGCTAGGACTGTTTTAAACCCAGTTACAGGGGCACTGGGTGGCTCAGTCGGTTAAGCGTCCGACTTCGGCTCAGGTCACCATCTCGCGGTTGTGAGTCCGAGCCCCACCTTGGGCTCTGTGCTGACAGCTCAGAGCCTGGAGCCTGCTTTGGATTCTGTGTCTCCTTCTCTCTCTGCTCCTCCTCCACTTGTGCTCTGTCTCTCAAAAATAAATAAAGGCAAAAAAAAAAAATTGTTTAAGCCCAGTTACAAAAATGGCTTTGAATTCCAGCAGCCCTATTGGAAGAAGTTCTTAATTTGAAGGGATCCCATTCACCTCTTGGGCTGGTACTGATATATACGGAATGTTTTATCCTGATCATTATCTATTTTCCTGAGTTATAAAATACACCGTTACAATCAATTCAAATTATATGCAAAATGGGAGTAAAATGAATTGAGCCTCTCCCCACTCACAGGCGACAGGGTTGCTCTGCTGTTAATGGTGGTCATGACCTCGGTCCCACCTCAGGTTTGCTTATCCAAACTTTCTTCTCAAGCCTCAACACCTCTATTGCTCACAGAAATCACTTGAGCTTCAACCCTGACTACATACTGGAATTATCTGAAAAGCTTTATAAAAAAAAAGAAAAAAAAAGGCAGTGGCCCTCTCCCAAAGAAAACAAAACGAGGATTTCTTTGGGGTGGGGACAGGTATCCGTAATTTTTAAAGCTTTCGAGTTGGTTCTAAGGGTTCAGAATCATTGTTGACAACCATGAGAGTCCACTCACACCAAAAGCCCCACTCAACCTTTTCCTTGACTGGGAATGAACCTGAGGCAGACAGACCCAAAGAGAGGTGAATGGGGAACAAGAAAGGAAATCACGTGCACTCAGGAACTGGTGCCCAAAGCTATTGCGTCAAGCCTCCTTTCTCACAGATGTGATGAACCACTTGTCTCGGGGCAATAAAGCCACATTCTAACAAAGAAAAGGATGATTTTGCCAGTCGCTTGGAATAAATGTGCTGCAGTGGTGAACACAGGGCCAGAAGGTCCTCTTGAGAACTATGTTTCAATGTTTCTTTTTTTTTTTTTTATAATCCTTTTTTATTTTATTTTTTATTTTTTTTAAATTTACATCCAAATTAGTTAGCATATAGTGCAACAATGATTTCAGGAGTAGATTCCTTAATGCCCCTTACCCATTTAGCCCATCCCCCCTCCCACAATCCCTCCAGTAACCCTCTTTTGTTCTCCAGATTTAAGAGTCTCTTATGTTTTGTCCCCCTCCCTGTTTTTATATTATTTTTGTTTCCCTTCCCTTATGTTCATCTGTTTTGTCTGTTAACGTCCTCATGAGTGAAGTCATATGATATTTGTCTTTCTCTGACTGACTAATTTCACTTAGCGTAACACCCTCCAGTTCCATCCACATAGTTGCAAATGGCAAGATTTCATTCTTTTTGATTGCCGAGTAATACTCCACTGTATATATGCACCACATCTTCTTTATCCATTCATCCATCGATGGACATCTGGGCTCTTTCCATACTTGGGCTATTGTTGAAAGTGCTGCTATAAACATGGGGGTGCATGTGTCCCTTCGAAACAACACACCTGTATCCCGTGGATAAATGCCTACTAGTGCAATTGCTGGGTCGTAGGGTAGTTCTATTTTTAGTTTTTTTGAAGAACCTCCATACTGTTTTCCAGAGTGGCTGCACCAGCTTGCATTCCCATCAATTTTTCATTTTTAAAGAATATCCATGAATAATGAAAGCTTACACAGAGGACTAAGTGGGTATTGCAGAAGTTGCTCACTGGAGAGTCTTTGCCCTTGGTTCCTAGGGCAACTCCAGGCACACCACTTTTACAGAGGGATCAGAGAGATGGAGAGGGTCCCGAATGATGAATGGCCAGGCATACTCAAAAGCAAAAGTCAGTTCAGGCTCAGCTCTTCTGATGACTTCTTCTAAAATGCCCCATCAATATCAGTCACCTACGGAGTCACAGCTCTGTCGCTGAGCACCCTGCTTACGGTACTTCACGCGACAGGCACCGACAGCATTCCACCTTACAACTGCCAAAACAGAGGCTTCAAGAGGCTATGCTCTTTGCCCAGGGCCACTGTAGCACTGAGTGGTGGAGCCCCAGGCGGACGATGTGGAAGAAAAGGAGGCTTGGGAGGATCTGTCCCAGCCTTGCCATTTTGTGAGCCAACCTGGAGACACACGGTCAATGCTTCTGAATTCTAACGAGACAAGAAAGCCAGATGGGATGCAGGCCAGATCTTCAGAAGCTGAGCTCTGAGGCTCCCGCTTGCTTAGCGGAAGTCTTCACACCTGGTAAAGTGTGCCTGCCATTAGCACTTTGGCTGGGCACAACTGCCCTGGGTAACTACTTAAGTGAAACTTCCAAAAGGCCAGAGAAACCTGAAACCTGCAAAACCTGCAAAACCCAGCCCCTGGGATCAGAAACCCCACCTCTGGAGCCCATCTTTTTCTAGAATGTTTTATGGGAGATTTGAAATAAAATTAAATGGCTTTATTTACCACACTCAGCACTTGATTTAAGTCAGGTCCCCTTCTAGTCCGACAGCCCAGTCATGTACAATAAATTAGCCTTTAAAAATTAAAAAAAGAAAAATGTAAAAGCTTGCTCTGTTTCTTCCAATTCACAAGGAAAAAGAGGATTTTTTTTGAGTGTCTAAATCCAGACAACTTGACCCCTTTGCCCAAAGCTCCCCATCCCCAAATGGAGGGACCAGATGGTACCAAGGATGCATTTTCTAGAGCTGCTCTGAGCAGCATAATGAACACTTACTACATTAGCCTCCCTTCCTCCCCAATGTAAGGGGCCCACTCAGAGCTACAAAGCAGTTCTGACACCCCCTCTTACAGCTCCTGGAGTGTTCGCCGAGAACAAGCCAACTTTTCCAGGGCACTGGGCCAACAGTATAATCGCATGCCGCATTAGAAGCTTCTGGTTGTTCATCAGAACCCTGAAACTTGGCTGGGGGCTGCACACAGGCAAGAGGCTCCATCAGGTTTCCTGTCGTAACAAATTCCTCCACACCCCACCTATGAAAATCCATTTCCATTTATTACCAAAACTGGAGCCCTGTCTTTCTAGCTTTTTCCTGAGGCCTGGAAGCTGGCTTTTCCAGCTGATGATGTCACTGACAGGCTTCTGACAATGGCTCCCGAGAGCCTAAACCTCTCGCTAATACCTAGCAAGAGCACATTCCTCATGGGTGAGGTCATGGTTAGCTAATTACTAATCTGGCCCCTACCCCAGTGCCCAAGCCACAGCATGAAGAGATGCC
>NW_024412444.1:10654801-10715211 GCF_014898765.1 Herpailurus yagouaroundi
TGTGGCATAGTTCTACTAAAAGTTATTCATTGTTTATCTGAAATTCAAATGTAACTGATTTCTCTGGTAACCATGGGGGACCACAGATGGCTCTCAACTCCTTCATTTTGGGGGACTGTTGAATTATGTGTAGAAAAAATTACTATAAGAAGTAAGGTGGCAGGGGAGAGGGAACAAAAATCCAGAAGGATTCTGTACTCACACCACTTCAACACATGTCCTTACTCTACCTTAAATACGTCAAAACTAGAAATTAGGTGATGCATTTTGAACATGTTTTGTGCAAGGAAATCCACGGGTCTCCAGCCAGTGCACGGTCAGAAAAAAAGTCCTGGTCCTACAAGGAAAGATAGGTGATCAGCCACCACACATGGGTTCCACAGGGCAGATTCATACCCTGGCTTTGGAGGAGCGGTGCCTGGCACAGCATAGAAGGTCAGGTAATTTTTGTGGAATGAATCTCCCCGGTTAGGACTTTATTTCTAGAATAATAATGACGCTGAAAGTGGCCAATGCTACTCCTCACTACCACCAGTCAGATTGGGTCTATCAAGCATAGAACAGAATAAATGTATGTAACTTGGTGACCTCATTTCTTAAATTCATGTGGTAAACCAAAACTTTATATGTGAATCTCTGATAATATGGGCTAATACTTATTTGTTGAATAAACAGCAATAAATAAAACCAAGAACATGGGTGTTTGAAAATAAGTGGCAAGTAAATGTAGGTTTTAAATTAAAATAGGTTTAATAGGGGCAGCTGGGTGACTCACTCAATTGAGCATCAGACTCTTAAGCATTGGACTCTTGATTTCAGCTCAGGTCATGATCTCAGGTCATGATCTCAGGTCATGATCTCATGATCTCATGTGGGATCAAGCCACATGTCAGGCTCTGCACTGACAGCAGGAAGTATGCTTGGGATTCTCTCTCTCCCCCTCTCTCTCTGCCCCTACCTTCTTTCATGCCCTCTCTCTCAATCTTTCATAAATAAATAAATAAATAAATAAATAAATAAATAAATAAATTTAAAAAATAGGTTTAACCCTTTTAAGGACTCAAAATGCATTCAATCAACATGCATCATGCTTTCAGTGTGTACTAGGCCTTGTGTTAAACATTTCATGCAATCATCTCCTTTCATCTTTCCAACAAACCTAGGCGGCCAAGACCCATTATTATCCCCATTTCACAGACAGGAAAACTGGGGCTAAGACACTTGCCCAAGGCCACAGTGGTGGTGAAAGCTGGAGCCAGGACTTAGAACCAGGTCTTTCTGACTATCTGTGGGCTTGAATACTCTCCAACCCTTGTTCTTCTACCTCCTGATCAGCACAGTGAAGATTCTGGACTGATTTGTAAGACTGCCAAGCACCCCAACCCTCATAGGCAAAGAGCCCTCATTTGGAAATCTCTCCTCTGCAGCTTCTTAGGGACAGGGGTTTGGGGAAAGGAGAACATACCTTAGAGCATCAACTCCACCAACTTGACATTTTCCAGTGGCTCCCACTCAAATACTCCCTTCTTGGCCACCCAATGCTCTATTTCAATCAAAAAGAATAACTTGTGACATGAAAGAACGGCCTGCCCAGTTTAAAAAAGCGGTTTTCTGAAATCTGTGAGATATTTAAGAATCCCAATTGTGGTTCTAGAAGCAACTTCAGAAGGCATTCAAAAATTTAATTGATTTAAAATTTTTTTTCACTTGATTTTTTAAACTGATTTTTTTTTTTTAAAGATACCATACCACCTCTGGCTGTAAGATGTAAATACCTCTCATGGGAATCATTCAAAATAGGATGGTAAAGCTTCCAAATTTGGGAAAATGTAAAAGCCAATGTTTATAATACAAATGGGAGTCAACCAGCCACTAGCTACATTTAAAAAATAAAAATTACTCACACACACATAATTAATTGCTAATTACATAAGACGCATGTGTTGTCAGCAGGAGATTATAACTCAAGATGATTTCCCCCACAAAATGAGTTGATTGATAGGTGAAAATTGTTGGGGTCCAGGACATTCATGCAATCTCAATGGTTACTTTAAATTATAATAGGAGAGGGCACCAGGCTGGCTCAGTCAGTGGAGCATGTGGCTCTTGATCTCGGGGTTGCAAATTCAAGCCCCACACTGGGCATAGATTACTTAAAAATAAAATCTTTAAAAAAATTACAGGGGCACCTGGGTGCTCAGTCAGTTGAGCATCCGACTTCAGCTCAGATCATGATCTTGCTGTTCGCGGGTTCAGGCCCCCACATGGGGCTCTGTGCTGACAGCTTAGAACCTGGAGCCTGCTTCGGATTCTGTCTCCCTCTCTCTCTGCCCCTCCCCTCCTCACAATCTCTCTCAAAAATGAATAAACGTAAAAAAAAAAGTTTTTTTTAAGAAAATTACAATAGGAGAAAGGCACCATTTTGGGGGGGGTGCTGAACCATGAACACCGCTGAACCATGAGATGGCACTTAGCATCACTAATAACAGGACAAATTGACATGATGCGCCTCCTGATGAGATGCAATGAGACACATTCATGACTTTCTTCAAAAGAGCACTTGCTAAAAAAGGAAGCAAATAAACCCAGAATATGGAATATTCTACAGCCTTGCTACTCAAGTGTGGTCTGCAGGTAAGAAGCATTGACATCACCCGGAAGCCTGCTAGAGATGCAGACTCAGACCCAACAGTGTCTTCCAGAATCAGAACGTGCATTTTACAAAGACCCTCCCTGCCACCCTGCATGCCCCCTCCCCCCACTCCTCACCCTGTAATTCTGGTGCACGTAAAATGTGACAACTGGCCTAGCTTCTTCAAAAAAAAAAAAAAAAAAAAAAGCCAATGTCAGAAACGAACAAAAACAAAAAAATGTCAAAGATGGGGGCTGTTTTAGATTAAAGGATAGGATGAAGTAACTTTGAAACCAAAGTCGACTGAGTAATCTTTAATTATTTCCTCGGTTAAAAAAAAAAAAAAAATGACCATAAAGGACACCTGGGAGCATTTGGGGAAATTTTATACCAGATATTATTGTACCAGTGCTAACCTCTTGGGTATGCAGTGACACTGTGGTTAGGAAAACGCCCTTTTTTCTTAGAGACACTTGCTGAAGTATGTGGGAGTGAATGGTCATGACGTGTCCTAAAGACTTCCAAATGATTCAATAAGAGACAGGTGTGTAATGTGTACCCTTAGAGAATGACAAAGGAAACAAATGTGGCCAGAAGTTAACAACTGGGGACTCTTGGGTAGGGTTATATGGGAGTTTGCTATCCTTTGCTCTCACTGCTGTTCTTTCGTACTGTCTGGAGCACTGAAAAGTTTCCAACGAATTTGGGAAAGGAAAGGAAAACTACATGAATGCTAAAATGTAAATTTTTTAAAATAAGTCAAATATTTGGAAAATAAATATAAGGCAAAAGCTCATTACAACACAGGCTCTCCAGCATCTGTGTTCATTAGCATGTATTAATATTCTTGGCAATACAAGAAAGAACATACTTTCTTCCACAAACCAACTTTTCTCCCAGGTGTCAAAACATTTAAGAAAAGTGGTAACTACTTAGGCACAGGGAGCTTAAGAAAGTCTCCCATTTCATCTCCAAATGTAGAGACTGACTCCCCAGGAAAAAGCTTACCAGGCAAAGGAAAAATAAACCTGAAAATTTTACAGCTTTATTTTCAAATTCAAGCCCTGTATAGGCTTGATTCCCACATTTGGCCACAAAAAGGAATGAAGTGTAGATACAACAGGGATGAACCTTGAAAACATTTTACTAAGTGAAAGAAGCCAGTCACACATGTTGCAAGACCACATGTTGTATGGTTCCACTATATGAATGTCCAGAATCAGCAAATCCATACAGACAGAAGTAAACCAGTGGCTGCCGGGGCCTGGGAGGAGGGTAGACTGGGAAGTAACTGCTAATGGTTACAGGGTTTCTTTGGTAGGAGGGGATAAAATGTTCTAAAGTTCTACAACGGGGATGGTGGTACAACTCTGAATATACTAAAAACTGTGCAGTTCAAAGGGGTGAATTTTATGATGTGTGAATTGTATCTCAGTAGAGCTGTTTGGTTGGGTATTTTTGTTGTCTTTGTTCATTTTGTTTTTAAGTCCTATATATCTGTCCAGGCTACAAGCTCTGCCTTATTTTTCCTAGCAGAAGGCAGTTACAGGACTAAGCCCGGAAAATTTCTGTGACCTGGGACGCAGAAGGCCAGGGTTCGAGTCCAGCCACCACAACTCAGTGACCTTGAGCACATCCTGTCCCTCTTCTGAGCTTTTATCTTCCAGACTGCAAATTCAAGGCTGGACCTGAAAGCATTTCAAGGTTCTCCAAGACATTCTGAGAGCCAACTACAAGACCTCTGCTGCTATTTTAAACAGCACAGTTATTGAACTTCTGTGAACTTAATAATAAACCGTCATTCAGTTCAACCAAGATGTGAATTGCGTTATTTCCTTTAGATGATCTTGGGGTTCAATAACATGGCATCTGTACTCATATTTAGCATTTCGACTCTGTTCAGAAGACATATACATGGGGGAGAAAAGTCATTTTCAACGCTGAGCAAGGATTTTTACAGAAATTTTTCCCCAACACACTTTCAGGATTTCATTTAAGCCAAACTCTACCCCCAAGTGCTAATGCTGAAGGAAAGGCCAGCCAATGACCTATGAATCTGTTAATTAGGGTTTCTCACACCTAGTAAAGGTCAGTATGGCAAAGGGACTCAGTCCATCACCGGGGCTCATCCCTACAAACTCATTTCTCATCTTCTGGGCAGCAGGAGCCAGACACTGCAGCCACAATGGACAAAACTCTCTGCAGAGCCAAAGGCAACACGCTGGAAGTAATCAGTGCTGATTAGTGTTTGGGGAAATCCTTGGCCTAAGTGCACTCTTTGATTCAGATTTTCCAGTCAAAGCCATCCCGAGTCATGCTGACTTGGGCCTAGAAGGAGGAAATTCCCATTCATGCCTCTCAGACAGTACCGTCTCCTCTGCAGGAAGGAAGGGCCCATGTAGGAGCAGAGAGCAGAGCTCAGAGAGGTCCCGAGGTGCTGATCCTGGCCATAGCTTCCAGGCAGGAAGCAGGCGTCCATGCAGCTGAGCTGGAACTTCATCCAACATTTTCCTACTTTGGGACAGAGGCCCTTGATGATATTTCTCATCAACAGCTTGGACTTAAAGAAAGCTTCTCAACCAGATAAGGAGAAGCACCTATCTGTCCCTTCTGGACCATCAGCCCACCTCGCATCAACTCCACGAAAGGCTCCACCCATCCAAATTTGTCGTAAAGGGCCCAGTCTCAGCTTCCACAGATAATTGGATTGGGGTGGAACCTCTAAAATGAGCTGAATCTCATTCTCCCTTGAGGTCTCTGTGTATGGCTAGACTGAGTGAAATGCAAACAGCCAGGAGCCACCGGGCAGCCATGTTGTGTGGGGTGTGCTAGCAGGGTCCATCCACAGGGAGGCGGAACAAGACAGACAGCAGGGACACAGACACCAGAGGCAGGCTCCATGGCTTTCCAACTCCTGGTTCTCAGTCCTCCTGAGGCCCCCTGCCAGACTGCCCTCCATCGGTGAACCTATAATTGTTCATAGGGATCACTGGTTGATTCTGATACCACGGATGGGGGGAGGTGCATAGGACAGGCCCCACGAAGTTCAGAGCAGGGCATACGATTCAAGGGGCCGAATCAGCAAATCTTGGGACCTGAATAGGAGTGCTGTGCTCGCCACTCTCAATCTCTCCCTTGCCTGGCTGGGCTTAGTTCTGGGATGCCTGAAAGCCCAGAGATGCAGCAGCCATTCTGCCACCACGTGGAGCCCAAGCAGACAGAGCTAGACATGAGGAGAGATCAAACTCTGATGACCTACCTGTTTGAGCCTCAAGACTCAGCCATGCTTGGGAACTACTGCAGGAACTTCTCTGTTACTGGCCCAAGTGGCTGCTTCTTTTGTCCGTAAGTAGTTTCAGATGGGTTTCCACCACTTGCCTAAATCAATCAATCAATCTTGGGGCGCCTGGGTGGCTCAGTTGGTTAAGCGTCCGACTTCACTGCAGGTCATGATCTCACGGTCCATGGGCTCAAGCCCTGCACTGGGCTCTGTGCTGACAGCTCAGAGCCTGGAGCCTGCTTCAAATTGTGTCTCCCTCTCTCTCTGTCCCTCCCCTGTTCGCACTCTCTCAAAAATAAATAAAACATTAAAAACATAAAATGAAAATTAAATTTTAAAAAATCAATCTGGGGCGCCTGGGTGGCGCAGTTGGTTAAGCGTCCGACTTCAGCCAGGTCACGATCTTGCGGTCCGTGAGTTCGAGCCCCACGTCAGGCTCTGGGCTGATGGCTCAGAGCCTGGAGCCTGTTTCCGATTCTGTGTCTTCCTCTCTCTCTGTCCCTCCCCCGTTCATGCTCTGTCTCTCTCTGTCCCCAAAATAAATAAACGTTGAAAAAAAAAATTAAAAAAAAAAATCAATCTATATAAAACCTCCCTAACAACAACCAAAAAAAACAACAGCATTTTGCAGTGAAGCTAACTCAAGTAAGTTTCTTTCACTTACACTTAAAAGAATGGTGCCCAATAAATCACCAAAATGACTTATCCGATCTACAAGGGTACAGTTTGAGGCATATTTTCTCAAACTACCCAACACTGCAGAGAAAAGTCCATGAAATTTCCCCATCCCTTTCCGGTCCATCAGAGATGACGAGAAGTCCCCCCCTGACCGAGCTCAACAGCACAATGCAGTCCAGTCCTGGGCCTCCGGGATCAATTCCCTCCCAGCACCACACTAAACTGCCATAAGCATCCCCAGCATCACATCACCAGCAGGATGAGGATCTGAGACCTGCTTCGCGCAATGAGTTGGAAGGGAGGATAAATATACAGATGTTAACACTCCTAAAAGCTGAACAGACAACAAAAACGAATGAGCTCCTCCCACCCACAGTCCAGGCAAGTCTGAGGTTTACCCTCAGTGTGAATGAGGAGTCCCCGGCCAAGTGGGGAAACCAGGCTGGTATGAATCAGGGACTATCTAGGAGTCTAGGAGATTTGTTCAACCCAGGTTGCAGCAAACCCACACAAACCAAACACGGGAGGCTTTGCTGAGAATGCAAAACTGGCCTGCACCTAAGACAGTCCCTTAAAGGGCAAAGGGATGAATGGGCTCAACTGGGAAACTGGAGAGATGAAATGGTTTACCAAACCGGCCACAGAAAGAATCTCAAGAATGCTAAAATCTCTGAACTCTAATGAATCTCAGAGCTCTCTCTAAAAAAAGAGCTGTGAGGGCACTCAGGGCAACCCAGCTGGGGGAGCCCCTCGTGGGGCTGCCTGACAGTTTAGTTGTGTGGCTGGGACCACCCACAGGCCACAGTCAAGACAGGCTGTAAGGCCTTCTGAGGGACGTTGACAAAGGCAAGCCAACCAAGGGTTCTTGGTGAAGTAGCTTTGAGAAGCACAGCCGCCAACCTGCACAATCACACAACTGCTCTAGCCTCAGCTTGTTAAAACAAGGGTCTGTGGATCCCAAGGCTGCGGTCAAGGTCGTTTGGCTCAAGGCACAGATTCGAGGCAAGTATGTTTACGAGCCAAGAACTGCCTAAGATAGCAAAGCAATGGGGTGGATAAGTTACCCATGATTTGGAAACTAAGTTAGGAATGGAGAGGCTGCCTTAGAGCTCCTGGGCTTGCCCCATTGGTGGTGTGGGTTGGGTGGTGGGGAGGGCTGTTCAGGAGAAGCAAGGAGCCCTCCCAGCCGGAGGCCGGCTGGCATCCTAGCCTGACAACATATCCCCTGGCTCAGAGACTAACCAAGCATTGCCTGACACGGATGCACACACCTGACCATTCATGTTTGGAGATCCCTGTTCACATGTCTTTTTATTTTGCAATAATAACCTGGATGGCTTTTCTTCTGAAAATAAATAATGTAAGCTCATTCTGCGTATAAGTAAAATGATACTGAGTCAAGTTAAATCTTTCTGTCCAGAAAGACACCACACAGAGCTCTGTTGTCCAGAGTCGCCCAGACTGGTGCTAGTCCAGGCTCAGCCCCTTGCTTACCAGCTAGGTGACTGTAAATGGAGCCTCAGTTTCCTCGTCTGGAAAATGGGAATGAACACCATTCCTCAGATCTAGTGTGAAGATAAACTGCGATGAGGCAAAAAAAAAAAAAAAAAAAAAAGCCACCAAGTACATACTAGGCACTAGTATGATTACAGTCAGCACTCAATATCTTAATTTTCTATAAGGATCAAACTTTTTTTTAAACAAGCATGTACCTATTTTGTGATTTTAAAAAACCAATAAAGATTTAAAGAAAAGGGAAAAGTATCAGATACACCCAACCTCCACCTAAGAAGGATGGAGAGGGAATATGTTTTAAAGAAACTATGTCCTCAGATCTGACCCCTCCCCATCAGGGCTTGCAAGCACAGGCCAGGAAACTGCCTACTCCCCTAAATGAGAAGGCCAACGGCCCCATAAGAGTGGAATGTAAACGGCCATCAGGTTGCTGGCCAAAGGCCAGCTCTTTGGGGTAGCCTGTAACTGTTTACTCACACTCCCCTGCAGTGTCAGTGCTCAGCCTATTTGCTTTTGCTCCCTGGGTCAGGGTGTACTATTATTCAACAAATACTAATCCTGCGGGAGAGCCATAGAGGTCCGATGCTGCAGCCCAGGGCTGGGGGAGTTGTTGCAGTAGTATGACAAGGATCTGGCCTGCTTCTGCACATATCTTCACAGTGTGGGATTCCACCTTGCTGTAGCGAGCACGTACCACAGTTCAACCACTGCGGCCGAATCCTGAAGTTCCCCACCTGCCAATAAAACATGGTACCCTTCTGGGCAAAAAGGAGTACAGGCAATAAAGTGATTGGCATCCTTCCAAGAGCAAACCAGAGCACTTCTGATTTCTTTGCAAGGAAAAATCCCCAATAAATTCCTATTTTCAGACCCCACGAGGTTAGTTCTGTTCAGTCTAGTGACTGTGGTTCTTGTTCGTCACTCACAACCTGAACTACAACAGGGCAAAGTCTAGCAGATGAGAAAACAAGGCGTGAAGAGGCAACCTAGCCTCTGTCAGACTAGCTTCCAGGTTAGTTGTTAACCCCTGGCATCAGTGTTCCCATCTGTGAAGCGGGATGTCTGTACCACCACGTTTTCCCTAGATGTTCCCAAAGAACAGAGATCCAGTGCATCATTTTCCATAAGAATTTGCTCAAGGGTAGAATTACTTTTCTACAAGATTTTTTTCATCTATCAAACACTAATCCAGCAAAGCAAAGAAATGAGTCCTTCCTACCAGGCAAGGGCACATGAACTAAACAAAGCCACATGTGCCTCATTTTCCACTCAATGGTTCTGATGATCCTTTTACAATTCTTACTTTTGACAGTACACAAAGGTGTTACATGGGAGGTTGGGATTATAGTATCCAACCCTACAGAGGTTTGTCTCTTCCAGGTGCCGGGCCCCTGCTGAATCAGCACAGCCTTTCCCACAAAGGGGCAGAACAGACAAAGCAGACGAGTTAGGACGATAACTACTAGATTGCATGCTTCACTAAGAATCACTTTCTGGGGCGCCTGAGTGGCGCAGTCGGTTAAGCGTCCGACTTCAGTCAGGTCACGATCTCGCGGTCCGTGAGTTCGAGCCCCGCGTCAGGCTCTGGGCTGATGGCTCAGAGCCTGAAGCCTGTTTCCGATTCTGTGTCTCCCTCTCTCTCTGCCCCTCCCCCGTTCATGCTCTGTCTCTCTCTGTCCCAAAAATAAATAAATGTTGAAAAAAAAAAAAGAATCACTTTCTGATTCTAAGCAGGCCTCCTGGTCAGAGTCTTCAACAAACTTTTCAAGAAATTAGTAACACTGCTGTGTTCATTGCTTTTACCGTTATAGCTACCTATTCTTCATGGCCAGTGATGGTGGTTTTCTATTGACAATTGATCGTGTTCTCTAGTTTCCTTGTGAAACACAGAATACAAAAATGCATAGATGTAAAGAAAAAATATTCAGAAAATAAGTCTGGCAGAATCACAATGGTTAACAAAGGAAAGGAAAGGAAAGGAAAGGAAAAGAAAAGAAGAGAAAAGAAAAGAAAAGAAAAAAGAAAAGAAATCATGATGGTAATGTAAGAAAGCCAAAGGGCTTAGAGGCCAGTCTGGTGGAGGGCTATAGTCATAAATAGGATCATGGCCATTTTATAAAGCTTATAATTTGTGTGTATACTGCTGTGGGAACAAAAGAGAAGACATGACTAATGCTACATGGGGGATTTGAAGAGGGCTTCTACACAGGAGAGGCATGTGAACTGGTTCCTGAACGACAAGAAAACATGAGCGGCTAAGCAGAAGGAGGAGCAAGGGCCAACGTATGGGGGTGTGAAGGAGAGCAGCACTGTCAGCAGCGAGGAGTTCGGTAGGGTCGATGTGAAAATGAAGCCAACACCCAACACAGGCAGCCCACTGGGCACAATGTGCTTTGTGTAGGCTCTTTGCAGGGCAAGATTCAAACTATCACAGATAAAGGGGAGTTCAAGTTCATATACTTTCATCAAGACAATAAATGGGTTTCATCTCAAGGACCAAATGGCTGCCTGGAGCACCATATTGAAAAGGATTCTAATGCCCAGTCTGGGCTCAGTGGGAAAAAAACATCAGTGATGTCTGCCATGAAGAGAGAAAAGTGTAGCACAGGTGCCACCTGTTTGTTGACCCTGATTCTAGATCAATGCTCAAAGTTCACATATGAGAAAACTGAGGCCCAAAGACACAGCTGATGAACAGCAGAGTCAGAAAAGAACCAGGTGTGCAAACCCCACGCTCTTCCCATTCTGTGCTCCAGGATCCCCTTTTCACCTGAGTCAGAAGCATTTAAGGCTGCAGATTCATTATAAAGAAAAGCAAATCTGCTCTAAGTCTTGGGTCAAATCATTAAGAGGCTTAAATTTATGGGTCCAAAACAAGTAAGCTTTGTGGAATAAGAGTGCTGGTGAGAAAAGGATGGGCTCATTTGCAAGGGCATCCTTATAGAAAGTTAATCCCAATAAAAGTCTTTCCCATGTTGCCGCCCCAGGCAGAGTATGTTGTGCTGGGCCAGACTTCACGTGTGGTCAACTCATCTGCCCAGTGAATAGATAGGGTGGTCTCCTCTAGCTGGGGCTGTGATGAGGAGCCCCTCTGACTATCCAGTGAGGAACTCTTGAAGCTTCCACTTTCCTCCTAACAGAATCTTCCAATCTGGAATAACACTCAAAATGACTGAGGCTGCTGGTTTGTCAGAAATCCAAGCCCCATAACCACGATCTTTTTTTAGTTTTTAATTGGGGAGAGTCACTGTGGCTGAGCTACATTTTCCTCTCCTTCAACACGGACCCTGGAAGGCAAGCAAACCCCCTTTTCTGCACACATTCATTCTTTCTTTCAACTCTTCCTCCTAGAAAGGGGGGTGGAGATGCCTGTTGCTTTTAAGCTGCCATTTTGCACCCTCTTTAGATGGGAATCCAACAAGTCCACAAGACTGAGGATCACAGGTTACCTGGTATTTTGCCATGGAAATTACGCCACTTAAATTTGAAGTCAGATTTTATTTTATGTACAAGTCTAACTAACACCTTTTAATTATATAGACAGCTTTTAAAAATCCTCAAGCATGCTACAGTTTACATGTTGGGTTTTTTTGTTTTGTTTCGTTTTGTTTCTTCCTGATCTGCCTGTGAAGTTGAAACAGTAATCTCAGTTGGGTGGGGGGATCTCACTTTGAGGGGGTGGGAATCTCATTTGGCAGGGGTGAAGAGGTAATCTCATTTGGGTGAGGAAAGAGGTAATAACCTAAGTTACAGGCTATATAAATACCACAACCAGGGGTGGCTCAGTCAGTTAAGTGTCTGACTTCGGCTCAGGTCAAGATCTCACAGTCTAGAGCCGGCTTCGGATTCTGTTTCTCCCTCTCTCTCTGCCCCTCCATCACTTGTGCCCTCGCTGACTCTAAAATAAATAAACTTAAAAATAAATTAAAAAAAAAATACCACAGCCAGTGACCCCAGAGTTTCATAAAATTAAGGGGGTTTCTAAAAAACAAATAGCAACCTAGTACAGCAGTGGTCCAGTGTGAGAAGCCTCCATGGGATCCATCCTTCCAACCTCTTCAATGTCCCAGACTGGGAAGGGGAGAGAGGAGGTAGGACATGTGATCTAGGTTAAGCCAATGCCAACAGTCAAACACCCTGGCCAGTGATTGTTTAAGAGGGCAAGTGGCACATGCTGGTCCAATCACAGTAAACCCCAGGGTCTGCCTTCTTCCTCAGAGAGGTGTGGATGTGGGTATGGCTGTGTGGCCAGGAACTGCTACACCAGCCTGTACATGAGCAGAGATAACAGAAAACAGAATCTAAGAGAAACAGAGACAGGGTTCTGACAACCTCAAAACCTCTGGGTCAAAATGCACCTGCTGCTTGCCCTACCCCTGGACTGTTTAGCTGCAGGAGCCAATGAGCTCCCTTTTTGGAGGAGCCAGGATAAGTTGGGTTTCCTATGATGTGGAAGCATACACAGACTAACTGATACATTTACTTTCAAAGTCTGTCTCTTCTGCTTCCTGGCTATGCAACAAGTCACTAAACCTCTCAGTGCCTCAGTCTCCCCAACTGTAACACAGAAGTAATACCTACTTCATAGGGACGTTCGAATTAAGTGACATACTTGATGTAAAGCACCAACCTAGCACAATCCCTGGTACACGACAGATGTTAGCTCACCTACCCATCCTTGAATGATGGTTCGTGAGAGACTGTTTTCAAGAAGCACTCACCACTCTACTAGTTAGCCACAGTGTTAGGACTACAGGGCTTTTTCCTACAGGTAAACTAGTTAGAGAATTTGATGACAGCAAGAATGAAAACTTTTGTGGCAGAGGACACAGAAAGAAGAAGTGACCAAAGCCACAACTGCTTTTACCAACCAGCTTAAAGAATTGTCTTTAGGGGCGCCTGGGTGGCTCAGTCGGTTGAGCGTCCCACTTCAGCTCAGGTCACGATCTCATGGTTCGTGAGTTCGAGCCCCGCGTCAGGCTCTGGGCTGATGGCTCAGAGCCTAGCCTGGAGCCTGCTTCCGATTCTGTGTCTCCCTCTCTCTCTGACCCTCCCCCATTCATGCTCTGTCTCTTTCTGTCTCAAAAATAAATAAACATTAAAAAAAATTAAAAAAAAAAAAAGAATTGTCTTTAAGAAACATTTCTTGGGACACCTGGGTGGCTAGGTCAGTTAAGCGGCCGACTCTTGATTTCAGCTCAGGTCATGATCTCATGGTTTGTGAGTCTGAGCCCCATGTCAGGCTCTATGCTGACAGTGTGGAGCCTGCTTGGGATTCTCTCTCTCCCTCTCTCTCTGAACTCCCCTGCTCTCTCTGTCTCTCTCAAAAATAGTCTGTTAAATAAACAAACAAATAAATAAAATACCTGTAGATATTGTGAAATGATCACCACAGTAGTCTAGCTAACATCCGTTAACATATATAGTGACAAATTTTCCTATAACTTTTAAGATCTAATCTCTTAGAAATCGTCAAATATGCAATACAGTATTATTAACTATAGTCATGCTACACATTATATTCCCATGAGTACTTATTTTATACCTGGAATTTTTGTACCTTTTGACTCTCTTCACCCACTTCACCCACCTCCCACACTTCTTATCTCTGAGTTTGGGCTGTTTTTTTGGTTTTTTTTTTAAGATTTCACATATAAGTAAGATGAGACAGTATTTGTCTTTCTCTGACTTATTTCATTTACCATAATAATGCCCCCAAGGTCCATCTGTTTTCTCACAAATAACAAAATTTCCTTCTTGTTTATGTTTATGGCTGAATTATATATATACATACACATACACACATACACATATCTCACATTTTCTTTATCCATTCACCCATCAATAGATACTTAGGCTGTTTCTTTGGATAAATACTCAGAAGTGAAATTGCTAGATCATATGGTAGTTCTATTTTTATCTTTTTTAGGAACCTCCATACTGTTTTCCACAGTAGTTGTACCAATTTACAGTCCTAGTAACAGTACCCAATGGTTCCCTCTTCACTGCATCCTTACCAACACTTGCTATCTCTTACCTTTTTGATAATAGCCATTGTAATGGACACAGGGTGATATCTCATTGTGGTTTCGATTTGCATTTCCCTGATTACTGATGTTTGAGCATTTTTCACGTAACTGTTGGCCGTCTGCAGGTCTTCTTTGAAAAAATGTCTTATATACTCTCTGCCTACATTCTCTGTCTTATATATTCTCTCTCTATATATTTTTTAACTGTATTGCTTGGACTTCTGCTATTGAGTTGCTGGAATTATTTATTCCATATTTTGGGTATTAACCTCTTATCAGATACATGATTTGCAAATATCTTCTCCCATTCCTTAGGTTGCTTTTTCATTTTGTTGATGATTTCCTTTGCTGGGCAGAAGCTTTTTAGTTTAATGAGGTTTTTCTTATTTTTGTTTTTGTTGCCTTCCAATTGTACACTTTTCAATGTGTCATTTGTTGTATGTCAATTATACCCCAATAGAGTAATTTTTTTTAAGAATTCTTTTACTTTTATATAATCTCTGCACCCACTGTGGGGCTCGAATTCACAGCCCCAAGACGAAGAGTCACATACTCTACCAAGTCAGCCAACAAAGTAATTTTTTTTAACTTTTTAAAATGTTTATTTGTTTTTGAGAGAGAGAGCCTGTGTGTAAGCAGGGGAGGGGCAGAGAGAGGGGGAGACAGAGGACCTGACACGGGCTCTGCGGTTCAAACGCATGAAATGTGAGATCATGACCTGAGCCGAAGTTGGATGCCTAACCTACTGAGCCACCCTGGTGCCCCGGAGTAATTTTTTAAAAATTAAATGCTTCTGAGCTCATATGTTCAGGTGCCTGGGAAACTAGACAGGAACCACCATACCACAAAATGGACAGACTTGATTTTGGCCCTAATGCAAAGGTGTTCTTTGAACGCAACCCTGGTAACACTCAATCCACTGCTGAACCATCCCTTATCTGGACTATTACCCACTTTTAAGGACAATGCAAATATTTCAGCAGTCCCTTGAGGTATTTCCTTGAGAAATACCTCCTTCACTTAGACAAAAAGCCATTGACTGGAAGCTCCCAGAGGCAGATGTCTGAAGCTCTCTCTGCCTTTGAGAAACCCAAGCCTGCCATGTTCACAAGCAACAGGAGGGGCCTTACATTCTAAGGTTATTAGCTCAGGAGTTTCAACACATACTTGGGGAGTGGGAGGGAGAAATCCTGCGAAGTGTGAATGTCTTTTGTCTTAATATCATCCTGACATCTTGAGGATGATCTGTTTTCTTTCTTACAAGTTGGGCCCAAGCTTGTCTTTAAAACAAACAAACAAAATAATAAAGGTAGGATCCTTTTTTCCCCTTCCCTTGGTCAAGTTCATTAATGCACTGTACCAGCATTAAAATGATACACTTTTTTAGAAATATTTCCAACAAATACACACAAAAACAGAGGACAAAAAGAACAGTACAATATCAGCACCATGCAATTGAAGAAATCAAATGTTACAAAGAGCTGAAAGCCCCAGCACACCCTTTCATGGCTGCACACCCCCCACACCCTACAGGCAACCACTATGCAGAGATTGGTGACAGTCATTCCAATGAACATATCTGTATTTCCATTACATATGTAAAACTATATAGTATCAGAGCATATGTATCTTCCTGCAATTTGCTTTTTCTGCTCAACATTGTTTGCAGAACTGATCCAGGGAGATATACTTGGTAATGTCACTTGTTGCCTGTGTCTACATTCTCTTTCTTGGCCCACCTCTAATTTCAGCCACAGTTAGGATGGGCACAAATCACTCTCCGGGGTCCACCTACCAACCCAAGCACTCGCCTTTTCTTTTCCCTTTTTGCACCAGCAGAGCCAGCACGCATGGGCATCCAGCCTGGAAGTCTGAAGAGTGAATGCCTCTATCACTGAGGCTAGTGGATCGCCAGCTTCCTGTCCTCTCAGGAGGGCAGTTCTAGAGGCGTTCTGTACATTTCTCGGGAGGTCCCAGCAGAACTGAGCCACTGCTGCCCACAACAGTGGCCCTGATAACTCACCCTACTACTGGTTTCTCCTCCTTCCCTGTCTCACTCACGGTACCTCTTTCCTGCTTCCTGGGATCACCTCCCCTGAGAAAAGCATCTCCACATGGGTGTAGGTCCTTGTGTCCAGCCCACTCTCAGCAGAACTCAAACTATGCAGTTCTAATTTATTTATTATTGCTCTGTATCCTGTCTTTATTGGCATAATTTATTTTAAAAGAATATGCCCCTTGGGGCACCTGGGTGGTTCAGTCAAGTAAGCATCAGACTCTTGACTTTGGCTGGAGGTGTAGAGTCTGCTTGGTTGGGATTCTGTCTCTCCTTCTCTCTGCCCCTCCCCCACTCATTCTCTAAATAAATAAATAAATAAACTTTAAAAAATTTTTAAGAAAAAAAGAACCTGGATCCTTGATGACAGAGCACTGGGTCCCACAAACCCATAACCCACCCTGTGCTTGCTGACATGCGTCAATCAATTTCCTTATATGTGACCCAGTTTGGGGTCCAATTCCTGCGGTTGAAAGGATTCTAACTGCCCCACTGGCCCTCTTGAAGGCTCTTCTCATTGTCCATTTCATTCTGATTTGATCCATACACAGTGTCTTAGGGATCATGGTGCCACTTGTCCCAAATCTCAGATCCTTTCTGAATGTCCTGATGCCAATCAGCATGTTCTAACCAAATCCCAAATCTGATGTCCCCCTTCACCGCACTCACTACCAGCCTAGAGTAGTAAACACCTGAGCCTTTCAATCAGAGAAGTGTGGATTACCTGTTAGCCCTACCTAAACACTTCCCATGTGGCAAGTACTTTACAAAATTTAGCTCATTAAATCTTTACACCCACTCTTTCAGGTAGAAACTATGATTATCCCCAGTTTACAGGTGAGAACACTGTGCACCAAGGCTCCAGAAAAATCACGTAACTCAATCCTAGGTCACACAGTAAGTCCCAGATTCAACCCCAGAGCTGCCTGGCACCCAAGTCCTCCTTTTTTAGAAATTTTTCTTTTTCCTTTTATTTTTTAAAATGTTTACTTTTTTATTTTGAGAGAGTGTGCATGCATGAGCAGGGGAGAAATAGAGAGAAGAGAATCCCAAACAGGCTCCACGTGATAAGCACAGAGCCCCACACAGGGCTCAATCTCACGAACCGTGAGATCATGACGGGAACCAAAACCAAGAGGCAGTTGCTTAACTGACTGAGCCACCCAGGTGCCTCCCAAGTCCTCATTGTTTTGTGTTTTTTTAACGTTTATTTATTTTTGAGAGACAGAGAGAGACAGAGCGCAAGTGGGGAAGGGGCAGAAAGAGGGAGATACAGAATCTGAAGCAGGCTCTAGGCTCTGAGCTGTCAGCACAGAGCCTGACACGGGGTTCAAACTTACAGACCGTGAGATCATGATCTGAGCCAAAGTTGGACACTTAACTGACTGAGCCACCCAGGTGCCCCCCAAGTCCTCATTCTTAACCACAACTTCCCTCCTCCCAGAAACCCAAGAGAAGTAGGTGTTGCCCTCAGCTGGCAGATGGACAGGAAAATCAGACTCAGCCTCAATCCCACTACCTTAAAAAACACCACTCATTCCTGGACACTAGCTGGAGGCATTTCAAAAGTCCAATCTTGGGGTATATCTTGCTTGCAGAAACTACAGGACATGCTACTCTGAGACCAGGGCGAGGGGTGGGGGGGAACAGTGTCATAAAGAGCAGATCAGGCCATCTTGTTTGTATCTATTTACAATGGACATAGACTCCAAAAGAGCTCAAAACTCAAATTAGGCTTTAGGGAATTAAGGTCGGTTACCACCACATAAAGGGTTAAGATGGATTATTCTCTTAACACCATAAGAACAATGACACAACTTTAATATATTCCATTTTTCTAGAATCATTCTGGACTGAAATGGGTTTATTCACTTAAAAAAATTCAAATTATGGGATGCCTGGGTGGCTCAGTTGGTTAAGCATCCAACTCTTTATTTCAACTCAGGTCATGATCCCATGGTTTGTGAGATCAAGCCCCACATCAGGCATGTACTTATAGCACAGAGCCTGCTTGGGATTCTCTCTCTGTCAATCAATCAATCAATCAATCAATCAACTTTTTTAAAAAATTCCAAATGAAATTTAATTTTCTAAACAACTTTTATTTGTAAAAGACTCCTATACACATGACAGAACTTAGTTCTGTGATTTTCTTACTGAAACCTTTGTGGCCTGTCCTGCTCTTCGTTTACATTAACCTACTTCTAGGATTCCCATTAGATTGTGAGCTTCCCAAGACAGGTGACCAAGCCCCAGTTCCCTCCGTCCTAGCCTCTAGGATCCTGGCACAGATCCTGGCACTCAACGAAGGCTCTACAAGTATGTATCAAACAAAGCATCTATACATTACTATTCTGAGCTATTGGTGACACTCTATCAGTCTCTTTGCATCACTAAGACATTACTCTCTTTCCAATTCTTTCTCAATTCTTCTGTGTAGGTCAGGGAAAAAGGTTCAATGTGGTGCTAGGTTACTCTGAACACCTATCTCTGGCTAATTTTCCTTTTTTTAAAAATTTTTTTAATGTTTATTTTTGAGAGAGAGGCAAAGTGTGAGTGGGGGAGGGGCAGGGAGAGAGAGGGAGACACAGAATCTGAAGCAGATTCCAGGCTCTGAGCTGTCAGCACAGAGCGCGACACAGGACTTGAACTCACAAACCATGAGATCATGACCTGAGCCGAAATCAGACGCTTAACAGACCAAGGCACCCCTAATTTTCCTTTTTAACCAAAAGAGTTGGCCTCCTGCTAACAATAGGCAATAGCGCTAGCCAGAATTTCATAACACTGTTTTGGGTTTATTTACGCTTACCTCGATTTACCTAGTGACACTGCTTTTTTTGTTACAACAGTGACAAAAGTCTCCTTTTCAAATGCACTTGATTTCAAAATGAGTCAACTACGGAGGGAGGGGGGAGGCAGATATTAAGAAAAATGAAATAGAGGCAGCCATGGGACATGGCAAAAATAATATAAGTGGTTTCTTTACAAATGACTGAAGTTTGGGAGACACAGACTAGTCCAGTTCTCCCCTTTCACAGACAGGAAAACAAGCTGAGAAACAGAGGCAGGGCCTCTCCAAGGCCCCAGTGATGGTGGAAACGGGCCCAGGTCTGCCCGGGACCCACAGTCGTACCAAATCCAGCTTGCTCTGGGCCTTTCCCAGGACTACAGACTGGTCTCCGGAAGCAGAGCGGTGAACACCTGCTGATCTTATTGATAACGCCTGATGGTCAACTTTAATAGCTGGTGAAACAAAAGCCATTGTGCAAGTGTTTAAATTTTTGCCCTGTCACATGGAAACAGTGCCCAGGCTGACTAATTTCTTCCCGTCATTAAAACGCAAAGATCCGCATTAGTCATCACTCAAGTAAAACCCCCACAAATTCTACCTCTGGGAAAGGTGTTGGGTGTTCTCTGCCCCTAAAAGAGACAACCTAAAAATGACACTCCCTTAAAAGGCTGCAGTATTAGAGATCTGGCCCAGCCAGGAAAACAGCAGGCAGCTTGTATTCACGGAGAAACTGAAGGAAATAGGCAGCCGCACAAGACACAGATCCCTTCAGCCAGGCAGGACTAAGACTCGTGTACCCCTGAAAAGAAGTGGGAATGATGCCCCCCCACACACACAACCTCCCACATCCTTCTAGACTTAGGAGCCATAGAATTTTCTGGTGCCGATCTCCTCCAGTCACCCCAGTCCAATAACCCTGATGCTGTTTGTACAGGGTGTGACCCCAGGATCCCAGTTTCCAAGCACTACTGTAAAAATATTGTCACTAGCTCCATGACATGAGTTTGGGCAGTGCTGGGCTTCAGACCACACCCAGGACAGCAAAAGTCTTGGCAGGAAGCCCCACCACGATCCCAGGTATCAAAGGGCCAGGACTAGAGGGAGAGGAAACAGTGCCCAGGGCCAAGGCAGAGCCAAGCCTGGCTCAGGGAGGGCAGCTGGTACACACCCCTTCGTCCCAGATTGGAAGCACACACTGAGGCAGTGAGCACAGTCTCATCTGCAGCATGGCCGCTTCCTCTCCATCCTCCTCGACTGAGCCCTGCGAAGGGTGAAGTGGGAGGTGTGGGGCTGCACAGTAATTATGCCGATGCCAGCAACACAAGAGCAGCAGCTGTCATTTACTGATCACTGCCTATGACCAGGAGCGGTGCTAAGGGCTTGAGACGCACATTCTCTTTATACCTTAGAACTCAATGAGGCAGAGCAGTTTATCATCACATTCTGCATCTAGAAGACAGGCTCCTAGAAGCAAAACACTCCCTGGGGTCAGCCAGCTCTCAAGGGGCAGAGCCAAGGCTCATACCCACGAGCATATCACCTGGGCAGTATAACAGCCCCTTCCATGAGAGCAAAACCAGGAAAGAAATGGGAGGGGAGGACATCCTAAGAGACAAAAAGGATTAAAGAAAGAAAGGAGGGGCCAAAAAGCTAGTTAAAACAACAGATCCGTTAGCCGTTAGCCAAACAGGACAAAAGGGAAAGTGGGGGAAGACGTCAAGAATAGTTGGCACCTGTTTTCTACCCTTAACCTAAGGAAGCTTGGCCGGAAGACCAGGAAGTGCCTCTGACCCATGGTTCCTGCCCAGCAGCCACTGAAAAACCCAAGTCACCTCTTCTAAAAGCAGCTTATTCAGTATGAGGTACCTTTGGCCAATTTCTGGGAGTATTCCCACCCACCTCTCTTCTTCCAAGATAATTAGGTCACTTCTTCCTCCAGTCTGAGGGGGCCACCCCAGGCCAAAGAAGGAGGAGAGAGAAAGGGGAGGAGGAAGGAAAGACCACCACTCATGGGGCACTTATCATCTGCCACATGCTTTATAAAGACTGTATCGTTTAATCTTCAACAACACCAACAACTGGGGCACTGTTGATAGCCTGGGACATGGAACCTCAGAGAGGTCAAGGAACTTGCCTCGGGTCTCCCAGCCAGCAAGTGGCAGGGTCTAACTGACCTGTCCTCTTAAGCACACTCAGGAAGCGGTCTCATTCCAACTCCTTTACCTCGAACAAGGCTAAGACAGGCTAGTGTCCTGAGGGTTGTTGAGAAAATGTTTCAAAACACCAGCCATGCATATAATATTCATACTTCTAAAAGTTCCCAGATGGGCACGGGTGAACCAAGCTGCCCAACTACATTCTGTTCGGCTCATATTTGAGACATTTAAATTGCTAATAGAGCTGAGCAACTAAAAAGTCAATGAATTTCCACGCTAGGCTAACCATGAGAAGAGGGCATAATAGTTACCAAACATAATAACTATTATTAAGAGACCCTGGCAGTCCCAATAAAAGTTGGTCCTAAAAACTTTTAAGAGGCAGAAAGTAGATGAAACACCCCCACTCTGTGGTTGACCAAAACATATTTCTAGACCAAGGGAGACTTGCAAACCATGAGCCTCAACCAAGACCTCCAATTTTAATGCTGGCACAGCTCCGCGGTAATTTGAGGATGAGTCTTGTTACAACCATCAGTATGATCAAAATGATTTCACAAAACGTTTCCGGCCCAGTCTCGTTTTTCCTGAGAAAATGTAATCCCCTTTTCCCATTCTGATCAAAAGGCAGCCATTACCCAAAATTCCCTAAAAGTAGAAAAACATTTGTTAAGGTTTCTCACAACATGTGATATGGTTTTTTTCTTTGTATTTCTCTATGTTCTTGCAACTCTCTTACAATAAGCACAAATGCAACTCTTTTTTAAGCTTACTTATTTTGAGAGAGAGAAAGAGTGCATGTGAGGGAGGGGCAGAGAGAGGGGGAGAGAGAATTCCAAGCAGGCTCCGCACTGTCAGCCCAGAGCCTGACACGGGGCCTGAACCATGAACGCTGAGATCATCACCTGAGCCAAAATCAAGAGTCAGATGCTTAGCCAACTGACCCACCCAGGCACCCCCCAAAACAACATTTTAATATAAAAAAAAAAAGTATTTAGAAGTGAATTCTGAAGACATGCTGATGATTTTCCTTTTAGGGTTAAAATTTCTCAGACAAGGGTTTGAATCATAGTCTGCCACATATTCAGTGGCTAACCTGGGCATGCCTCAGTTTCCTCATCTGTATAATGGGGATTACAACAATAACTACATCCCACAGGATTGCAATTAGGCTTCATTTAGTTATCAGTGAAAAGCATTGATCACAATTTCTGGTATTGGTAGGGATTCAATATATATTCATTATTATTAATGAAGCTAGGCTACTATTACTATAGTGACTCTCAGTGGCTTCCATTTATATCCCTTTTCTAAGCCTTGCATGATCACTAGGAAAAGGCCTTATTCTCTAACAGTTGAAGCAAATCATAGACGTTCAGAGAATGACTATGAGGCGCTGAATTCTTTAAGTTCAGCATCACTGTCCCAAAAATGAGGTGTTCTACTGGGACCCTGGACCCCGAAGTCCACTGCACATAATTCCCACTTCACTACTGGCCCCAAAGGATAAGTATTTTGCACTTTCTGAAAGCAAGTCTCTTGCAAACCAATTTAATGTATCAGATTTATTATTCAACCCATCTATGCCTGAAGCTGTGTATTTACCCGATAATTTACTTATTATGTTCCTACTAGGTGCCAAGCTCGGAGCCAAGGAGGTGAACACAGGATTCAACACCTGCCCCTGAATCAGCAGTCATGATCCAGTGGGAGAGCAAAACAGGCAAGTTAGGAGATCTATAGAGCTCAGGAAGCTATGAAATGGGGTGGGCATGGGGTGAGTGGGGAGACGTGGGTGTCCAGGAGAGGGTCTCAAGCCTCCCACCTCAGATGTGACTTCCCACAGGTGTCAAACAAGAGTGCCAAGGGACAGGAGAGGTAATTGTGGTAAGGGATGCATGCCTGACAGGACACGTAATGTGACACCTGGATCATTTCCTATAAAGGACTCCCGGACAGGAGAGGCATTCCCCAGGTGCCAGCTTGCCTCCTTTGGTGCAGATAAGGAATGTGACATGCCACTGCCTGGGTGCTTGCAAGCCAAGATTCCTAAGGCTCCTCCTCTCAGAACAGACTGGGTGCTGCTCCTGGAGGGCTGGAAGCCCCACAGAGAGGCCCCTCATCCTCTGCCTCCGCTGACAAGGAGTCTTATAAACACAACCCAGAACCGCCTAGTTACAAAGGCCTATTCGGGACTGAGCCCTAAGACCTCAGCACCTTTGGTCCCCTGGAGGGTGGCGCCTAGTACCCCACCCCCACCCCCAACCCACTGCCTCGGGCAGGCTTTAAGCCACCAAGGGAACAATCACTTTGTTCTTGAAAAGAAACCCCAGGCCCAGCCATGCTCCCAACAGACCGCAGAATGCCAAATAATTCCCGTTTCCCTGGAATATCTGATAAATCACTTCAGGGAGGTACAGAGGAATCAGGGTGATTCACACAAGCAGTGCAGTACCAGCACGATAAGAACTTGATTATTTTCTTGGGGGCGGCAGGGGACATGAAGGAATCTGATTTTAGCAACCGAGAATCTTTTCAGACCCCAGCCTCCACGGGAGGCCTGCCTCTGCCTCGGTCACAAGCAGCGGGGGGCCGAAAGTAACACCATTCTTGTTTGTAGAAGGAAAGCCGACTGCTGCGTGCCTTTTTTAATCTTAAAATCTGAATTTATGGGCCGCAGCAAATTTACATATCCCTGCCACAAATCTCCACCCATTTCCCTATAGCTCAAAAGCCAAAATTCCACACTGTATTCTCGTTATATCTAAACGGAAATTCCAGAGAAGTTGTCTGGCATGGCAAAAGCTGACCAGCCTTATGAAAATACCCAGAAAGGTGACCCATTTAGTCAAAAGAGCTTTCAGATCTCCATGAGAAAAGGAATTCATGCCAGCATAAAGGGCCTTCAGAGAGGGAGAACAGGAGTGTTGTGTTAACGCCCAGACCTTGCAACAAACCAGCCCCTGCGATTTCTGGGGAAGGCTGAGCACTGAGTAGGCCTGCCAGACCGGCTTCCTTTCTTGGGAGTGCTGTAGGAGAAGCCCTTGGGGACACAAGTTCAGCTCTGGAGCAGCTTGGCGGAGCTACGCGACACAGCAAGGCTCCATGAAGATGAGCCAGGAGCTGCTGGCTTGGCATGGGAGCGGGCAGCGGCTTGTGCCAGGGCGGCCAGACTGATAAAGGCGAAATGCCAGCCAGAAAAGAAAGGTTCTGCTCAGCAGCAGGCACAACCCAACACACTCTCCCGCCGGTTAATGTTTAAAGGTGGCAGAAGGAAAGGATGGAGAGTGAGGTCATTTCGGAGAGGGAACGATTGTGCCAATGGTGACTGTCACCAAGGATCTCCCAGCACAGCGAGGTCTCCACAAACCCCACCACTCTCTCCCCACCCCCCCCCCCCGCCACCCCCGCAAGTGGTGTGCACCGTGAGCCCCACAGGAGTGCAACCAGGAGAAATTCCAGGGGCACCTCCTCCTCATCTCTGGCCTCTAGGCCTCACAAAGGAAGCCCTGCCTGGCTGCCCAAAGCAGCCTCCAGCGGGTCCCCACTGCAAACCTGCAGTGAAATCACTGACCCTGGGAACCAAATAAAGGCAGAGGTGCCCCAGAACGGAAAAGAAGGCCCCAAAGCTCTACAGTACTGGAAGAGGCATGGCCAATGGGCCAAAAAAAAAGTTTTGTTCTGTAGAAGAGAATTTCAATTTCACATTAATCAAGCTCAAGGAGCATTTCAAGCAAAAAACAAACAAAAAAAGGACTAAACTAAAGCTGCATGAATTCTCTCACTACAGTATATCTAGTTTAAGTATGAAACCAAACTTTAAGATGAAAAAAAAATACTTTGCAGTTTAATGCAGGCAAACATCATGCCTGGCATGTGAAGGGAGGCTGATTTGAGCCTGATTTTCTCACCTGTAAAGTGGAAATAAATACAAAGCCACTCACATTGCAGGGTTCATAATGAGGATTAGAAGCAATAAAGGCAAGGTACTCAGGACATACTTAGCAGATGGCAGCCATAGGAAAATGTTAGATACCATGTGAGAGGATGCATGTGCACACCTCAACACTCATGTCTTCATCCGTGTGCATCCTTGGAAAAGCCAAGGAATATGCAGGAGGAGGACAAGTGTCCTCCTTACCTATCCATTCTACCTATGCTAGGTTTTGATGATGGGGGAAAGGAGGAGGTCACATGTTCTGTCAAAATAATTCAGACCTATAACCAGTCCTGACTAAGTGAAAAACCAAACTGCTTTTTGCTTATAGTACAAGAAAATCTTAACCAAGGACATTCTACTGCACAGAGACTGGTCAAAAGGGGATCAGGGAAGGTAAAAGTTATATTTGGGTGTAAGTAAAATCCCATCATTTTTTTTTTTATAACTGAACAGCTTGCAGAAGAGCTATGACAACTATCTACAACTTATCAAATGAATGTATTTAAGGCAACTGCTGTAAGGCTCTTGGAAGAAAGGTAGCAACTGCATGGATAGCACAGTATGTTTGGGGATGAAAGAAATCATGACACTAAGTGGACAGAATGAAAATACCCAACAGTTCCATCCTTTATACCATGTATAACTACTCTCATGTACTGCTTTATCCTTTAGTATATAAAGAGAACCATTTGGTTTTCTAATCATCTTTCCCCAAAACTCTCTCCCTAGAACATGGACTCAATTTCCCAAGAAAAGTGAGCAAGGCACTTAAAAAATACAAGGCCACTTTCCAAGCCCCAGAAGGGGAAAGTGCTGTTGTTTATTATACAGTAACCCGAGCCAATCTGGTGATTATTGAACACGTTTAATGGATAACTAGATTTACAACATTAATGAAGGATGGCTTCTAGTAGAATGTCATGAAAGGCAATTTTAATCATTATAAGAGCAGGAAATAGCACCCATTTAGACTGAAATGACTCATTCCATTGGGCTTATTCATTTGGTTCAACGTGTTGGGGGAAAGGGACAGAATTATAGATCCACCTCCTTAACTGAGGATAACCAAACATCAAAACTAAATGCAGAATAGCAACATGGGGGGCGGGGGGAGGTGAAATGCAGAAATACAAGCCCTCAGGGGGCCTCCAAATAGGGTATATGTACCACAAGGTGCGCAAGATAATTCATTAGAGCACAGGAAAAATCAGATTTTATATTTCCATTTGTCATCTAAAATGAAGGTAAGTGTTACTAATATTTAATATACAGACTGACAATAATATATGAATATAGCTTATAAATTTGCATATATGAGAAAGGGGCACATTAAAATTTTTTACTGGCAGGAATGACTGGAGTAACAGTCAAGAGGGCCCCAGATCAGATGATCCATTTCAGCTGGGTTCACCTACCCTACACCAAGCATCCTCAAGGAAGATGCCTGGCTGGCAGCCTCCTGCCTCAGAAGGCCCTTTGTGAGACAGCTCCTGTCACCTGTGCCACCCCTCTGACCTCTGTGTGACAAACTCTGTGCCTCGCTTGGCTAACTGTCTGTTCGCCTGCCTAATTCTAGTCAGGGTATAGGCCCTGGCTTAAAGGCCCTCCCTCCAGGGAGCCCTCTGGACTACCCATCCCAGCCTGAGGGAAGGTGCTCCTCTCCCCCACCACCCCCCCCAGAGGGCTTGCCCTCTAGATCTTTACTACCTCCAGAGTGGCCTACCATCGCCACCAACAGTAGCAACTGGGAGGGGGCTGGAAGTACGGAATCTCAGCCTTCTCACCTGACCTACTGATCAGACCCACAATTTTACCAAGGTCCCCAGGTGATTTTTCTGTGTGCCTGAAGGTTCGAGGACACTCTCTGGTTACTCCCTCCTCTGCATTGAGCAGTATAGGATGCAAGCTGGGGCCTTGACTCTCATTATCCCTCTGGCCCTAGCACTGGGCCTGGCCCAGAGTTGGTCGTTCCTAGATTTACTGAATAAGGAAAGGAAGAAAGAAAGGATCTTAGGAAGCATCTGCATCAGAAGTTCCAAGCTGGGGGGAAGGAAATATCTGACACACCAGATGACAGCAGTAGGACTGGCCAGAGAGTAGATGGAAAACAAGACAAAGTCCTAGACTTTAAGGGTTCAGAAGCATATTGATATCAATAATGATAATGCCAGCACTATGCTATAAACTTAACTTAGTCACATATAACGCTCTCAGCAACTAAGATAGGAACAACTATTCTCCATTTTACAAATGGGGAAACTGAGGCTCAGAAAGGTTAAGGCAGTGGACCAGAGTTGCACAGCTGTTAGGAAGCAGAGTGGGGCTTAGAATCCTGGCAATCTAGCTTCAGACGCACGCCCTGAACCCTTCAGCTATATCTACGACAGCCTACTATGTGCTGACCCAGAGGCCATTTATGGAGAAAGCAGATGACGTGGTACCCCCCCCCCCCCGAAACCACTGCAGCCAAGGCCCAAAGGCTCTGAGCCTGAGCGTCTGTTGCCCAAGGAGCAAGGCAGCCATCCTCAACTACCCGGTACACCCGCCCCAGCACAAAACCAGTGTCCCGGCAAGGAGGGGAGGGGTAGTGCCCAGGAGACGTAATCTGGGTCCAAATCAAAGCCCTCCCTTCAGCACAGCCTCTCCAAGAACGAAGGCAGCTGCTGCCCGGCACTCTGGCTCTGCCGTCGCTGGAGGAGCTCCGCAGAGCCCAAACTGCCATCTGGAAGTGATCTGGCCCAGAGATTCCCGCACGGGGTGAAAGGAAGGAATGACCAGCTGCCCCAAGCTCCAGTCCAGGTCTCAGAAACAAAGCTGCTATGAATGGGCCTCGGAGGAAGCCACAACATAACCAGGGGTCCTCCCCTTCCAAGGAGGCTAGTCCACAGCCCTGTTATAGCAAGCAGCAGCGACACTAGCCAACCAAGCTGGACTCCCAGTGTGGCCCTGATTTCAAACGTCCTTTAGGCGTGCAAACCCTCCAGCATGGCTGTTGAGAATACTACTGGCCAGTACTTTATTTATTGAGTAAACACTCACACGGCACTTACCATGTGCTGTTCCAAACATTTTTTAAAATATTAACTTGTTTAATTTTTATAACAACCTTTTAAAGGAGGTAGTTATCATTCCCATTTTGGTGATAAGGAAACCAAGGCACCGAAGTTTCTTAACAGCTACTTAGTGGCAAGTGGGATTTGAACCAAGAATCCTTGCTCTTAACTAAGGTAAGATCCACATCTCGCACTGTGTTACTTTGTTGCAAATGGCCCAGAACTCCTTAATTCTGACAAAGTAGGCAACTTTGCTACTTTTAAAGCATTCTCTATTACTTTCGCCTAAAGAGACATACTTGGCGTTTACCAGGTAGTTCAGGAAAGAATAGAATTCAGGATTACTGTATTTGTATGTTATTTGGGTGGGGGCAGGGCAACAGGAAGGAAAAGGGGCTGAGTGCCATGGTGACCCACCACCCTGGAAACTCTGCCCAGTGACCCAAGGTCTTGGGAACACACACCCTGCCTGCTCTGGGGCGCTGGCCTGGCACAGGCACCTTAAGTAAACATTAGGGTCAGACCGCATCCTCTGAAAAGGAAAGAATTTCTTCTTCTAAAGGATCAAACCAAAACACACCACCCAAACTTCCAGGCAGCCTTGATTGTCATTCTTGGGCTGGGAGACCCCTTTTTCTCCAAATTGGCTAAGCTGCCCAGCGTCAGAAAGGTTTTTGGAAAAACAAGTAAATAAAACTGCCAGCTCCTGGCAGGCAACTAGAATGATTTATGCTGAGGCCTCACTATGAACTGCCCAAGACAGACCAAGAAACTGAAGAAAATCTTCAACTTTTGGATGCAGCCTAGACTGGGCCCACCTTACAACAAATCACAAATGTGAATAAACAGCCAGAACTGTCTTTCCCTGAATTCTAGGCAGAAAAACCAGTCCTCTGGCAGCTTCTGACCATCTCATGTCTCAGAGCTGGGCGCCTGTATACAACTCTTATGATTCTCAACAATGTACATTGTTGGAAGTTATCCAAAGTATACAAAACCCTGTATCCATTCAAAGATACCTTCCCAGATTATGGACTAAAACACCATCCATTAAGTAGCAGGAAATACCACCACCACCACCGCCACCACTACTCCCGTGGGGCCCCCCCCCCCAACCAAACCCCGGGGAACACAGGGCAGCCATTCCCTCAACAAGTTCATCTTGATGCTAGATACAAACTGATTCTGCTCACCTCCTGACGTGACACTCATTTCATGGGACCCTCATCCCAGTTCAGAGGATTCATCCTCTCACCTAAAGCCTTGAGATTCCCTCTTTGCTCAAGACTTTGTTCAAGGCTCAAAGCGTGAGTGTCCAGCTGCTACCCCAACATCCCAGACTTGCAAAATCTGGTGTTTCCGGGGCTCTCCGGCTGGGGGAGAGGGGCTGTATTTCACTCATTTCTGACGATGAAAAGCAGGTCAGTTAAGGGTCAGTTTCTGAACTGGGCAGACCCAGCTTCCAGTCACCATTTAGTAGCGGAGTGATCTCCGCAAGTTACTTCACTCCTGTTTCCTCATCTTTAAGTGCAGATAATAATACTAACAACAACCACAGAAATAACAGCAATGACCATTTTCTAAGCACTTAGGCAGAACCAGGGCAAGCCTTGTACCCTCCCAGTGACTTGGTGAAGCAGATGGTTACATAGACAAGGAAACCAAACCTTGAGGATTCCAGGCGGTGATCAATGGGGCGATGAACAGAACACACAGAACACCCAGTGTGTCCCAACAAACTGGAGCCAGGGTCTTTGTCAGCACAATGCAACACAGCCTAAGCAGTGGATACTTGAACTGAAGTCCGAGCTGGACGGGACTTTCTTCTGAAGGGCATTACCCAGAACTGCCCCGGGAGCAGGGAGAAGAGGCCTCAGGCATCACCCCCATGGGACTTCTGGCACTTGGCAAGCCTCCCTCCAGTCTTCAGAGGCTGGAAAACCTGTTTACTGTGAGATCTTTCTGCAGATCAACTAGGCAGCCAATGATAGGAGTCATAAATGTGGTCACACTCTGACCCAGGAATGCCACTTGGGGGAATAGGATCCAAGAAATAATTTTAACGTTTATTTATTTTTGGGACAGAGAGAGACAGAGCATGAACGGGGGAGGGGCAGAGAGAGAGGGAGACACAGAATCGGAAACAGGCTCCAGGCTCTGAGCCATCAGCCCAGAGCCCGACGCGGGGCTCGAACTCACGGACCGCGAGATCGTGACCTGGCTGAAGTCGGACGCTTAACCGACTGCGGCACCCAGGCGCCCCCAAAGAAATAATTTTAAAATAAAATGAAACAATGTAGTCTGTGGTGGGAACAGGTCCACAGCACGAAGTTGCCAACAGCCCACAACTCCACAACCAGAGAAGGGGAGGCTAATTGGGAATGTCAGGACAACGCTATGTCCTAGGTGGGTTCAGGAATGAAAATCATGAGGGTCAACAGGAAAATGTAAGGGACCAGGCAAAGTCTAGAATGAGACCCCCAAGTTCAGGGCAGTGACGGGAAGGAAGCCATGGCGGAGCCAGCACAGCCTCTGTAAACAGTTGGTAAATTAGGCAGTCCAGGATCTTCTGGTGCTGTGGTTTCATTTGTTTGTTTCGCTTTGCTTTTTTGAAGAGATTTCATGTCATGTTTGGATACTCCTGATTTACTTTAAGTCTCTTTGCCCATTTAATTAAACAAATACACATTTTTAAAACAAAGAAGAAGCAATCCCAGTTGAGCTCAGCCAGGCCTTGAGATTCCCCAGAAGGAAAGCTGGTTTCTGAAAAGGGGAGAGTTCCAGGATAATTCTGGGGCTCTCCTTCCACAGCTGTAGGAGATGGGACCCCAAAAAAGAGGCAGCCTGTTACACAGCTCTGCAGAGAAGCCACCCTTGATGGGGCGGCTGCCTGGGCCCAGGAAGCAGGAAGCGGCCCTACCTGCCAGGGCAGGTGTGGGGGAAGGGGAGGGAGAGGACAGAGGAGACTCAGCCTAGAGGGAACCCCTTTTGCTCTGGAGAAAGTCCCAGCAGCCACACCCACCCGGTGCAGCCCATCACCCACCACCCTTTCCTCCTATCACAGGAGTCACTATAAGGCCTGGCTTTCTCTGGAAGAGACCCCAGACCCACGCCTGGGTCAGCTCCTCCAGCAAGAGCCTCACCTGGCAGAACACACACACACACACACACACACACACACACACACACACACTATGGGTGCACACACTTTCTCTGCCCATCCACGCTATGTACACACTACATCCTCTGTACACATAAAAGTGCACACACGCACCCACATAACTACACACCCCTTCCCCCTACAGTCACAGCCCACGCCCTCAGCAGCCTTGTGGCTTTCCTGGAAGCTTTCAACTACCCCAGGTCCTAGCGGGGACCTGACCCTCATTCTCTCTTCCCAGCAGAGGGGAGCGGAACCTGACACCAACTCCCTCCCCCTTCTCAAGAAGACCCTGGTGTGAGGAAGGATAAGAGAGGAAGGCAAATCTCCTTTCATTGTACCCGCTTCCCTTCCATTCTCAGCGAGACTCTTCCTACTTCCAAGACCTTGGACAAGTCGATTAACTCTCTGGACCCCCCTCCTTGTCTGTAAAGTAGGTCTAAGGACACCCCAACTCCCAGCTTGTGTAAGGACTGAGAACTTGGAAGGCTGCTGGCACACAGCACGCACAAGTTTGGGCTCTCCCTACAAAACAGTAGTTACTATACCACTACCGTCCCTAAATGATCACTTCCGCGGCAGAGCTGGCTCACCCCAAGGCACCCAGCCAGAGCTGAGCTGGGAGCAGAGGGAGAGAGGAGGACACACACACACACATACACACACACACACACACACACACACACACACCCCGCAGCTCCCCTTCCCACCTCGGGGCCCACACCCAAGCCAGAGACGGCGGGGGAGGGTAACAGGTCGCCGTCCCCACCTGAGCGGAGAGGGCCCAGGCTCGGAGAACTGTCCCTCCCCAAGTCTCCCGCCAGGCGTCAGAGCCACCGGCCGTTCGTCAGCCGCTGAGCGCACCAGCCTTGTCGCAGCGGGGTGAGCGTTTTGGGGAACATCTGAGCGGGGCCCCACTTCTGTGGACCGTGGACCAGAGGTTTCCAGCTCCCCCTCAGGGGCACCGCGGGTGCGGAAAACATGCCACAGCCCCAGCTCTCCCCGTGCAGCCCCAACCCAAGCCCAGGATCCACAGCCCCCCAAGGACGCACAGCGAGGCCATCACACAAAGTCCTAGCCCAGGAAAAGGCACTGGGAAGGAGACCTAGGTCTCCTGCGTCCCCACTCCCGGGAGGACAACGCACCCCGCTTCAGCGCCCACACCCAGCCCGCGGCTGCTGGGCGCGGTGGGGGCGCGCGGCAGGGGGACCCAGGCTTTCCCCCAGCGCACGCGCGGGGGCGGGAGGGTACACCTCGGCGCCCGACTGGGCCAGGGCACTCACCGATGGACACGAGCTTGATGCTCTCACGGTCCAGGAACTCGAGGGCCACGGACACGTTCTCCAGCTGCATCTGGCGGAAGGTGGGCCGCTGGTGGTACTTGCGGTACATGCGTTTCTGGCTGAGCACCTCGAGCAGCGCGATGAGCCGCAGCCCATCGCTCAGGTCGGTCTGTAGGTTCCCGATGCGTTTGTTCACACACTTGAGGTGCTCGTTGCACCAACGCGTGAAGGTGTTCTGCTGGATCTTCTTCCACGGCGCGTCCTCCGCCAGGTCCTTCTCAGTTACCGGCATCCTGGCGGCGGGGAGAGCGCAAAGCGCAGCGACTGCCCGGGACTGGCGTCGGGAGGCCCAAGGGCCGGGGGAGCGAGAACCGAAGCGGAGCGGGAGCGGGGCTCGAACTCGCTGCTACTAGAGCCGCGGCCGGGACTGCTCTGCAGCCGCCTGCCCCTCGCCGCGCGAGGCGTCTGGACCCGCGCCTGCGCACTGAGCCGACCCGCCCTCGAGGCCCCGCCCCGTCCCAACCCCTCGGCGGGCGTTCCCGGACCACGCTCGCCCCCTGCGGTCCCAAGCGTGCACTGCACCCCACGGCCGGCAAGGTGTCCAGGGACCCCGTGCTCGGTGCTCACTACCTAGGCGAAAAGGAAGCCAGTGGGGAGACATTGGCTTAAGAAGAAGGTCACCGGAGTAAGGGGCGTTCAGGATGGGCGGGAGCGGCGGCGTGGGCCATGAGAGAGGGGAGTGAGGGGAGTAAGTAGTACTTGATCCACGTATAGGTTCGGTAAGGTTCAATAAAGGTTTTCATTGACCTCCTGCTGTGTGCCAGACAAAAGTGTTAGGCACTGGAGGACACGGAGAAGGAATGGACACTTTACTATTTGTATCAGTTAAATTCACGTGAATTATAATAGTGTCATCAGTAGCATTTACTGAGTGCCTATTGTGTGGGAGGCCCTCTTAGCACTTGAGAACTAATGGTAAATAAAACAAACATTCCCTGGCTCCTGGGTGGCTTAGTCCTTAAGCGTCCACTCTTGGTTTCACTCTGGTCATGATCTCACAGTTTCTTGGGTTAGAGCCCCACTTTGTTAGTGCAGAACCTGCTTGGGATTCTCCCTTTCTCTGCTCCTCCCCACTCTCGATGTCTCTTTCTCTCTCAAAATAAATAAATAAACTTAAAAAAAAATTTTTTTTAAATAAGACAAACTTATTCCTTGACCTTGAGGAATTCATACAGTAATGGGCGAGAAAAGTACAAATCAACTATCACAAACAGCTTAGTAGTAGTAATAGAAATGAATAATTTGCAGTGCATATCAGTTTACTAATGCTGCTGTAGCAACTTACCAAAACTTTGTCTTTAAAAAGCCACAAATTTATTATCTTGCAGTTCTGTAGCTTAGATATCCCTCATGGGTTTCACTGAACTAAAATCAAGGTGTTGGCAGGATGCATTCCTTACTGTAGGCTTAGGGAAGAATCTGTTTCCTTGCCTTTTCCAACTCCTAGAAACCTCCCTCATTCCTTGGCTGTGGCCTCTTCCTCCATCTTCAAAGCCAGCAACATCAGGCTGAGTCTTTCTCACACCGTCATCTCTCTGGTTCTCCATAGTCACATCTTCCTCTTTTAAAGACCCTTGTGATTCCATCCGGACAGTTGGTTAACCCAGGATATTTTTAGATCAACTGATTAGCAATCTTAATCCCATCTACAGCCTTAATTCCTCTTTGCCATGTAAGTCATATTGACAGGTTCCGGAAATTAGGATTTGGACATCTTTAGGGGCTGTTATTCTGTCTACAAACACCATATATTGAGTACCTGCTGTGTAGTCATCCAGGCCCTGTGCTAGGTTCTGGGATATAGCAGAAACTCAGGCCAGACCTCTACTGTCAAAAGCTGAATAATTGTAAAAGTAGCAGCTAGCTTTTCCTGAGTACCTGCTCTGCCCCTGTGCTAAGAGCTGTGCTAAACAGTTCCTTGGCTATTGGCCACACCTGACAAGAGTTAACTGGGAGGTTAAGGGACTTGCCCAAGGCATACAGTACAAACAGGACTGGAATGCAGGTGTGTAAGAAAAGCACAGAGTGTCCTGGGGCCAAGAAGAGACCCATAACCCAGGTTTAGGGACAGGGGTCTTCCTGGGGAATCTGAGTTGGGCAGGATGGAGGTCAAGGGCTTCCAGCCTGAGGGTTGCCCAGGAGAAGCCAGCAGATTTGTGGTTGTAACATTTATACAAACAAGTCATTTGCATACAACACTGAAGTGCTTTGTTCAGACAGATTGCCTCACTCACTGGAATGCTCAAAACAGCCGGGGGGTTGGGGGGAGAGTGGATTACCTGGCCCTGGCCCATAGTAGGGACAAAATAGCTATTTGAAGGACCATTCCACTCCTTCAGTGATTAAAGAGATTTGCTAGAAGTCAGCTGGTATGGACTAGGCAATGCTGCTCTTGAATCTGATTCTAACTCCAAAGTCTGCACTATGTCTAAAGGCCCCCTGAGAACCCTGTTCTCAGTCTGGGTTTTGCCTTTGTTCACACCATCTGAGCACCAAAATCACTAGAGGCAGTGTTGGTAACCTTTGCCTCCCTCATACCCAAGTTTCCTGGTTCCCCATGCTTTCTCCACCCAAACTCATCCATCAAAACTTATCAGCCAGTGTCTCACGCCCCAAGGCACCTGCTCACTGCCAAGGAAGATTGGAGCTAATGGAGAAAGGGGGCTAAGGCCCCCTTTCCCATATAATTATTTTCATCAGGTCTTGACACAAATAACTAAATAATTCTGCATGTAAAATATCCAGTACACTTCACCCAGAGCTGAGACACCCCATTTTAGGACAAGTCTAGTGATTCTCTCTACCCAGTCAGAAGAAACCAAAGAGTTCTCCAGGGAACAATTCATGGGAGATGAAGGGGCCTCGGCAATCACGGTAGAGGTAGAGGTCAGTGGCTTGAGAACTGAGGAGAGG
Organism: Herpailurus yagouaroundi; assembly: GCF_014898765.1. NCBI lineage: Eukaryota > Metazoa > Chordata > Mammalia > Carnivora > Felidae > Herpailurus > Herpailurus yagouaroundi. Next base: position 10,690,351 of record NW_024412444.1, read on the forward strand.
AAGCACACAAGGTCTTCAGATGACTCCTCATCAGTATTTGATAAAAGAAAAGGGCTGAACAACTCAGGTAGACATTTCCGCAGGTAGCATTTTAGCTAGTACATTTCATAGTTTTGCCCGACAAGGCCTTCATTTAACAAATACCCAATCCCGGTTTTCTAAATTCTGTCCTAGCCTTCTCTGATCTCTTGGTATAGAACTGTCCAAAGTGGAAGAGTGTAAAGCAGCGAAAAGCCCAGGCTTTGAGTGTGACTTTTGGCTATTCTGGCTTTGTGATCTTGAACAAATAGCCTCTGCAAGCTCCAGTCTTCTGGTCTAGGTAGTGGAGGTAACACACCTCTTCCTTGGGTGCTTCGATAAGGCAAGCAAAACTCTTAGCATAGTGCCTGGCACACAATAAGCACTCTATAAAGGTAGCTGGAAACCAGGCAAAATTAAGAGACCTCACTACCAGTCCCTGAAAAAGCCGGAATTAGCTGCATTTTCCCTAGCTGACTCTAGCATGTCTCTGTAAAAAGCCATGGCTCCCCTCTATGTCCGTTACTCACAGATATGCTGACACCAATCTGCTGCAGCCCCGAGAGATCCCAGTCAGAATAAACCGACTGAGAAAACACAAGTAGAGCCATCACCCCTACAGGTCAGCGTAGACCTGGCAGGACAGCAGCAAATGCGCAGACACCCACGAGGAGAAGACTGGCTGAACTTGAGGACAAACACCGGTGGAAGACTGAAGCACTGTGAGTCTACTTCTCAACGTTGTACAAGTCGCCGGATCAGTGGGATGGAAGGGGTTCTTCTTTCTAAGCAAGTGTGTGAAAGTTCACCTGATCACCTCCATGCTTTTGCTCAGACAGTTCCCTCTGCCTAGAACGCTCTCATCTCTCCTTTCAACATGGGAAACCCATGCCTGTCCTTTAGTCTTCACTCTCTCTCTCTCTCTCTTTTTTTTTTAATGTTTATTTTTGAGAGAGAGAGAGAGAGAGAGCAGGGAAGGGGCAGAGGGTGAGGAGGACAGAGGATCCGACGCTAACAGCAGAGAGCATGATGCGAGGCTCGAACTCAAGAACCGTGAGATCATGACCAGACCCAAAGTCTGATACTTAACCCACCGAGCCACCCAGGAGCCCCTAGTCCCTCACTCTTACAGCCCTTGCAGTCACACCACCTATTTTATGCTAAGGTTTAGTTGCTGTTTTCTGTGCCACTTGTTGAAGGAGGGCAACTGTCACATCTGTCTCCTGGCAGGGTGTAGGCTGGGGTTTAAGACCTAATAGAACCTATACTGTCTAATAAAAATATCATGAGAGCCACATTATAATTTTTTTCCACAATATAATTTTTAATTTTCTAGTAACGCTTAAAAGTTAAATGTCACTTTAAAAGAAACAGGTGAAATTACTTACAATAATATATTTTAACCAATAATAAGATGACCAACTCAGGGCACCTGAGTGCCTCAGTTGGTTAAGCGTCAGACTTCAGCTCAGGTCATGATCTCACGATTGTGTGGGTTTGAGCCCCATATCAGGCTCTGTGTTGACAGCATGGAGCCTGCTTAGGATTCTCTCTCTCTCTCTCTCTGTCTCTCTCTCTGCCCTTCCGCCATCTCTCTCAAAATAAATAAATAAACTTAAAAAAATAAGATGACCAACTGTCCTGATTTGCCCAAGACTAAGGGGTTTCTTGGGTTGCAGGCCTTTCATTTCAGTCCTAAAACCAGGAATGTCTGTGGCAACTAGAGCAAGTTGATCACTTTATCCAATATATCTGAAAAGTTATAATTTTCAGATATACAATTAATATTTTTAAATATATTACTGTCTTTGAAGTCTGACATGTGTTTTATACCTACAGCATGTCTTTTTAAAAAAAAAATATTTGTTTGGGGCGCCTGGGTGGTTCAATCAGTTAAATGACTGACTTCTGCTCAGGTAATGATCTCACAGTTCCGTGAGTTCGAGACCCATGTCAGGCTCTGTGTGGACAACTCAGAGCCTGGAGCCTGCTTCAGATTCTGTGTCTCCCTCTCTTTCTGTCCCTCCCCCCACTCAAGCTCTGTCTTTCTCTCTCTCAAAAATAAATATACATTAAAAAAATTTTTTTAATTAAAAATAGTTGTTTATTTAAGTAATCTCTACATCCAACATGGGGCTCAAACTCATGACCCTGAGACCAAGAGTTGCATTCTTCTCCGATGGAGCCAGCCAGGTGCCCTGCTTATAGCATGTCTTAATTCAGACTCGGCACATTGCCAACGCTCAATAGCTGCCTTTAGCTACTGGGGGTTATCATATTGAACAACGCAGGTATAGAGATATACTTGATATTGCAATAAACCAGTTAATAAGCTAGAGACACATAACACTCTTACTAGGGTCCTGATCTTGGAATCCTGCCCCTATGTGTGAAACCCACCTCCACACTTCAGGATCCACAGCTCTGTGAAAGGGGTCCCAGGTGAACCTGGATTCTGTGGTTTCTTGGTGTCCTGGGGTCCACTGATATGGTAGCATGTCAGAATATTGGTAACAGTAAAAACAGTAAAATAAATAATAATAATAGAAGCTTCCTTTTCTTGAGTACTGCCATTTTCTCTTTTTCTTTTTTTTTTTTTTTAACATTTATTCATTTTTAAGAGACAGAGCACAAACAGAGGAGGGTCAGAGAGAGAAACACAGAATCCAAAGCAGGCTCCAGGCTCCAAGCTGCCAGCACAGAGCCTGATGAAGGGCTCAAACCCACCAAACGCGAGATCATGACCTGAGCCAAAGTCAGATGCCTAACCTACTGAGCCACCCAGGAGCCCCTTCTCATTTAATCATTATAACAACCCCAGGTGATGTTGTTATTATTTCCATTTTACAGGTAAGGAAATTGGGGCTGAGAGAAATAATCATATGCCTAAGGTCACAGAGAGCTAAACTGGATACTAAGTCTAAGGAAGGGCTAAGAAAGACAATAGTCAAGATTAAGAGCAGGGAGCTGGGGTTGCCTGTAACCTACATTAACCATGTACCTTTGGAGGGTTTCTGACAAATGAGAAGCCATGTGCAAAGCACTTAGCATGTATCTGTGAGAGAGCTACCGACGTGATTATGATATGACAATGTCTGTTAATGTCATGATTACGCTACGAGTGGACATCAAAGAGCAAAGACTGAAAGTTTCCAAAGGGAACAGAGATGGAGAACTAGGACTTGCAAAATGAACTGACGTCCTCCCCAGTTACATCTTTGCCCCAGGGCGGGGGCCTTCTCAGTTGTAATTTTACACCGAGGTCCACACCCTGCCAGAAAGAAAGAGGAGCAAACTGTACGTGAGAACATTTGCTCTGCCTCCATCCCCTCAAGGAAGAGGAGCTGGTTCTCTCAGCAGCAACTGGAGAGGGAAGAGGGCTCACCCTCCACCCCCAGCCCCCGCTGCAGAGGTCCTGGGGCCACGTGCGTGGGTGCTGGGGAAGCAGGTCTTCTCCCAACGGGGTGGCAAAGGCAGGGGCTGTTTGAAGGACCAGCCAGCCCTGCCCTAAGAGAAGCTGGGGGTGCTGGTAGGCAGGATGCTCAGAGAAGGCACCCCGCTCTCCCACTCACCCACTGACTAAGGTGGAGTTCAAAATGGAATGAATGAGCGACGTTCACGAGAGCCATTCTTTCCTGGACTCACTCAACGGGCTACGTGACTGTGATTTTATCGACATTCCCTCCTTGAATCCTATAGCTGTAGTACATGGCCACTTCCCTGATTGCCTGACCACCTCACATCCATGACTTACCTTCTTTAATCTTTGCAAGAACTCTGCGAGCTTGATGCTATTATCATCATCCCCGTGTTACAAACAGGGAGACTGAGGCTGCAAATAACAAATTAAGTCACTTGCTCAGGTCCCTCTGGTACTAGGTGTCAGAGTCTGGATTCAAACCCTAGTCTAACCGACTCCAGAGGTCAGTTCTGCGTCTCTGAGCTCTCAGTCCCCCAGAGGCCGCGGCCATGGCCGCCAGAAGCAATTGCCTCACGCTGGTAAAGGAATGAAGGCGGTGGCCACCATCCACTGGACATGTGTGTGTTGTTCATTCAGCAGGGGTGGGAAGACAGGGCCTGCTGAGGGCCTTGATTTCCTCCCTCCGGGCCCTCCCAGTCCAAGGTGGAATTTACTCAGAGAATACCCCACCCCACCCTCCCCAGTCTTGCTGGAATCACACACACACAAAAAAAAGCCAGTTTGCAAATGACGGGGCTCTCTTCCCCCACCCAGTTTGGCTTTGGCTTCTTCGGAAGATTTATGTGCGGGACTGGTTTGTTTTTTTTAAAGTGCAGACAAATGCCACAGAGCACTTTTCTGCTGAAGAAAACCCTGTCTAGCCACTGCTCACCTGGCAAACCTAGACTGCCTTCCAACTGGAACAGAACTGCCTTTGTGGCCGGCAGTACAGCTGACAAAGACTTTTCCATCCTTATCTTGCGCACTCCCCTCTCCCCCAATGCTCTGCACGCCAGGATTAGAATTATGACTCTCAGAGCACTCAAGGACAGGGACTGTTTATTTTTATCCCTAGGGTTTAAAAGAGTAGAGGCGTTTGTGACCATTCGCCGAATTTCCAGGGAGGAGGGACTCACCGGCAGCCCAGAAAGGTTAAGTGACCCACTCACGGTCACACAGTTAATACCAGAGCTACGAGTTCAGTGTTAGGTCTTCAGACTCTGCTGTTTATTGCAGCACTGTTTATAACAGCCCAAATGTCTCTCGCTGGTGGGTCCCTCACGTGCACTATATATATATAGCTTTGCTTCTCAAAGTATGGCCCCACCAGGAGCTTGGTCAGCACCTGGGAATGTGAGGCACCACCCCAGACCCACTGACTCAGGAGCCGCAGTTTAACACGATCCCTGAGATGATTCCTATGCTCATTACAGTTGATAACTACCACAGCACAGTACATTCATCAGAGGGGTTACTTTGGTACGTTTTACAAAAGAGTGTGATGGATCTACAAAAAGATCTCAAAATGTATTGTTTAGTGGAGAAAAACAAAAGCAAGTTACAGACCAACATGAATTTGTACAATCCAATTTATGTACACATTTTTCATTTTTTTATAAGTGTACTGTTTTAAAGTTTATTTATTTTGAGAGAGAGTGTGTGTGCACGAAAGCAGGGGAAAGGCAGAGAGAGAGGGAGAGAGAGAATCCCACGAGTTAACAGCGCAGAGCCTGACACGGGGCTCGAACCCACAAACTGTGAGATCATGACCTGAGCTGAAACCAAGAGTCAGATGCCCAACTGACTGAGGCACCCAGGCACCCCTATGTACACATTCTTTTAAAATAAAAATAACATTAATATATGTTAATATATGCATTGGGCTAATCAGCCAGGCAGCCTAGTGGGGTGCCGGTCTAGAAGGGGAGGCCAAATAGCGATGGACTAGATCAAAACACGGTGCCAGTTAACTCGGGTTTCCACGCGGGACAGCCCTGCAGGAACCAGTAAGAGAAACAGCATCCTCTGAGGGAAATTAGAACATTCTCTTTCCAACAGTAGGGGCAACTCTTGGCTGTGCCACTAAGCCAGAGTCCAGCTGGGTGACAATTCTCTCAGATCCCTGGTCATGTCAGCTTATTGTTGGTCAGAGCTACGTGCTGCCCCGAGACCTTGTCATCTGTGAGTGTGTCACCTGAGTCACATGCCCTTTAATACAGGCACCAAGGAGCAGACCGCTTGGACAACTACAATTCCAGGATAATTCCAAATAAGTTAAAAGGTCAGGTTTCCTTCTGTGCATGTAATAAATCCTGCATTTTGAAAAGAAAGAGGAATGATATACTTTATTAACAGAAAATCAGTTTCTCCACATCCTGCCTAACTAAATTTTGAAAAACTGTTTTTAAAATATTAAGTTGAGGGGCTGTCAGATTATTAGCCTGTGCAGAGCACCTCTGTGTCTCAGTTGGAGTCTATAGGTGGATAAGAAAACAAAGAATGCTGGAAGGACTTACAGGAAACAGTTAATCAGGCAATCACTAGGAGGTAGCATTATAAGAACTCTTACTTTCAGGGCGCCTGGGTGGCTCAGTTGGCTAAGCGACCGACTCTTGATTTCGGCTCAGGTCATGATCTCGCAGTTTGGGGGTTCGAGCTCCAAGTCCAGCTCCGTGCTGGCATTGTGGGGCCTGCTTGGGATTCTCTCTCTCTCCCTCTCTCTCTGCCCCTCCCCCACTCACGCTCTCTATCTGAAAATAAATAAACAAAAACAAGAACGTTTACTTTCAACCTTAAGGATTTTCTTTCTACCTCAAATGTGTCTCTAATGTTTTTAAACATATATTGTTGGTGGGAATGTAAAATGGTACTCCCACATTGGAAAGCAGTTTCTTTAAAAAGTTAAACATATAACTACCATATGATTCAGCCATTCCACTCCTAGGAAATCACCCAAGTGAAATGAAAGCTGTGTCTATAAAAACACTTGTACTTGGATGTTCGTACCAGCTTTATTTACCAAAAACTAGACACAACCCAAAGGTCTATTAACAGGTGAATGGATAAACCAACTGTCATGCATCCGTATGTGAACTAATTAGTACTCAGCAATAAAAAGGAAGGACTTATGAATATACAGAGCTACATAGCTGAATCTCAAAATAATCCTGCTAAGTGAAAGGAGCCAGACAAAAAAAATATACACATACTGTGTGATTCCACTTACAGAAAATTCTAGAAAGTATAAACTAATACATATATATATATTTTAGCTTGAGAGAGAGAGAGCATTATGAAGGAAGGGCAGAGGGAGAGAGAGAATCCTAAGCAGGCTCCATGCTCGGTGTGGAGCTGGACCCAGGGCTTGATCCCACAACTCTGGGATCATGACCTGATCCCAAATCAAGAGTCTGATGCTCAACCGACTGAGCCACCCAGGCGCCCCTGCAAACTAACCAAAATGACAGAGAGCAGATCAGTGTGTGCCTAGGCTCTAGGGGGTAGGTGAAGAGAGATGGGAGGGAGAGATTACAAAAGAAAAATAAGGAAACTTTTAGGATAGATATGTTCCCCATTTTGATTGCAGCCATAGTTTCATTAATATATACGTGCATGTGTGTATGAGTGTGAAGGTGGGGTGGATGTGTAAACACATCACATTGTAAACTTCAAATGTGCGTAGTTTACTGTTAAAAAAAGAAAAAGAAAAGGGGCGCCTGGGTGGCTCAGTCGGTTGAGTGTCAGACTCTTGATTTTGGCTCAGGTCATGATCCCAGGGTCATGGAATCCAGCCCTGCATCGGGCTCTATGTTGGGTGTGGAGCCTGCTTAGTGCTTAGGATTCTCTCTCTCTCTCTCTCTCTCTCTCTCTCTCTCTCCTCTGTCCCTCTCCCCTGAACACTCTCTCTCACAAATTTAAAAAAAAAAAAAAAAAAAGAAAGAAGGAAAGAAAGAAAAGAAAACAAGTCTGTTTAACTTTTATGGACAGAAAAAAAGCAATAAGGATTCAAAGGCACACCCACATAAAATGTGTGCTCTTTCACTACATAACATGTTTGTCTTCTAAACCTTGTCTTCTCTACCCATCACCACAGAGAATGACTTCAATAAATGTGCTCTTTTATTCAACTTGTTTAAGATTATCTGTTCCATTCTCTCCCCCATGTCCCCCACTAAGCTCAAACTAGGTGGGATCCTGCTGAAATGGAGTCAGATAAGATTTCCTCACCACCCTTGCACCATGATGGCCCAAGCTTCTCCCCATGGAGGTTACAGGCTGTGAGGAATGTGATGACGTGTTTACTTTGGAGCAGACTTTGGCCCATGAATATGCTCTCAGCTCAGACCAGAATCGGCTCCTGATAGGAGATAGGCTCTTCCAAAATATCTGGAGGTCAGTCCTCTCTCCAAAGGCCCTGGGGTAGATCTTTAATTGAGGGGAGGGAAGGGTTAGAGCTAACACAGAGCATTTTTCCCTGGTGTCCCTAGAGCCTAAACTGGGGATGCTGCTGGCTACAGAAACTCATTGAGAAGTATATGAGAACAATTAGAACGTGATTGGCCGCGCTCAGTGAGGTCTCGGAGGGTCCCCTGTTCTCCAAGTATGAGTGGCGTGCACCTTTGTTGGCCTAGACAGTTGACGAGTCATACGGTCGATCCCAAGTTGGTTAGGACCAGAGGGAATCCACTGGGCCAGAGAGCTCTCCAAAACGCAAAACTTCTCTAGTAATAACAATGACAATCAGAACAGAAAATGCCTCATGTACTGAGCAAGTGTTTTACGTCTATTGCCACATGCAATCCTCACATACCTCTATGAGATAGGAACTAAGGCCCAGAGAAGTTAAGCAAGCAGCTCAAAGGTATCCTGTTAATAGATCTGACTCCAGAGCCCAACTCTGAACCACGGCACCATACTGCCTCCCAGGAAGCTGTGGGAAGTCCATGCATGGCACAGATTCTGGACTCTTACGGGTTCAAATCCCTGTTCAGCCACTGATGAGTTGTGTGGGAATAATAGTAATACCACCTCACATGGCTTTTCTGAGGTGCTTATGAAATCATGAAGGCAACATGGGCTATGCACATGGCAGCTGAACACGAAGTAGTTGCTGTCATCATCATTAGCATCATCGTCGTCCAGAAAGATCTTCATCCAAAACTTCTAATTTGATCCTACTGAGTCATAGTTACGGACATTCACATGGTTGACTCCCTCACTTCCTCAAGTCTGGACTCAAGTCCCATTCTCTGTGAGGCCTTCACCGCCACCCCATAGAAACTGAAACTCTCTCAACCCTCCCTTGGCAACTCCCTACCTTCCTTTTCTGCCTTATTTTTCTCCTTGGCACATATCACCTTCTAGCGGATAGTGCATCACCTATATATATATATATATATATATATACTATGTAACCTACTGATCTCATTTGTGTTCTTTCTAAATAACTCATGAAGAGCCCACTCTCTAGAACATGCCTGGCACATAGCAGGTGCTCAGTAAATATTTGATGTTGAATGAATGAATGAACCCGGACTTCAGATTCTGCTTCCCTTCAGCCTTATAATTAATCAAGGTACTCAGCTTCCAGGAGCCTCATTTTCCTCAGTGGTTGAAAAAGAGCACTAACATCTGTGTTCCTCAGGGCACTGGCAGAGTCCAAGGGAAGGGCAAAGCTGTGCATGGGAACGAATCAGCTCCAAACACTCCAGAAATGGTTACCGAGTGTTTCTGCTCCATGTCAGACAGGATGCCGGGCACCAGGGGATGCAGACAAGTATCTAAAAGCCCCTGCCCTCCAGGAACCTGTGACCTAGCGCAGCAGACAGACACGTCAACAAATACTTACAACCTAATCAGGTAACAGCTCTGATCCACAGCAACTGTTTATCAAGCTGAGCACTTTGCGTTCACTGTCTCGGGTAACGCTCCGAGTTAGGCACCACTACCAGCTCGTTTTATCGACAAGGAAACTGCAATAAGGAGTTATGAAACAATGGCTTATTCCACACCTAGGTACACACCCAAGGGAAATGAAAATGTGCACACAGGGACTTGTATGCAAAGTTTATAGCAACATGATTCATTCAAGCCAAAAGGCAGGAACAATTCTCAAATATCCATTAATAAGTGAATGGATAAACAAAATGTGGTACATCCATACAACGGAATATAATCCAGCCATAAATAGGAGTCAAATACTGATACACGCTACAACTTGGATGAACCTCGAGAACATGCTAAGCAAAAGAAGCCAGACACAAAAGTTACATCCTGTACGGTTTATGTTATGTGATACGGCCATAATAGGCAGATTAGAGGTTACCAAGGATGGGGTGGGGAGGATGGGGCGTCATTACTTAATAGGCATGGGGTATATGTGAGGTGATGAAAAATTTTTGAAACTAGAGCTGGTTTTTGCACAACACTGTTAACGCCCTGTCACTGAATCCTGAGCTTTAAAATGGTTTGTTGTAGGTTGTGTGGATTTCACCTCCATGCAAGAAGAAACCAGGACCAGCATTGTAAGTAGCAAAGGCTGACCTAGGACCAGAACCTGGCCAGTGCCTCAGAGCCTGTGTGCGACCTGAACTGCAAATCTCAACTTCAGCATTGTTATTTTTCAGTTTGGGAACTTCCATCAATTCTTTTTTTATGTTTTCCAGTTTTCTGCTGAAATTCTTATCTATTTCCTGAATGCACTCCTCACAGTTATTAGAGTCGCACGTCAAGCCTGCAGATTTGTCCAGGTACTACTACCAAGATGGGGGTGTATTCAGATTTTTGTGGCCACAGGCCTCGAGACACCAAAGCCCTGCCAGTTTTGCAGCCTCTCAGCTGCCACAGTCAGCACAGGCCTGCCGGAGAAAAGCGAGTCCCAGTTTCAGGCACCTGTTTCTGGGCCTCTTCCAGGTGCTCTGGGCGGGAGGCTTGACCTGATACCACTCACTTGCCAGGGAGAGAAGCAGGAAGCACCGGACCCCCACCCCGCCCCACCCCACCCCCTGCTGCTGCTCTTCTGCCAACGGATACGGATACGGGCTTCAAAATTAAAAAGCACAAAAGGAAGGAATGAACGAAGGAATGAAGGAAAGAACGAAGGAAGGAACAAAGGAAGAAAGGAAAGGAAAGGAAAGGAAAGAGGGGGGAAGGAAGGAGGGAGAAAAGTTAAGTGAAATTGCAGTTTTCAAAGTTGTGCCATTTATTTACTTATTCAGGGAATCTTTCTCTCTATTTCATTCTAAGAAATACTACACAATATAATTTCTAAAGGAAATGAATTATAAAAACTTCCATTTATTGAGTACTTCCGAAGGGCTTACTGTTTTAAACATTTTACGTGTATTAATTCACTTAGTTCTTATAAAAAGCCTAAGAGCATGTTTTGCTCTCTACCACCACAGTTGAAGAAACCAAGGCCCAGAGAGGTAAAGACATTGGCCCAAGGACACACAGCTTCTACCACATGGAGCAAAGACAGTAACCCAGATGTGGCCAAATATTCTTCCGTATGACCTAGGAGCAAGGAATGAGTAATTATAATGAATTAGAGTATATAGACTTGAGAGAGCAAGAAAGCCAGAAAAAACGAGGACACCTGATGGAAAAATGGCTAAAGAGAAGGAAGCCATGTTTGGGGGCAAGAAAAGAGTTCTGAGTTTTGTTCGGTGGTCCCCAGCTTTGAGGACAGGTAACTTAACCTCTCAGGCCTCAGTGTCTTCATCTGTAAAATGGGCCTGATAATGGCACGGACCCCCTGGGCTGTCCTTAGGGCTCTAGTACTCGAATCCCTTTCCTATTCCCTTAAGTGAGGTGGGAGAGCTTCCCTGCTGGGGGAGGTTTGGGTCAGGGAGAGGAAAACAGGGATTCAGCTTCTGGGTGGGGTACACATCTGACTTGAGCAGAGCCCCATCCTTCTTTGGAGGGAACCTTAGATGTGGTTGCCAGGGCCTGCAGGTGGAGAGAACAGAGACAGTGCTTTCCCAGGAGAGAGTGCTTTTCCCCAGTCCCTGTGGTCCTATAGGAAGTGGGGTCCTTACCATGAAGTCACCACCACCCCCCAACTTAAAGACAGTACCAGAGCCCTCAATGCTCAGTCAGTCAATGTGTGTTCACTGATAATGCATCTATCAGTCGGGACTCTCCTGGTTGCCAGTTATAGAAACTCAGTTAAAACTCCTAAAGCAAAAAGGAGAATTGAGTGGACCCTGTAACCAGACTGTCTGACATGTCTGGATTCAGGGCCCTAGGTGACACCACCAAGATCGGCCTCATTCCATCCAGGGCCCTGCCTTTCCCTCTGTTGGCTTCCTTCTCAGGCAGGCCCCCCCTGCCACGGTGATAAAGATGCCCCCAACCCCCCAGCCACTCCAGGCTGACCTGCTTTCCCAGAACTTCCAGCAAAAGTCCTGGGCTCATGCTAGCTGGCTCTGGCAACTCCACCCAAATCCCACCGTCAGAGGGATGTGGGCCCCCCACTGGCCAGTGCTGGACTGTGTGCCCACAGGAGGGGGGCTGCCAGCCACTTAGCTGTTGATGGGAACAGGAGTAAACGCCAGGTTTACTGAGCCCTTACTGTGCACGGGACACTGTACCAAGTGCTGCACATGTGGTTAAACCTCACAGAACACTGTGACATAAGTACTATGCATTATCCCCATCAGGCTGGTGAGGAAACTGAGGCACAGAGAGGTCAAGTGCCTTGCCCCATTCACACACACTCCCGGAGCCTTGACACCACATGGATTCTGTTGTTTCTCCCTCCACCCCTGTCTTCTGTCCGGACTGAATCACTTTAGAACCTCAAATGGCTGAGCTTCCGCCCATCTCCTGGCCTTTGCACGCGCTGCTCCCTCTGCCTGGCACCTCCCTTTCCCTCCCCTCCCTGGGACTTCCTTCCTGCTCTCCCGCCTCTGCTGAGGCAGCTCTTGCTGAACACCTCAGACCGACCAGGGAGGGCCCTTTGATGTCCCTCAGCCCCAGGCGTCCCCTGCAGTAGGTCGCACCTGCCTGCTGCTCGAAGATGTGCCCTGCCAGGTGACAGTCCCACGAGGTGGCTTCGGCACTGCTGTTGCCAGGAACACGCCACAGCTGCGCAGCCTCAAAAGTAGCAGCTAAAACAACAGAAATGTGTTCTCTGTCGGTTCTAGAGGCCCAGAAATCCGAAATCAGTCTTGCTGGACTGAGGTTAAGCAGTTCGCAGACCCGGCTCCTCCTGGAGGCTCCAGGGGAGAATCTGTTTCCTTGCTTCTCCCGGCTTCCAGAGGCCACCTACATCCCTAGGCTCATGGCCCAGCCTTCCATCTTCAAAGCCAGTCGTGTGGCATCTTCAAACCTTCTGTCCCTCTGCTTCGTCGCCAGGTCATCTTCTGTCTGAAAGAGACAGAAAGACACCCTCTTACGAGGATAATTCAGGATGATCTCTCTATCTCAAGATCCTTAACTTAATCACATCTGCAAAGCCTCTGTTGCCATAGAAAGTAACAGGCACGGGTGCTGGATGGGGCCGTGCAGAGGTCTCTTGGTCTGCCTACCACAGGGGTGAAGTGTGAGGGCTTGAGGCCTGGGGTCCTGCTCTTGAACCAGGTGGCTCAACCTCTAACTTGCTGTGTGACCAAGTGATCGAACCCACCACAGAGGGCAGAGGGCAGGAGGTGAGCGAGCACAGCAGTTTGAGGAACCGAAAGCAATTCAGGCTGCTAGTGGATGTGTCATGAGAGGAGTCGTTTGGCATCAAGCCACAGCTCTGAGTCGGTTCTGTGTCCGTACAATGGAGATGAGAATGGTTCCTTCCTCACAGCCCTGGCTGTCATGAGATCAAATGAGTCAAAACATGTGAAGTACTGAGCAGGGTGCTTGGCACAGAGAAAGTGCTCGATGAATGTTGGCAGTTCACTACTGTCGTAGTTTGGGTTTCCTCGCAAGCAGACTCTGAATCCAGAACTCAAATGCAAGACATTCTTTTGGGAAATGATCCTTGGAAGCACTGGCAGAGGATGTGGGAAGTGAGACAGGCAAGGAAGGAAGCCCATCCAGGGTTTGTTAATGAGGGGGCCACCCGTGCAAGCCACGAAGAGCCAGGAGCAGGGGTGTATGCCTTCAGCGTCACCACCGGGTCTACTGGAGGAGGCGGGGCTGCTGTGACCTTCTGGTCTACCACATGTGCAGGCAGAGCATGGACTTGTCATGACTGAACTTGGTCATGATAAGCACGCAGCCAGTGACCAGGTAACCAGAAAGCCATTGGGCAACAAGACTTGGCTGCTGGCAGCTGGAAGTAAATGGCACAGGCTGAAAGGGCATGGGTGGGCCCCAGTGTGTGCTACAGACATCACACAAGGCCATCTCCGCCAACGAGCCTTGATCCTTGGGACTGTCCACAAAGTGGCATCCCTAGAGGGGTGTGGCTCCTTCTGCCTTAGAAATGGGCAGGCCAGGCCTGACGCCTGAGCCTTCTGGGCCCCTCAGAGCAGTTAGGAGAGGCTCTAACTCACCATCATTTACTTTCTCCAAAATGCAGGTGTTGTCCAGAGCAGGCTGACGTGTCAATGTTAACGTATCCCCACAGTCCTGGGGGGGTGTCTTAACTGCACATGACTGACAGATCAGCTGGGCAGCCCAGGGCCCCAAAGGCTGATCGGAAGATGGTGTCTGTGGATGAATTCCTGGTGGGCACCTCGAGGCCAGAACGCCAGTCATGTCTCTGCCTTACCCAGGAGAACAGAAGGATATGAAAGGCCCAGTGGGGGGTCAGACAGCAAGGGCAGAGAGGAAGATGACTTCTAAATTTTTTTTTTAACGTTTATTTATTTTTGAGACAGAGAGAGACAGAGCATGAACAGGGGAGGGGCAGAGAGAGAGGGAGACACAGAATCGGAAACAGGCTCCAGGCTCTGAGCTGTCAGCACAAAGCCCAACGCGGGGCTCGAACTCACGGACCGCGAGATCATGACCTGAGCCGAAGTCGGACGCTTAACCAACCAAGCCACCCAGGCGCCCCTGGAAGATGACCTTCTAAAAGAACATGGGCCATGAGGCTGTGTAGTCTTGGGTGAAGGGCAGGGCTGTTGCGACTTGTGGAGGTATTTCAGACATGAATAATGCTCAGGCTATGGGGGTGGACATACAAAAGAAAGTGGGGGGAAGTCTCAAGAGGTACTCTGTAGCAGCTGCCACTTAAGGCCTCAAACGCACCTCCCCCCCAGGGGTGAGGGAGGAAGGTCATTGCCCATTTCAGGGAACCAGCAGTTACCTCATGGGAGAAGCTAGGCCCACAGGAACAATGTTGGTGTGGACATCAGGCCCTGTATCTTCTCAGTCCTCCCCCTGCTCTAAGCCCTGCAGGAGCCCAGCTGACAGGATGTGGCCAACTGCTCAGAGCCTGGGATTCTGGACAGACCTTGACCTCATTTGAGATTCAAAAAGAGGCCTTTTTTGAGGTGCTTTTTCAACCCTGGGACACCCTCCTCCACACCTCCAGGCCCCATGATTTGTAGATATAACCTCATCTGTCCTCTGAGAGGTAGAAGAGGAGAATTTAGCATTCCCTATTAGTCACCCTGATTCAAGATAGCCTACGGTCAAGGGTCAGAAGGACTGGGCTCTGATTCCAGCTCTGCTATTCACCAGCTGTGTGACCTTGGGCAAGTTATCCGACCTCCGTGAGCCTCCACTACCTTTCTCTCCGTGAATAGTTGTTTTTTTTTTTTAAGTAAACCCTATGCCCAACATGGGGCTCAAACTCCCGACCCGAGATCAAGAGTGGCACACCCTACCGACTGACCCGGCCAGGCACCCCTCTTGGTAGATGATTGACTGGAATAGTACCCATCTGATAAAATTGTGATGACTAGACAAGTTAGTTCACATAAACCACTCAGCACAGAGCCCAACATATAGGAAACCATCTCTAGCTAATATTTAATTCTGATACCTAAGCTGTGTTTGCCCAGTACCCTGTCCACCACCAGAGCAAATCACTTTGCTATAATGGGCTATAACTTTCTGCTCACTTTTCAGACCCTTTTCAGACCCTTCAGACCCTAGAAACTTCCTGAGCCAACAACTTCATCTCATTTGTTATTTTTCCCAGCACAGCACACAGATATTTTTTAAATGTTGATTTTGAAAGTATTCCTACTTTATAGACCAGGAAGCTGCAGGTGGAGGGTTTTAGGGACAGATTCATGATTCCCCCAGTAATGGGGGAATCCAACAGACAGAGTCCAGCCCATGCCATCCTGTTCCATTTGCGATTCTTGAGTGCCTTCTGTATATCAGGCCTTGGACTAGGCACAGGGAGAGGCCAAGAAAAGCAGCTCTCAGCCCTGTCCTTGATAAGCACATAGTTGGTGCTCAGGAAATAGCTGTTGAATCTACGAATGAAATAAGACAGGGGCGCCTGGGTGGCTCAATCGGTTGAGCATCTGACTTCGGCTTGGCTCAGGTCATGATCTTGTGGTCCATGAGGTCCAGCCCCTTGTCGGGCTCTGTGCTGACAGTGCCGAGCCTGCTTGGAATTCTCTCTCTCTCCCTCTCTCTCTGCCCCTCCCCCACTTGTACTAGTTATCTCTCTCTCTCAAAATAAATAAATAAACTTCAAAAAATGAAGTAAGACAAGGAAGTTATAGCGGAGGGTGGAATAAGAGTCAGTGACATGTATCGAGCTGTATGACCCAGGGCAGGTCTCATGGCAAGTGCACTGTAACCTCACTGGGGCCTCACAACACCCTACACGGTAGGTGCTGCCATCATGCTGCTATCATGCCCATTCCACAGACAAGAAGAATAAAGCTCTGGGAGGTGAGGTGACTTCCCGAGGCCATGCTGCTGCGGAGAAACATTTGAAGCGGGACTGCAGCTCAAATCTATATTTGAAATTGGCCTCAAATAAATGAGAGACTTTTTAAACGGGGCAAAAATGAGCGTGGGTATTCCAGGCAGAGGGAAGAGCATGGACAAAGGTGTGGAGGGGGGAAAAATGGTCCGGGACTACTGAGGATTGTCTTTTGACACTAATGAGTGAGCAGATCACCTGAGGCTGAGGAAAACAGCTTCGAATGTCAGGCAGAACTCCATGGAGGTTGAAAGGACAGGTTCTACAGCCAGACGCCCCGGCCCAAGCGCTGCACCCGCCATCTACGTGCCGTGTGACCCTGGTCTAGTCACCCAGCCTCTCTCAGCTTTGGCATCCTCATTTTTAAAAAGGAGATAATACCTTTTTCCAAAAAAGACATGTAAATGACCACAGGGTACATGAAAACATGCTCAACATCAGTAATCATCAGGGAAAGGCAATTCAAAGCCACAATGATATGTCCCCTCACATCCTTAGAATGGCTGTCATCAAAAAGACAAGAAATAACAAGTGCTGGCAAGGATGTGGAGAAAAGGGAGCCTTGTGCACTGTTGTGGGATTGTAAATTGGTGCAGCCAATATGGAAAACAGTATGGAGGTTCCTCAAAAGACTAAAAATAGAACTACGATATGATCCAGCACTTCCACTTCTGGGTATTTATCCAAAGTAAACAAAATCACTCTCTTGAAGGGATATCTGCACCCTCACGTTCACTGCAGCGTTATTCACAATAGCAGAGACATAGAAACAACCTAACCGCTCATTGACTGATGACCAGATAAAGAAAATAGGTAATGCAAGATTATTCACCATAAAAAAGAATGAAATCCTGCCATTTGCAACAACATGGATGGACCTTGAAGGCATAACGTTAAGTGAAATAAGTCAGAGAAAGACAAATACTGTATGTTGCTGAACTCATAGAAACAGAAAGTAGACTGACAGTTGCCAGGGGCAGCGGAGAGAAGGAAATGGGGGAAATGTTGGTGGAAGGATACACACTTCCAGCTATCAGATGAATAAGTTTGGGGGATCTGATGTACAGCATGGTGACTATTAATAATAATGCCATATTATAGGGGCACCTGGGTGGCAGTTAAGTTAGTTAAACATCCAACTCTTGATCTCAGCTCAGGTCATATCTCATGGGTTCGTGGGCTCAAGTCCAGCGTTGGGCTCTGCGCTGACAGCACAGAGTCTGCTTGGGATTCTGATCTCTTTCCCTCTCTCTGACCCTCCCCCACTCACATGCATGCTCTCTCTCTCTCTCTCTCTCCCAAAATAAATAAACGTTTTAAAAAGGCTATATTATATACTTGAAAGTTGTCAAAAGAGTAGATCTTCAATATTATCACCACAAAAACCAAAATGGTACTTATGTGAGGGGATGCAGGTATTAATTCACCTTATTGTGGTAATCATTCCACAATATACACATGCATCAAAGCATCACATCGTACACCTTACACGTATCTATGTTGTATGTCAATATCTCATTAAAGGTGTGAAAAGGTGGAGATCATAATATCTGCTCACAGGGGCTACTGTGGGATGAAATGAGCTCTTGACCACCCAGCACCCGGCACAGGGCCCAGACTGGGACAAGGGCTTGGTAACTGGGGCTGGTACTGGTCTGTGGGCCTTTTCTTGCCCTTTCACGTGGAGTGTCCCTTTTCTCCCCTTTGTCCCCCAAGCCTGGCTCACTCCCACTGGGCTTGGTTGTCACCACCTGCATGAAACAGCCCTGCACCAAGGCTGGCTTAGTCCCCTCTTCTGTGTTCTTGAAATAGCTCAAGGTTTGGATGTACTCCCCAGAATGAGGAAGAGTATATACTCGTTTCAGCTACGGCTAAATCCCCCTAGCTGGCACAGACTCAGCCACACAGCAAATGTTGGGTGAATAAAGGAAACAGATGAGTGGATGGGTGGAGGGGTGGGTGGATGGGTGGATGGATGAATAAATGGATGGATGAATGAGCAGGTACAAGGCTGAAAGACAGCACTTCATCCTGCAGGCTGTGAGTAGTGCTGGGGTGTAGGGCATCCACAAGTGTGTGGCCTGGAGCCTGACACTTCAGGCCTGAAGAATCTACATCCTGTCCCTGCCCTGGGTGGGGTGTTTGCTCTACTCTTACTTCCACAATGCAATTAAGTACAAACACCCTTGGTTCAGGGAGACAGATCTAGAAAGTCAAACAGCCCTTCTCTCCCTGACCAGAAAAAGAGTGACAGGATCTTGCCATCGACTGGTGGCATCCTCGAGATTGTGCTCTCCAAAGCTCACAGCCCCATCTTTTTATTTTTCTTTTATATATAGCAAAACATTATATTCACAAGTCTTTGTTTTTATCTCAGGGATTTCCAGTTTCCTATGACTTCTTCTGAACCTTATTCTCCTGAAAAATAGCAACCACCCAATAGAAACCGTATGTACTCTGCTCTTGATTTTCATTTGACATATTACTTTTCCATGATACCAGATACTATTTATTTCTTTAACTGCTGGTGGCTGTGGCCAGGCCCTTGCTATACAGTAATGCAGTTTTCTTAACCACCCATCCTGGTCAGACAACTGGGTGGTTTATACGGTCTCACTAGTCCAAGCTATGCTGTGGTTGGGTGCAGAACAGTGCGGCTGGTGTGTTACCTTTGTGTAAGATAGGTGGAGCACAGTGTATATATTTACCTGTGCATAAAATACGTCTGGAATGATTCACAAGAAAATAGTGATATTGTTACTTTTGGGGACAGAGATCTGAAGAGACTTTTCACCTGAATCCTTTGGTATCTTTTGCATTTTAAACCAGGAGCATGGATTTTTTCAAAGATAACTAACATTAAAAAAAGTCAAGGGGTGCCTGGGTGGCTCAGCCAGTTAAGCATCCGACTCCAGCTCAGGCCATGATCTCACGGTCCGTGGGTTCGAGCCCCATGTCGGGCTCTGTGCTGTCAGTCCAGAGCCTGGAGCTTGCTTCAGATTCTGTGTTTCCCTCTCTCTCTGCCCCTCTCCCACTCACGCTCTGTTTCTATCAAAAAATGAATAAACGATAAAAAAAATTTTTTTTAATAAAAAAATAAAAAGTCAAGGTTGGGGCGCCTGGGTGGCTCAGTCGGTTAAGTGACTCTTGATTTCAACTCAGATCATGATCTCACGGCTCTTGGGATTCTCTCTTTTCCTGTCTCTCTGCCCCTCCCCCTCTTCAAAATAAATAAATAAACTTAAAAAAATCAAGGTTTCCTCCTGGAGGCAGAGCCTCATTCTGCCCTCTCCCACTTGTGGGTGATGTAGACCTATTGATTCACTTCCAAAGGGTAGAGTTTCATAGGTGGAAAATAGTAACTTCACAGTGGAGCAGGTCAACAGAAACCACCATAACCACAAGTTCAAGGTGAACTTCACCAGTGGTGTCATGTGTGTGTCACAGCCCCTTGATTGGATGTGATAAGAAGGGCACTTCAACTCTTTGGTGTTCTAAAAACCTATAGCCTTGATCTAATTGGGAGAAAACCACCAGAGGAACTCAGACCAGGGGATATTCTACAGAATAGCTGCCCGTCCTTCTTAGGGTTCTCCAGATGTAAAAGGCAAGAAGAAACTGTCACAGATTCAGTAGGAGACACGACCACTAAATGCCGTGTGCTTCCCTGGATTGAACCTTGGAACAGAAAGAGAACATTAGTGGAAAAACCAGTGAAATCCAAATCAAGTCTGGATTTCAGTTCCTAGCAATGTGCCAGAGTCAGTTTCTTGGTTTTGACAAATATACTATGGTAACACAAGACATTAGTAAGGCGAGGAATGATGCTAGTATTATATTAACATTACAAGATGTTAACAATGATGGGAATAATGGGTGAGAGAACTCTGTATTATCTTTACAACTTTTCTGTAAAACTAAAATGATTCCAAAATATACAGCTCACTTAAAAAAAAATAAAGATTTCCCAAGTTTTCATGAGGAATAAAACAAAACAAGTAGCCCTTTTTTAGGTCTATCTATCTATCTATCTATTTAGAGGGCACGAGTGGGGAAGGAGCACAGAGAGAGTGAAAGACAGAAAATCCCAAGCAGTCTCCACACTTTCAACGCAGAGCCTGATGCGGGGCTTGAAGCCACAAACTGTGATATCATGACCTTAGCCGAAATCAAGTAGGAAGCTTAACCGACAGAGTCACCAAGGTACCCTACCATAAACGTCTTGGAATATAAGTTTGGGTCCCCTTTTTTCTTCTTTGTCTGTGGTCTCAGGAGTACAGTGTGTGGTGAATCAGGGAGGAATGGGGACATTTCCTGAATTTTCATCAGCAGTTCCACTTATGGAGGTATGATTCGGTCCTGGTGTTTGTCTGAGGTTGGGTGAGGCTGTTTCAACATGAGAAATTGCTGTTACAACATAAATAAAATAAATTCCCTCGATGTTGAAGTTTGAATCATCTGTGTATTCACTTCAGATGGTGTCTGGATTCTTTCTTTGGTGGAAATGGCTCCAGGATGAGGGGGTGTAGAAGCCAGACTTTTGAAGCCACATATACTTTTGGCCAGTGAGGTGCCAGCTCAGGTGGGGAGTTTCTCAATTTCAGTTTGCCTAACTGTAAAATGGGATAACTTCTCTCTCTCTCTCAAAGAACATGTGAAGGTACTTTGCAAATGGCATGATAGGCTCAAATACAAGACCTCGATTTTTCTGCCGTGGGTCTGAGGGCAGGATGGAAAGTGAGGGGTTGAGGGTGGGGGTGGGTGTAATCCAGAGCAGCTGTCCTCTTTTGCGGTGCTTTTGGGGTGGGGATGGGTCTCAGATTTCATGACACTTGACATCTAGTCCATGTGGGGCATGCATGAAGGGCCAGGGTCAGCTTCATGGGCATATGACCCATGCAGATGACAGGGTTCTGTGCTCAGAAGGGTCCAGGACTTGATTTAATGTTCTACTGTCACAGTCTTGAAAGTCTTCATAATTTCTTTTTTTTTAATGTTTATTTATTTTAGAGACAGAGTGCACGCAAGTGAGGGAGAGGGGCAGAGGGGGATCGAGAGTGAGAGAATCCCAAGCAGGCTCCATGCTCAGCCTGGAGCCCGACGTAGGGCTCGATCTCACAGCTGCCAGATCACGACCTGAGCCAATATGAAGAGCAGGATGCTTAACCAACTAAGCCACTCAGGTACCCCAGAAATTCTTCATAATTCTGAACCAGGAGCCCCACATTTTCATTTTACACCAGGCCCTGCAAATTATGGAAGCCAGTCCTGCCGATGACACTCACTCAGTGCAGTGTGTGAGGGCTGCAAGCCACCTGGGATTTTGTGGGCAAGGAGAGAAGGAGTAGTGGAGGAGCAAAGAGGAGGCTGAGGCTTCTGGGAAAAAATTTCAAGGGAAAGAGCTGGGAGAGGAAGCAGGATTGTCAGGAAGCCCTCCTCTACCACGAACCTTGCCTTTTATTTATTTTTTTAAATGTATATTTTTGAGAGAGCAGGGGAGGGGCAGAGAGAGAGAGGGGGACAGAGGATCCGAGGCAGGCTCTGCGCTGACAGCAGACAGCCGGACGCAGACAGCCCCATGTGGGGCTCAAACTCACTAACTGACCTGAGCCAAAGTCAGACGCTCGACTGACCGAGCCACCCAAGTGCCCTGGCATCTTGCCTTTTAAATTCCTGAGAAACCTTCAGTAGAACTTCCATCGCTGGTGGTGAGATGGATTTGCTTCTGGTGAGAGAGTGGGTCCGTGTCAGGACTGCATCCCACTCCACATCCTGCCACGGGAGGAAGGACGAGGTCACGTATTGGGTGTATGCTGGATACCAGCTGCCATGTTGGAGGTGTTCACCCTCAGAGAAGAACAAACCAATAAAGTGGGCCGAAAGGGCCCCCTCCCACTCTCCTCGATCCCTGGGCTGAATCTGAGCAGGGGGATCTGTTATTTCTTTGGGTCTCCAAATCCTGGGATTTGGGGAGGCAGGGACAGTAGTTTCTCGTTGAGAACCCAAGTCCTATGAGTCCCTGAGGAAGGGAAATCTGGCTAACAGGAAAAGGCGAGGGCTCGGAGCCTGGCCCGGGGCCTCAGCCTTCCGCTTTGTGCTTGAATTCCACTTGGAGGCTGGCCAGCCCCCTTACCTGCCTGCCTTTATCCCAGCACTGCCTCTAGCCATGGCCCACTGGGCCCTGCCCGGCCCGCCTCCACACCTTTGCCCCTACCTGAAAGCACACGCCTTCCAAAGCACCAGTCGAAATCCTACCTCATGCTCAATGGCCAAGGGGAGAGAGGGTCACAAGCAGGCCCAGAGTCCGATGATCATGACCTGAGCCAAAATCAAGAGTCAGATGCTCAACTGACTGAGCCACCCAGGTGTCCCCAAAAAGCCCTTTGTTTTTAAATTCTTTAGCATTCCAGGTAGCTAATATTTACAAAGCAAAAACCATGCCCCAGGAATGATGCAAAAGATTAAAATATTTCATTTAAATTTATTTTTTATTTTTTAAATTTATTTTATTTTTTTTTAATTTTTAGATACAGCACAAGCAAAGGAGAGTGGCTGAGTGAGCAAGAAAGAGAATCTTGCAGGCTCCATGCTCAGCGTGGAGACCAGCACAGAGCTCGATCCCACAACCCTGGGATCATGACCTGAGCCGAAATCAAGAGTCAGACACTCAACTGACTGAGCCACCCAGGTGCCCCTGAAGTATTTCAGCAGCCCTGAGTTAGGATCTCATTGTCACCTCCACCTCACAGATGAGAAAGGAGCTCGGCTTATGTAACTTGCTCAGGGTCATACATAGGACATGGCAGAGTGGGGACTTGAACCCAGGTTTGGGCTGCCCTCCTCCCCCAAATGGAAGCAGACAGGTCCCTGCCTACAGCAGGGCCTTGGGGCCCACTGGGCTCTCCTGTCTGAAAGCCAGTCCCTAAATCACAGCCACAGGCTTTGGGAAATTGGAAGAGAGATGGTCCACCTTCTCCCAGGCTCTAAGAATGCGATGAGGTAAGGGTGAGCTGGCCTCCTTCTAGCACCTCCTACCAACCCCCCTTCATCTGTTCCCCCTACCCTCAGGCTAGAAAAGGAAAGCTCTAGCCCCAGGGTTTCCAGAAAGGCTGGTTTTCTTGGAAGGCAGGGTGAGGAGGGAGCAGCTTCACTTTCCAGTGAAGAGCAGAGAGCATGTCAGCCCTGAGCCTGGGGAGTCATTGTCCTACTTGGAATCTGGGGGCTGGACATGCTGACATCATAGGATCCTCCCCTCCAGGCCTGGCCTCCTTAATGGCCTAAGACCACACAGAGACCTGGGGTTGGAGCCTGATGGTGGGGGCATCTCATCAACATTTGGGACCCTTTCCCTCCCTAATTTGGAGTTTCTGCAGGTTTTGCATATGGCTATCTGCTCCCTCCTATCCCTGCCCCAAATCACCTCATCTGGATACCAGGTTCTATAAACAACTTTCTTTGATTAGTTGTTTCACTCAAAAAGACAAAAAAAGTTCTGGAGATGGATAGTGGTAATGGTTGCACAATAATGTGAATGAATTCAATTGCCCTGAACTGCATTCAGGAAGGATTAAAATGGTAAATTAAAAAAAAAAAAAAAAAACTGAAAATTATTCTTTACTACAATTTTATTTTTATTTTTTTTAATGCTTTTATTTATTTTTGAGAGACAGAGCACAGGTGGGGGAGGGGCACAGAGGGAGACACAGAATCCAAAGCAGGCTCCAGGCTCTGAGTTGTCAACACAGAGCCTGATGTGGGGCTCAAACTCACTCACCATTAGATCATGACCTGAGCTAAAGTTAAATGCTTAGCTGACTGAGCCACCCAGGTACCCCCTTTACTACATTTTTAAAAGACAAAAAAGAAAGTTGAAATTGACACAAGACCTGAATGATGAGAAGAAGCCAGCCATGGGAAGTTTGGTTATAGAGTCTTCTAAGCAGAGGATGACCTGTGCAAAGGCCCTGAGACACAATTAATTATATCAGTGGTTCTCAGCCCTGGTCATCAGGGAGGCCTTAAAAAAACTTCTTTCATCTTCCCCCTTTAAAAAAACTTCTAAAGCCCAGCTCCACCCCATAACAATTGAATCAAAACCTCTGGAGGTGGGGCCGAGGCATCAGTATTTTTCTAAACTCTCCAAATGATTCTGACTTGGGGCCAGGAGTCTACCACTGAGTTCCATGGGCAAATTATTAGGTGAAATTATTAAGTTAAAACTATTCCCAGTACCCCTGGTACCTCTTGGAAGTTTTGCTCAGACTCAAGCTGTCAGGTTGTTCAGTCTATCACATACAACTGTACAACTGTGGTGGGCTAAAAAAATAAATTAATGGGGGTGCCTGGGTGGCTCAGTCAGTTAAGCATCTGACTTTGGCTCAGGTCATGATCTCACGGTTCATAAGCTGGAGCCCTGCATCTGGCTCTGCACTGACAGCACGGAGCCTGCTTGGAATTCTCTCTCTCCTTCTCTCTCTGCTCCTGCCCCTGCTCTCTCTCTCTCTCTCTGTCTCTCTCTCTCTCTCACACACACACTCTCTCTCTCTCT
>NW_024412444.1:10715611-10780052 GCF_014898765.1 Herpailurus yagouaroundi
AATTTATAGCTAATCCCACCAAGGGGTGAGATCTATTTCTCCCCCTTAAATCTAGATTTGGCCTTGTGACTTTTGGTAGCCAACAGATTCTTAGCAAAAGTGATATAAGCAGAGGCTGAAAAAGTGCCGGGGCATAGGGGCCTGCCCTCTCTTGCTGCTGGGAACCCTCCCTTACGGCACATGTGAGCAGGCCCAGGCGAGCCTCCCGGAGGAGGAGGAACCACTGGAAAGAGGCCCAGCTGCTGCAGCTGCTCCAGATTAGAAGATATGACCCACCAACCCACCAAATCACCAAAAATACTGTTGTTGTTTAAAGCCATTAAGCTTTGGGGTGATTTCTTAAGCGGCAAAGGCTACCCTTTGACACACCTACTTTTGATTTTTCCCTAAATGAAGACAGGGGACACCTTTGCCATCAAAATAAAGAATTGTTTCTTCTTGGAGTAACAGAGTTGTAAGTTTCAGAAAGCTATTCCTTTATTGCCCTGAATTGGGTAATGGCACCTGTCGAAGTTCACACTGAGAGAAGCAGGCATGTCCTGGACAAGGCTCCAGGGCCCAGTCCTCTGTCCTTTTGGCCCTGGAAGCATCTTCTCCCTCGCCTGTAACCACTACCTCTCACATCTTTGCTTCCCTTCTTATTAAAGACCAAGGAGATGTACAAATATCGAATTATTATGCTGTACACCTGAAACTAATACAATGTTATGTCAATTTTATCTCGGTTAAAAAGAAAACCAGGGGTGCCTGGGTGGCTCAGTTGCTTGAGTGTCCGGCTTTTGATTTCAGCTGGGATCATGATCCCAGGGTTGTAGGATCAAGCCCTGCATCGGGCTCTATGCTCAGCGTGGAGCCTGCTTGGGATTCTCTCTCTCTCTCTCTCTCTCTCTCTCTCTCTCTCTCTTCTCCTCCTCTGCTCTCTCTCTCTCTCAAAATAAATAAATAAACATTTTTTAAAAAACAGTAAGATTTCAGGGGTGTGTTGGGTGTCACATATGAATGAAAAAGGTTGCAAGGACACTGGGCCATTAGGAAGATTTATGCAGATGTTGAGAGAGAATATTTGAAATCAGAATAGTTCCAGAAAATTGGAGCTGGGCAGACACTTTTTTTTTTTAATTTTTTTTAGTGTTTATTTGTTTTTCAGAGACAGAGAGAGACAGAGCATGAGCAGGGGAGGGGCAGAGAGACAGGGAGACACAGAATCTGAAGCAGGCTCCAGGCTCTGAGCTGTCAGCACAGAGCCCAACGCGGGGCTCGAACCCACGGATCTCGAGATCAAGACCTGAGCTGAAGTTGGATGCTTAACCAACTGAGCCACCCAGGCGCCCTTTTTTTTTTTTTTTAATTTTTTGGAGCTGGGCAGCCACTCTTTCAGAATCTTCTAGATGTGGGGAGCATGATTAATTTAGCACATGAGTAGAGACCAGCTCAAGCCCCTTCTTCCTCTCTTAAGCCATTCTAGTTTCTTACCCACCCAAGAGATTTATGCCTTGGCAAGGAGACCCTGTTCAAAACTCTGGTCAACTCCTTTCTGGCCAGTGGGGCGTTGGGCTGGAAGCCAGGCAGGAGGATGACTTCACCTACATGGTACTAGTGGGACTTCCCCAGTGGCCACCCCATGCCCAGTATCATGTGGAGGCTGCTCCTAACCTCTCAAGTGCTCTGGTACCCCGATTCTACAGATGAGGAACATGAGGTCAGAGAGGTGAACTGAATTGCCTCAATTCAAACAGCAGCCAGTATGATAGTACTTAATAAAAGTAATAATAGCGGGGCGCCTGGGTGGCGCAGTTGGTTAAGCATCTGACTTTTGTTTTCAGCTCAGGTCGTGATCTCATGGTTTGTGGGTTCAAGCCCTGTGCTGACAATGCAGAGCCTGCTTGGGATTCTCTGTCTCCCTCTGTCTCCCTGCCCCTCCCCTGCTTGTTCTCTCCTCTCTCTCAAAATAAATAAACTTTAATGTTTATTTATTTATTTTTTTTACTTTTGAGACAGAGAGAAACAGAGTATGAGCAGGGGAGGGGCAGAGAGAGAGGGAGACACAGAACCTGAAGCAGGCTCCAGGCTCCGAGCTGTCAGCACAGAGCCCGACGCAGGGCTTGAACTCACAGAGTGTGACATCATGACCTGAGCTGAAGTCAGACGCTCAACCAACTGAGCCACCTGGGTGCCCCTAAATAAACTTTAAAAAAGTAGTAACAGTAATAATAGCAATTAATAAAGCAATTAAAGCAGTATAGTAATAATAGCAATAATGATAGAGTACTAATACATTGTACTGAGTTCTTCTGTGTCAGCTCCTACCTGGTTTATGTGTATTTGCTCATTTAATCCTCACTACAGCCGCAGTGATCGCTTACAACAGCAGCAAACATTTATGAAGTGCTTTCCGTGGGTCTGACTTAGGCTGGAGGCGCGCCTGCACTGTCTCTTTGAATCCTCACCACCATCCTGGGCAGTAGCTGCCTCTCTGCTGGTTTTCCTCATCTATACAAAAAGGCTTGCTGTGAGGACTGAGTTATTTCTTACACATCACATAGGACAGTGCCAGGCACATACGAAGTGCTCAGTTAGGTATTATTGTCACTACTTGTATTATTAAGGATAATAGCCCCAGGGCGCCTGGGTGGCTTAGCATCTGACTTCGGGTCAGGTCATGATCTCACAGTTCCTGAGTTCGAGTCCCGCTTTGGGTGAGCCCTGCTTCTCTCTCTCTCTCTTTCTCTGTCCCTCATGGGATTCTCTCTCTCTTTCTCTCCTCCCTTGCTTACTTGTGCCCTCTCTCTCTTAAAAAAGAAAAAAAAAAAAAAAGGATAATAGCCTCAGACCTGGGTGGCTCATCATACGAAGTTTCTGTCTGTGTACCTCACGGTCCGGCGCGGGGCTCTGCCTTCAGGGGCCCGGGCTCCTGCCCCCGTGTGGCTATGTCTCTGGCAGGTCCCTTGGATGCTCTCAGCGAGCCAGCAGGAGAGAGAAGATGATGTGGGTCGCGTGCGGGCTTAGCAGGGGGCAGGCCTGGACGGGAGCACTTGGGACTTGGGCTCACTTTCCGGGGGCAGCGCGAGTCACAGGTCACGCACCTCGAGGGGGCTGGGAAACTGGTTCCGGCCAGTGCGCACGAGGCGTGGCCACGCGGGTGGTGGGTGGGTAGCCACACCGCTACCATTTTAACCGTGTTTACAGGTGAAGAACGGAGACCCAGGACCAGTTGGTGGAAGAGCCCGCCCTTGACCCCGGGCCCGTGTGACCCAAGGCTGCCCGCGGCACACCTGGCCTCTCTCCTTTGCCGCCACCCACGGGCTCCTGCGTCTGCGTCCTTTGTCCGGCCATCCTTCCCTCACCCCGCAGGCGGCCTGGCCCTAGTTAGAGCCTTTAAGGAGCCCCAGCGCCTGGTGTGACAAGAGCCGTGTCTAATGCTCAAGGCAAGGCAGTTCCGTGCAAGGAGCGCCTCACGTGCAGGCTGTCCAGGGGCGGAGGAGAGCCCGAAAGCCCTCACGTCTGTCTCCTGATGGAGGAGAGCAGAAAGCAGCCCCCTGTCACCCTGGGACCTGATGCAGGGCCCCCAGCAGACCCTGAAGGTCACCAGAAATCAGCCATCAGAGTGGATGCCCGCTGGCAAGATGGAGACAGAAAAACCTGGAGCGAGGTGGTGGAAATAGAAGTCAGCAGCTGAAATAGAAATGTAACGGGGGCTAACATGTAGTAGGCGTTTACCACGGGCCAGACCCTGTCCGTGGACCACCTCCTCACATCGACCCAAATAATGATGCACTGTTTTTATCCTCGTTTCACAGATAGGAAAGCTGAGGCACAAAGGGAGGCCATGTCACCTGCTGGAAACAGGCAGAGATGGGACTTGAGTCCTGGAGTGTCTGAGGCTAAACCCCCGTGTTCTTCCATATTCCATAGACTGTGCTACCTCCCCAGAGCTGGGGGCTGGGCGCTGGCAGGGTGTGAGAGCCAGGAAGACACGGGCAGGCACTAGACTTTCCCGCCCCCGTTCATAATGGAGAGACCCTCAGGCTGAGGGCAGGGGACCTGCCTGGTAGCCCACCTAGAGCAACTTCTTTCTCCCCAGCACCTAAGACACTAATGACTGGGACAGACCTTGGTGTGGGGGTCAGGACACAGGGGTCTACAATCTGGACTCCCCCCCCCCCCCAATGAGGGAAAAGATAGACATCCTAAGTGATAGTTTTCTGTCCATTTAATTGGCAGCGCTGTTTTTCTTAGCAGCACAGGAAATAAGGATGTGTCCTTATGATCCAAACATTTTGGGGTCAATGACACACAGCATGTCAGGAGCATTGACATACTGAACACTGAGGATAAAAACAGCCAACAAGCCCTGAGCTCTTTCCAGACTTTACATTCTCTAATTATCACTTAGACATTATTATGAGTCCCATTTTACCACTGGGGAGACTAAGGCACAGAAGAGTCAAGTAATTTCCTCACAGTCACCCGGCCAGTGAGAGGCACAGCCAAAACTTGGCCAGTAGCCATTTTATACCCGAGCCTGGGTGCCGACCACGGGCCTATGCTGCCTCCCACTCAGTGGGAGTGAAGAAAAACACTGACATTGTCGTTTCCATTTTTAACACCTGTTGGGGTAATGCATCAATCTGCCAACATTTATGGAGCACTTATTGTGTATGGAATGAGCCCCGTGCAGGGGGCTATGGGGAATCCCAGTGAAAAGACCCTAGGCCTTCTAGATGTACCGGATCATTCTAGGCGTACAGAACCTTCACGCACCATACTAACTTAAACATCCATGATGTGGTCACAGAGTATATCCGGGCAAGCTAGATATTTTAAGTACTAGTAGGAGCAGAATGGAGGGGCTCAGCCAGTGGGATAATCCAGTAGAACTTCATGGAGGTGGTAGCTTAGCTTAAATCCATAAACCTCTTCCAGGGCCTCAACCAGGATTCACCAGTGCAGCTGCCTTCCCATGAAAGCAGGAGGCAGATTTCACAGGGAGGTGGTGCCCTTGCCTACAGTCCGCTTTGCCCCTCTGTGGCTGTCCCAGCTGGCACTTCAGCCCAGACCTTGGCCTTGGCCCCTCTCCTGAGCCAAGCAGGCAATGAGTCAGGGGAACACAATGCCTGGAGCCTCCCGAGGGCCAGAAACCCAGCCTAGCTGTCGTGTACTCTCTGGGCAGGGATAGCCATCAAGTCTCAGATCCTGACGGAGCGGGTGGCTGCCCCATGCCGAGGCCACTGGCTCCTCCGTGGCTGGCCTGTATCCAAGACTGGTCATTTCATGCTGTCTGATGACTGATGTAGCTCTGGGTTCAAGTCCCAGATCAGTCATTTATGAGCACGACATTGGCTTGCTATGCTGAACCTCAGTTTCTTTTCTAGAATGGGGATGTTAGTAGTACTGACTTCACAGTGTTTCTGGGAGGATGTACAGACAAGGCCCGCAGGCCTGGTGCTCAGCACAGTTCCTGGCAACTAGCATCTGGGAGTGGGAGCTGGTTGATGGGGCTGGGCACCGTGCTCGTGCCAAACAGGGTGGGAGATGCCTGCAGGGGCCAGAGTTGACTCTCTGCATGGGCCTCTACGATGACATCACAGACCCTGCTTGGGATTCTGTCTCTCTCTGTCTCTCTCTCTCTCTCTCTCTCTGCCCCTCCCCCCTGGGCACACTCTGTCTCAAAAATAAGTAAACATTAAAAAATGTTTTTTAAAGAAAAAACATTTTGGGGCGCCTGGGTGGCGCAGTCGGTTAAGCGTCCGACTTCAGCCAGGTCACGATCTCGCGGTCCATGAGTTCGAGCCCCGCGTCAGGCTCTGAGCTGATGGCTCGGAGCCTGGAGCCTGTTTCCGATTCTGTGTCTCCCTCTCTCTCTGCCCCTCCCCCGTTCATGCTCTGTCTCTCTCTGTCCCAAAAATAAAAAAACGTTGAAAAAAAAAATTAAAAGAAAAAACATTTTTTAATGTTTACTTATTTTTGATAGAGTGAGAGACACAGTGTGAGTGGAGGAGAAACAGAGAGAGAGACACACAGAATCCAATGCAGGCTCCAGGCTTCGAGCTGTCAGCACAGAGCCCAACGTGGGGCTTAACCTCACGAAATGCCAGATAGTGACCTGAACTGAAGTTGGAGAGTCAATGGACTGAGCCACCCAGGACCCCTAATTCTTTTTTTTTTTTTTGTAAGTTTTTTTTTTTTTTTTTTTGAGGGAGACAGCAAGCATGAGCAGAGGAGGGCCAGAGATAGAGGGAGAGAGAGAATCCCAAGCAGGATCCACACAGAGAGCCTGGAGCCCAATGCAGGGCTGGATCCTATGAAATATGAGATCATGCCCTGAGCCAAAATCAAGAGTCAGATACTCAACCGAGCCACACAGGTGCCCCTTAATTTCTTTCTTTTTTTTTTTTTTTAAAGTAGATTCCATGCCTAGTGTGGAGCCTAACATGGGGCTTGAACTCACGACCCTGAGATCAAGACCTGAGCCGAGATCAAGAGCCAGTCACTTTTTTTTTTTTAATTTTTTTTTTTCAACGTTTATTTTTGGGACAGAGAGAGACAGAGCATGAATGGGGGAGGGGCAGAGAGAGAGAGGGAGACACAGAATCGGAAACAGGCTCCAGGCTCTGAGCCACCAGCCCAGAGCCCGATGCGGGGCTTGAACTCCCGGACCGCGAGATCGTGACCTGGCTGAAGTCGGACGCTTAACCGACTGCGCCACCCAGGCGTCCCAAGAGCCAGTCACTTAAATGACTCCCCTGTCTCCATTTTTCAGAAAGGAAAAAGTACAAAGAGGTGGAGTGCACCCCCAAGTCATGCCGTGGGAAGGGGTGGAGTGAGGCCTGGGGGAGGGTCCTCAGCTGCACCATCAGCCCCCCCTGCCCCCGCCCCCCAGCTCTGACGGCGGGTGCAGATGACAATGCTCAGGCTGGGACAACTGGCTCGGGTGCTGCAATCCGCTAACAGCACCCAGGGCTTCTGGCTCCTTATCTAGCGTGTCTGCTGACTCAGCGGTGCTCTGTGGCCATCCCCCCTGAGCAAGAGGTGCTTGTGGCCCTTGCCCACAAATGTCCCTCAGTCACTACTGAGAGGAGGGACAGTGAAACTAGTGTGTGTCCACCACGTTATTTCTTTCCGGCCTCAGAACCCCCAGAAGCCCCATTTTATACAGGAGAAATCCAAGCCCAGAGAAGTTAAGAAATCTGCCTGAGGTCACCCAGCTTGGACATAGCAGCATCAGGCTTCCAACCAACTGAAGCGGAAAAACAAGGGAAGAAGGAGCAGGAAACTCTGGGGTTACTGAGTGTGCCCCACACCCCCTCGTCCCTCCACTTCAGTGCTTGCTTCCCCCTTGCCAGTACCCAATGTGCCCTGGAATCAGCGCCCCTCCATCCTGGTACCCTCAAGGGAACTGAAGGGAGGTGGAGCATAGAAAGTCCAGCTCCCAGGTCCCTTAGTCTGCCCGTTCCGTGCTGTCCCCAGGGTCCCCCTGCCGTACCACTTGGGTCTGGCTGCTCATTCGTACACCTGGTGTCAGCTGCCCCTCTTCCCTCTCGTACTTCCCCACCCCCTGCTTCTGCCTCCTGAGAGCCTCACCTCAAGATCTGCTTCTGGGATCATCTAAACCAGGATCATCATCTTCTCAACCAGCAGTGGTTTTGCCCCGAGGGCCATCTGGCCATCTGGCAAGGTCTGGGGACATTATTGATTGTCACACTGAAAGAAGGGGGAGATGCTACTGGCTTCTAGTGGGGAGAGGCCAGAGATGCTACTATATATCCTACAATGCACAGGACGGTCCCAACAATGAAGAAAGATCTGGTCCCAAATGTCAACCGTGCCGAGGTTGAAACACCCTGACTATAAACTAAGACACTGAGTGGCTCCCACCAGGTGATAACCCTCTAGTATCCCAGCCCGATGGGGATGGCCCACCAGAGCCTGGGTGTGCAAAGACTACATGGGTGGAGGCCTAGCCCCTGGCGTCCTGTGGCTTTGGCCTGGCTCCACCTCTTCCCCTTCTACCTCCCATCCATTCTGTGTGGTTCCGCTGCTGTCCTGGCCCCACCAGATCCAGTGCCAAGATGGGCAAGCGAGACAAGGCTCGGCCAGTCAGAAAACCCCCTCCCGGGGCCACGCTGATTTGTTCAGGGAGCCATGTGACTCAAGGTGAGCCAGTTAGAATATTCTCTGGGACGTTTCTGCCACCGACTCTCTCTACCAGGGCCAGCGAGCTGGCAGGACACGGGCCCGGGGCATCCGCGGATGTAGAGAACACAGGCAGACCTGACTGATAAGTGCTGACGAGGCAGAGTCTGACAACAAATGGATGGTTCAATGAATGAATCAGAACCTTCCCTGTTTTGGAATTGCTTTCTGTCTTGACTAATAAGGCTCTGTCTCTCCCACTGGGTTGGGAATTTCCTGTTCTTTTATCTCCTCCCCAAGCACCATGCCTCCTCCCCTTCTAAGGGCCTGGTGACACCACCACAGGGTCACCCAACCACTCATTTATGAACTCAGGTTACTCACCTACCGTCTGGCCAGTGGAGAACACCTGAGCCAGTGTCTCATCCCATCACACGCATGAGAGAACGGTGTCTGGGAAAGAAACATGTCCACCTCGTAGGATTCCCTGGGCCAGTGGTCTTTTCAGGCTCCCTCGGGGTTCATGACACTCCCGATGCCCATCCCCTGCGCTCACATCACTCTATTTTGGGTTTTCAAGGGAGCTGTGGATGAATTTTGGACTGGGCTTACATCCTGAATCTGCTGCTTCCTGGCTGAGTAAATCTGAGCGGTTCACATCCTCCCTCTGAGCCTCAGTTTCCTCATATGCAAACTGTGGATACTGACAACGCTAACGCCAGGGGTTGTTATTGGGGGGAATTAAAGGAGATGGTGTAGGCAGAGCCCTTAGTGTCCGGCACTCAGCAGACAGCCCTTTGGGGGAATAATAATATTCTGGAAATATTTTCTGTTTGAAAAATAAAGAAGAGACGCCCTGGGCCACCCCTCCTGTCCTACGCCAGCGGGCAAGGAATCCTCCCTCCTCTCTGTGGCCGGCTGTCAGGAGGTGGGTGTGGAGGCCGGACACGCTCCCACCGGGACCTCCCTGCCCTGGCCAGTTGGTGCTTGGCGGTGCAGGGTCTGGCGTGTGCAGCTTCCCCCGACACACCCAGCCCCCCACCCCGTGAGTCAGCCCCACTCCTTAAAGCACACCAAAACCCGCAAGTCACTTCCTGGCGGCCCCAAACAAAAGCCTAGAACCCACAGTCCAGGAACTGGCCCCTTATCGCTCCTCACGCCTGATAAGAAGGACAACAGGGTCTGAGTCACCACCGGGCGGTAGCTGTTTCATGACTCCCCTGGCCTCAGGCCTGTCCCCAACCCAACCTGGGGGCTCAAGCCCCTCTTCTACCCTCTTCCCCACAGCTGTGCTGCCCTCCAATCTCAACACCAGAAGAAACCGGCTGAAAACTCTCGAGAAGCCGCAGCAGGCCATGCAGTGGCATACTCCTGGAGTTTGTCAGATGGGCAGGCTCTCCCAGGCCCTGGGAGTGGGGCAGGGGACAGGAACTGTGTGAGGAGGGAAGAAGGTGAAGGGAGGGGTGGGCCCTAGCCCTCCTGCGGGAGCACTCCACGGGGAGGAGCTCCAGCTGCAGTCTCCTCAGTGGCCCCCCAGCCTCCCACCCAGCCCCGCTCTGGTCCAACTATCCTCCACCCAGCAGCTGGAATCACCCTTTTTTAAGCCACATCTGCTTGCTCCACCCCTGCTGAGAACCCTGCTGTAGCTCCCCACTACCCTGGGAGGAGAGGCCAGGTTTTCTTCAGATTCCCAAAACCTCACTCCTGCCATGCTCCAGATGGGGCTGCTCCCAGTCCCTGGAAAGGAATTTCTCACACTTCTGGGTCTCTCACACCCAGAGGAGGGGTGGGGGGGGGGGAGTATCAGAACTTTCTGGGTAGGTGAGTGGAGGTTTGAGGAGAGACTTCTTGGAGGAGGTGGCATTTGAGTTGTCCTGGTATTCTGAAAAGAATGAGAGGGGCAGAAGGAGAGGAAGGCAGGTGATTCCCAAATAAGCCAACCGCTCCAATTCACCCAGTTTCCACCTGAGCAAGGAGCCTGGCTTCTTCCTAGGCAGTGGGTTCTAGTGGAAAGAGCAGGAAGCTCAGCACTTATCAGCTGTGTGACCTTGGACAAGCATTTATCTCTGATCTCACCTGTAAAGTAGGCTGAGGCCACCAGTCAGGGCTGCCAGCGGAGAGGAAAGGCCACAGAGTGTATAAATGCCCAGTAGGTGCTTGAGCCATTTGAGGGGTGAGGGGGTTTTCTCTGGGGCAGCCTCTCAGTTGCTTCTCTGGTCTGGGTCAAAGGAAAGGGCCAGGGTCAGGTTGGGGGGGCGGGGGACGAGGCCAGGCCAACCCGGATTTTCCAATTGTTCTTGGCTGCATGTTTGATCCTTGCTGGTGGGAGGAAATTCTCTGCACAAAGACAGGAAAGCAGAGGTGCTCTGTGGCAAAGGCAAAGCTCCCAGTGGTGGCTGGTATGATCCGAGGGTCTGCAATACCCAGGGAGCCAGGGGAGGGTGTGAGAGCCAGGAGAGGCTCCCTCTTGTTTTGGAGGCCACGGCTTCCAATTCTGCTCCTCCCAACGTTTTTTCAAGTTCACAACCATTGACCGAGGACATTCTCCAGAGTGCCTGGAAGACAGTAATCCCTCACCCATTGCGGTTTTAAGGGAATTCATTTTATGTATGTGTGTATATAGAGCAATTTACACGCCACACAACTCACCCACGGTAAGCAGGCTGTATGATTAGTGAGTTTACACAGCAGTTCAACCACCAACACACGCCGAGTTTCAAACACTTCCATCACCTTATTTGCCCATTTACAGTCAACTCCACCTCCAGCCCCGGGCGACCACTGGTCTGCTTTCTGTCTCTATAATTTTGCCTTTTCGATAAATCCCCACCCTACAAAAAAAAAAAAAAAAAGTAAAACCCCAGGAAGAATCTTGCTCTCTTTCTGGCCTGAAAAGGGGGAAGGGTTTGAGGGCAAAATGGATGTGTCCACGCAGAGCCTGGCCCCTCCGGGTGGAACTCAGAGAGTTCCCAGAGAACTGTGGGTCCTACTGGCCCATGTCGTCATTCCACAGACAGTAATCAAAGTGTCAGCCAGCACCTACTCAGGGCCTGGCCTGGCTGCGTGTCGGCTGCCCCTGGCCCCCACCCAAGAAGAAAAGATAGGTCTGGATGCAGATGATCCCTGAGGACCAGTGTGTGAGATGCTCACTAAGGGCAGACAAGTCTTGCCCCACCCAGCTTGGATGGTGAAGGCCGAAGGTCGGGCTCGGGTGTCTGCTCAGGCCTTTAGCCTGACCTACTGGGCCTGGGGCTGGAGGGGGTGGGGGGGCGCTGGTTTCTGGGTCTGGCCAGTCTAGTTCTAGCGGGAAAGGCTCATGTTCCCAACTTTTGCCTCTGGGCCCCAAACCACCCTGCCAAGTTCACTATGGGTTATGAGTATTCAGAAAGGAACTCACCAGCTGCACGGATTTATAAGTGACCAGGAGACCCAGAGTAAGCAGCCAAAAAGGAGCTCATTCACAAAAGCAAGGCAAGTTTAGAAGTAAGGCTGGGGCCTGGGCTGGCCTTTGCCTACAAATCACCTGGGTAGGTGAAAATTGGGGTGGGGGTTGGAGGGGAGTCTTTGTCCTAATTGGGGACTTACCATGCTTCACAGAGACTGGAGGCAGCCTATAAATTTATTTTTCCCTACAATGACGAGGCCCAGGAGGCAAAGGGGATTTTCCTGTGTCTCCAGTAGGGCAGCCTTTCTGACCCAAAGATGAGCAAAGTTGTGAGCCTGTGAGTGTGAGCGATTCAAGTAATAATGATAATAATGGTAAACATTGATTCACAGCTTCATAGAACTTGTTCTAAGTATTATCTTATGGGGTATGTACCACCATCATTCCCATTTCACAGATGAGGCAACTGAGGCCCAGAGGGGTGAAGAAATGTCGGCAGTCACACACTCCTGGAGGGGTCTGGAGCTGGAAGCTGGCTCTCTTTGTGCCCTGTGCTGTACTGACTTCTGCCACGGACATGCCTTGCCTTTCCCTGAGCCTTGTTAATAGGCCAACACTCAACACTAGAACATCAGAGAGCCAGCAAAGCAGACACCAAAGTTGCCTGTGCCTCTGCTCTTTCCAGCGCCCCTTACTGCTCCTATGAAGCCAGGGGTCTGTGATGCCGAGTAATGAGAACTGAGTTTGGTGAAGTAGTTGTTGCAAGTTGAACTGTGTCTTCCCCCCACCCACTGCCACATGTTCAAACCCTAAACCACCCCCCGCACCCCCCCTTACCTGCGAATGTGACCTTATTTGGAAATAGGTTCTTTGCAGATATAATCAAGTTAAGATGAGGTCACACAGGATTAGGATGGCTCTGAATCCAATGACTGGTGTCCTTATAAGGAGAGGGAGATTTGGAAACTGCAGACACACATACAAGGAAAAGGCCATGTGAAGACAGAGGCACAGACTGGAGGGATGTGTCTACAAGCCAAGGAATACCAAGGATTGCCAGTAACTACCAGCAGCCCAGGCAGGCATAGAACAGATCCTCCCTTGGAGCGTCTAGAAGAAATGAACCCTGCCGACACCTTAGTTTCCGACTTTTGGCCTGATGAACCGTGAGAGAATAACTTTCTGTGGTTTTAAGCCCCCCACTCGGTAATTTGCAATGGCCACCCGAAGAAACGAATATAGTCACTCTCTCAAACCTCTTCACCCAGCTTTGACATGTGATCACTCTGGTTGCTTGAGAGTTCTTTTGAAACTTCAACTTTCCACAGCAGACCCAGACCTATTACTGCAGCTTACTCTGCCCGCTGGCTGGCATCCCCCGGCTGCACACCCCTCGGTCCCCAGCCCTGGGAAGTTCCGGGCTGAGCCCCCAGCTCCCCACGGATGGCAGTCCACCCAGGTGGTGGCAGAAGGGAAATGGTCCCCTGGCCTCGGTCATTTTTAGCAGCTGGAGGGCCAAGCCAGCCTGGCAACAGAAAGCTGGGAGGTAGAAGAAGGTGAGGGCAGGGATAACGTTTCTAAACGCAGCCACATCTGAGGAGTGAGGCAGAGAAAACACAAGCCCACGCCAGAGGTGCTGGGGGCCGGGGCTCAGTGACACAAAACAGACAGCCGAACGGCCCACCGAGGACAGTGAGGTCATTTTGAGGCTGACTCACTCAGATCGGCAGAGAAGAGCGTGCAAGGAGGAAGTCAGCTTCCCCGGAACCAGAAACCATTGGGGTGCACAGGGTGGGCCTGGGAGGCGTCGCTTAGCCCTTCATCTCGGTGCTTACCAAGTCTTCGGTAGAAGGCCTGGGTGCTGACGGGTCTCCTTTCTCAGAATGCCTTCAGAGCTGAGGCACGTGGTGGGATGCTGGCAGACTGGCCACCTCAGGTTGCTCATCTGCTCACTGCGTGATCCGGAACAAGAGTCTGGCCATCAGTTGCTTTATTTGGAAGATGATCACCTTTCCCACCAGTTCCCGGGAGGCCTCCAAGGACTCAGGGATGAGGAAGCACCAGCACAGGGACTGGCATGAAACTTGCACATTCATGGGAACAAAAAGCTTTTTAATGTTTATTTATTTTTGAGAGAGAGAGAGAGAGAGGGAGGGAGAGAGAGAACAGGTAGGGGAGGGGCAGAGAAAGGGGGACAGAGGATCTGAAGTGGGCTCTACACTGACAGCGGAGCCCAATATGGGGCTTCAACTCACGAACCTTGAGATCATGACCTGAGGTGAAGTCGGACGCTAAACCAAATGAGCCTCCCTAAGCTCCCCAGTGCAAAAAAATAAATAAATAAATAAAAAGAAAGAAAGAAAAGAAAAAGATTAACATTAAGTCATTTTCAAATACAACTCCCTTGGCTTTTTGGGATAAATCACTCTGAGCAGGAGGATGGGAGGTAAAAGCAACTTAAGTTTAGTTTGTGGTTTTTTTTTCCAAAAATGGAAAATATATTTTAATTTTTAAAAATGACTGCATTCTGGGGCGTCTGGGTGGCTCAGTCAGTTAAGCGTCCAACTTTGGCTCAGGTCATGATCTTGCGTTTCTTGAGTTTGAGCCCCACATCTGGCTCTCTGCTGACAGCTCAGAGCCTGGAGCCTGCTTCTGATTTTGTGTCTCCCTCTCTCTCCCCGTCCCTAGCTCCCCCCGCCCACCCCCCATCTCTCTCTCTAAGAATAAATAAACATTTAAAAAAATTTTTTTAAACTGCATTCCATTAATTCTAAGATGCATTTTTTTTGTTTTGTTTTTACATTTTAACATCTCAAAAACCCAGATGTGTCTTACTAATTGGTGACAGGTTGTAGCTTAATTGGTAACAGTTTTCTTTTATGGTACTGTATAAAATAATGGTGCTTTTCAATCAGTGGCATCTTAGCCTTATGAAATGTGGTGCAAAACTGGTCTGTGCTCATTGCATGAAGTTTAGACCCACAGAAGTATACATAAAGGTTTCCTGAATTGTATGCTCCAGAAAACACCGCGCCCTAAGACGGCACACAGTGTGAAAGGGCCTGCTGCTGTTTTTGTTCTCTTTAATTGCCAGCAGATCTCCCAAGAGCGGTCACCCACACCTCCTCCAGTGCGCCAGAGCCAAATTCATGCTCACCTAAAGCCGGCAACACGTTGCAAATTTCGTGATCAGACGCCTTCTCCACCCCCAGCCCCAGTCCACGTGCTGGCACCTCCCCTGCTGCCCAGCCCCGTCTGGAGCCCAGTGCCCTGTGCCGACCAGAAGGTGTGGAGCTGAGGGAGTCAATGACTTAAGCTTTAAAAAAAAAAAAAAAAAAAAAAAAGGGTATGTTCTGTGCGGCTTGTAATTTTACTACTTGCAAGTGACAAAAATCAGGGAGGTGTGGGGCCTGAAGAGGGACAGCCGTGGCAAATCAGAAACGCGTGTCTTACGCAAGGGCAGGCTTTACTGCCCACGATATGATTTAGCAGATCCATCAGGACCTCACGCTCAGCTCTATGCCCACTTAACCCAAGTGGGAAGAAGGAGGTGTGGAGTTGCATGAGAAGCCCATGTCGACTCTGATGAAAGGTGGTGGCCGTCAGGAGTACTGGGCAGGGTAAGGTTCGGAGAACCACATTTTCAAAGGAGAAGGGGAAGGTGGCTCATCCAAGGCCATCTGACAAGTGATTGGCAGAAACAGGTATCCATCGGGTCTAGCCTATCAGCAAGCAAATGCAGGGCTCTGTCCCCTATGCCACATAGCCTCCAAGGGGATGCCCTCCTGCCCCCATCAGCAATGAACAAAATCTGTTCTGCCCTGAGCCTAGCTCCATGGCCTTCTGTAGATTACAAGTGCAGTACAAGACCGCGAGGGGAAGGAGGCGGGAAGCACACCAGCCTGGGGGCCCACTGGCCATGAATGAGACTTCTGTTCGCCTGCCCTGTGCGTCTGGAATTTTGTATGAAAACAATGAACTGGAAGGAGGTGAAAGCATGTTCCCCAAAGCAAGGCTGCCACACACCCCTCCCTCACTTTATAAAAGACCTGCTTTGTTTCAAGGAAGGCAAAGGAAAAGCTGGGGGATGTGCTTAGGTTTGGGGGAGTTCAGGAGTTTGGGGTTGACAAGCCAGAGCCTAGGAGGAGGCAGCTATCAGAAAAGTCAGGAGCCCAACCAGAACCTGGGATTTCAGGCTCTAAGGATCTTTGTAACTGCTCTCATATTTGTGTAATGCTTTACACAAACTTGCAAAATGCTTTCTCAGACACTTTCTCAGTAGAGCGAGAGCCTGGGGGAAGGACAAGGAACACTTCAGCCTTCTCTCTTGCTGTCTGGTGGTAGTGGTGTGCCACACACTGCGGTTTTCTGCTTTGTCCCTCACTGTCCCCATCGTTGGGAGTCTGGCAGACTGAGCTGGGGTCCTGGCTTCCCTGCCTAGCTTCAGGACCTCGTGTGACATAGATGGATTGTGGTGCCAGATGCAAAAGGGAGAGGGACAGTGGCTGCCCAGCAGGGTGGCTGCGAGGATTGAACAAGCCCCCGCAGCAGGGCGCCTGGCTTATGGCAAGAGCTCAGGTGAGGGTAGGCCATTAGCTGCATGGCTTGTGACAGTTGGCAGTAAGGCTGGACACATAGCTTGGCCTGAAAGCATCTGGGTATGTTGCCTGGATGGAAGTACCATCCAGAGAAACAGGATGTGAGGTTTCACGGGTGGCCAGCATCACATCAGGCCAGCTGTGGATTGAGTGATGCTCTAGGGAGGAGGGGCCCACAGGGTAGGGCGGCGTGGGGGTTGCTGGTTGACGGAGTCCAAGGAGGTGTCTGGCTGTTCATTTAACTGTGACACACAAGCACTGAGATTAACTGAGGACCAGATTATATCACTCCTCTTCCTCAACTCTCCCGAGTCCCCATCTCACTCAGAAGAACAGCTACAATCCTTACGGTGGCCTCTAGAGCCCAACACAGTTGGGTCCGCACTACTTTTCTGACCTCCCCTCTGGCCCCTCTCTTCCTTACTCACTCTGCCCTGGCCACACTGAACTCGGCTTGCCCTGAAATATGACAAGCATGCTCCTGCCACAGGGCTCTTGCACATGCTGTACCCTCTGCCAGATATTCATGCAGCTCCCTCCTTTCCTTCAGACTTCTGCTCAAATGCTGCCTTTTCGAAGAGGCCTTCTCTGACCACTTGATAGAAAATAGCAACCTGCCAGTGGGGTCCCTATCTGCAGTTCCATGCTGAATTTTCCTTTAGATCATTTATCAGACCACGACATACTTTATCATATATCCAAGTTTGTTAACTCTCTCTATCCCCATTAGAGTGTAAGTCCCATGAGGGCAAGGATTTTGGTTAACTTGCGAGTACTTAGAACTATGCCTAGCATGGAATGGGTGCTCAAAAAAAAAAAAAACTCTTGAATGAATAAACCACTTTTAAGAGAAGACAGCTAGCTGCCATACGGTGGTATGGCATGAGTCATTTTTGGTTGTCTGGAACTAACATTTGTTGGTAAGGCATGAGTCAGTTTTGGTTTCTAGAACTAACATTTGTTGGTAATACTTTGTGTCAGGCATTGAACTAAGCCCTCGACATGCATTAGCTTCTTTAACCAGGTACTATTATTATCCCATGTTATAGATGAGGAAAGTGGGTCTCAAAAGTTGGTCCCCTTACTCAGGTAGTAATGGCAGAGCCAGAAATAGGTCTAGTTCTGACAACCCCCGGGTGTGGATTCCTAGCTACACATGACACTTGTTCCATGACACCAGGACTCTGAAAGGATGGACACCAGGACTCCAGTAGACTTACAAGTGATCTGTGTCACTTCTTCATATTTGCCCACATTTATGAATTTTCTTTTGCAATAAGCAGTTACGACTTTTATAAGCAGAAAAAGGAAAAGGCTGGGGCGCCTGGGTGGCTCAGTCGGTTAAGCGTCCGATTTCGGCTCAGGTCATGATCTCACGGTTCATGAGTTTGAGCCCCGCATCGGGCTCTGTGCAGACAGCTCGGAGTCTGGAACCTGCTTTGGGTTCTGTGTCTCCCTCTCTCTCTGCCCCTCCCCCACTCACGCTCTGTCTCTCTCTGTCTCTCAAAAATAAATAAATGTTAAAAAAAAAAAAAAAAGGAAAAGGAAAAGGTTGATCTACC
The DNA here is from genome assembly GCF_014898765.1 of Herpailurus yagouaroundi. Classification (NCBI taxonomy): domain Eukaryota; kingdom Metazoa; phylum Chordata; class Mammalia; order Carnivora; family Felidae; genus Herpailurus; species Herpailurus yagouaroundi. The sequence continues at coordinate 10,733,290 of NW_024412444.1, forward strand.
TGGTCCTCTGTCAACCAGGCATCAGCAAAACCTTGGGGATGCTAAAAAGGGCAGTTGCGCATGGGTCTCCCGGGAGCCTCCGAATCCCCAAATCTCTGGGAACCTGGTTAGGAGCAAGAGGGAAGTGAAAACCCCAGCTACAGGTGATGACGGCAAGAAGACAGCTTCGGTGCCGGGGTGAGGAGTGCAGCGGCCACCAGGGGCAGCAAGAGAAGATGAAAGGTGGAAGACAAACCTTCCTTCACTGGGGCAATGTGCCTCCTGGCCTCTCCCGGCCTCTGGCACCACACAGCAAACACATGCCAAGGTCTGAGACTGGCTTGCTTAACTGATGCCACTTCCCCAATCATGCCTGGTTTTGGTGCTGTGACGAGGCTCACATTTTCGCCCAGAAAACAACAGGCAGACTTTTCCAAGAAGAGGATTCAGCCCCACCCCGTGGTGTGGACTTCTGTCACTGCAAGGTGTAGTCAGGAGGAAAGGGACGCTGTAACAGTGCCACTAAATCCTTCAAATTCACGAGAACCTCCCTCCCCCCAACTTCTCAAGTAAATGCTTGTCAGAGCCAAGAAAGCGCATTCCCCGTAAGGAGTAAAAAAGCCAAGTGAACGTCCTTGTTTCTAGAAAATACACACTAAAGCCTACTGGGGGAAAGAAACACGATGGATGAGTTGACTTTCTCAACAGTTCATAAAAAAATGTGTGCGTGTGCGTGTGTGTGTGTGTGTGTGTATACACAAATACATAGAGAGTGAGAACGCAAATGGGGCAGAGTGTAAATAATTGGTAAATCTGGGTGAAGGGTAAATGTGAGTTCCTTGTGCTATTCTTGCAATGTTTCTGTAATCACAAAATAAAAAGTTACAAAGAAAAGGAAGTACACCTGTGCTTAATTAACTAAGGTGCTCGGCTTGGTGTTCAGAGAAGCCAAGCAAAGGGTCCAATTCCTTTTCTTGTGCTTAACTGCCCAGGAACCGGAGAAACTTGTGGTCACCTCATTCTTCATCCCATGGGTCACTCTGAACCCTCTGAAGCTTCCCGGAATGGAAAACATCCTGCTTGGACAAGAGCCTTCATCATAAAGATGCAATAAATGCCCAGCCTAAGGCTGGAATCTTTGCAAGGGACTGGAGAAGATAACACGGAAGGGGAACTTGGGTCCTTCCCCATGGGGATGCGAAAGCAGGGCCAATACGGAGGAAATCTGAAACTCTCAAGACAGGCTTCCCAAGGCCGCAGGGGCTGGAAGGCAGCAAGGGAGAGGGAGGCACAGCCCTGCCATCGGAGCTCACGGCTTAATGTGGGAGAGAAGCTACACTCAGGTAGGAAGGGTAACTCCGGGTTACACTCAGGTAACTCCAGGCATAGGAAGAGGGTCACAGAAAAAGTGCCTCAGGGGCTGAGAGCATGGATGCTGCCCAGGGAATTTTGGAAGGAGGCTGGCAGGGACTGAACAGAAACAGGAATGTCCTGTGGCACTGCCTCATGACAAATTCCCTTTCTGCTTAGGCCAGTTTGCTGGCTCCTCACCACCAAAAGCATGAATCCTCCCTGCAGCGGGGGCAGCCTTTGCACGGTTCGGGTGCACACCCAGGTCCCTCTGCCTCAGCCATTTCTCCCACCTCTGTTCCCGGTGTCGCCCAAACCCAGCTCTTCCCCCAGGGCAGCTCCAGTGTACATGAAAACAATTAAACACTTTCCTACCTTCCCCTTGCAATGCCTTTCTGTTATGGCCCCAATAAAATCTTTCCCGCCTGTCAAAGCCTGTTTGCAAGTCTTGCCCCCTTCCAATTTCTCAGGCTGCTCTTCAGAGAAGTCATTTGTTCCTGAAACAATGCGAGCCAACAACATGATTTGGTTGTTCAAATATCTAATGCTCCTTCAGTATGCATGGACAGGAAGCTATGTTGTTTGTTTTTAATGTTTATTTTAAGAGAGAGAGAGAGAGAGAGAGAGCGCATGAGCAAGGAAAGGGCAGAGAGAGAAGGAGAAAGAGAATCCCAAGCAGTTTCCATCCTCAGCACAGAGTCCAACACAGGGCTCAATCTCACGACTTCAAGATCAGGACCTGAGCCAATATCAAGAGTCAAATGCTTAACCCACTGAGCCACCCAGGTGCCCTGACAGGAAGCTGTTTTGAACTGACCAATCCCACCATGCTCAGCAGTTCAGATCCTTCTGAGAACCTTCTTGAAAACACTGAGGCACTGAGCATGGAGGGCAACCTTGTCACTTGAGAAGTGAGGGAGCCAAGTTCATCGGGCCTTGGGCCAGCTTGGAGAGGTGCATTCCAGTAACTGAAGAGCCCTCATGGAAAGAGTTGAGTCCTGGCTAGATCAAAACAAGGACAGATGCAGTTAGAGAGATTCAAGGACCTAGGATCCAGTGGCAAGGAATACTTGCCATTATAAGATGCTGCCAGATGAGGGAGCTAGAGAAAGGTGGGGAAGCATGTAAAGATTTGTCTTGGCCTCCGTTAGAAATCCCCAAATGTCCAACCGTTAGAACAGCCTCCGGTGGTCTAGGGAGACCTGAGAAAAATAAGGGCAACATGCTGAGGTTTTCATAAAGCTAGTCCATTTTCCTTTTTTGATATAGGTCCATAATCCAAAAGGCTCTGAAACCAAGTTTTCTGGTTTGGCACCAAAACTCATTTGGCAGAAAATCCTGTCCTGAACAGACATATAGTTATTTATAGCCTTATTGCACTTACATGCATCTTCACAGTGAAAAAAATTGAAGGTCTGACAATGCTAAGTGTCAGCAAAGGTGTAGAAAAACAATATAATTTATTGTGGGTGGGACTGTGAAGATGCACATAAAACATCTAAAAAAATTTAAAAAGGCAAATGCATTTTTAATTTTTTTTAGATGTTTTACATGCATTAAACTTAAAACTTAAAACATTAAGTTTTTAACGTTAATATAGTTGAATTTATTTTTACCTTCATAAGTTGACTCAACACCAAGGTCATAAAATTACTTGTCCTGCCCTCTTTTTTCACTAATAATTTGTCTTTAATTTACTTGATGTTAATTATCTTAAATTTTTATTTTTAATTTATTTATTGTTTAATTTACACCCAAGTTAGCACATGTTGCAACAGTGATTTCAGGAGTAGATTCCCTAAAGCCCCTTACCTATTTTAGCCCATGGCCCCTCCCACAACCCCTCCAGCAACCCTCTGTTTGTTCTCCATATTTAAGAGTCTTTTATGTTTTGTCCTCCTCCCTGTTTTTATATTACTGTTGCTTCCCCTATTTTCATCTGTTTTGTATCTTAAATTCCTCATAAGAGTGAAGTCATGTAGGGGCGCCTGGGTGGCGCAGTCGGTTAAGCGTCCGACTTCAGCCAGGTCACGATCTCGCGGTCTGTGAGTTCGAGCCCTGCGTCGGGCTCTGGGCTGATGGCTCAGAGCCTGGAGCCTGTTTCCGATTCTGTGTCTCCCTCTCTCTCTGCCCCTCCCCTGTTCATGCTCTGTCTCTCTCTGTCCCAAAAATAAATAAACGTTGAAAAAAAAAATTAAAAAATAAATTAATTAATTAAAAAAAAGAGTGAAGTCATGTATTTGTCTTTCTCGGACTAAAATTTTTATTATTTTTTATTTTATTATTTAATGTTTATTTTTGAGAGGGAAAGAGACAGTGAGTGAACACTCAGAGTGTTCAGTGGCAGAGAGAGGGACAGAGGATCCAAAGCGGGTTCCAAGCTGTCGGCAACAGAGCCTGATGTGGAGCTTGAACACACAAACCGTGAAATCATGACCTGAGCTGAAGTTGTACGCTTAACTGACTGAGCCTCCCAGGCACCCCTATTTTTTTATTTTAGCAGACTGCTTGGGGGACCCGGGGAACAGAGGGAAGGAGAGAATCTTAAGCAGGCTTCACGCTCAGCATAACGTCCGACGATCCCACCACCCTGGGACCTGGACCTGAGCCAAAATGAAGAGCCCGAGGCTCAACCAGCTGAGCCACCTACGCGCCTACGCATTTGTTGTGTGTGTGTGTGTGTGTGTGTGTGTGTGTGTGTGTGTGTGTATGTGCAGAAGATTGTTTTTTTTCCTATACAGAAAACCAACTGTCCTCAAACTGTTCATTATTTCTCCATGATTTATAATGCAATGAGACCTATATTACAACATACCAAGATTCCACAGTGGCTTGACTTCTGAGCTCTTTTGTTCTGCTGTATGTGGATATGTCTCTATCTCTGCTTTAATATTATTAGCATATAATATTATACACTAAATCATTATAGCTTTCTTAGAAGCCTTGAAATTTGATGGAGCAAAGTCTGTCCCTTCTCTTTTGCAGAAGTTCTTGGTAATTGTTGAAACTTTAAATTTCCTCATAAATTTATCAGTTCTTTATGTATGCTGTCAAAGAAAAATCACATTGGAATTACATTTATAAATTAATTTTGGGAGAATTGACATCTTTAAGATACTGAGCCTTGCCCCTTCATGATCATAGCATATTTGTCTATTGATTCAAAGCTTTATTCCAGGTAGTTCATAGTTTCTGATGTTATCATACATAGGCCCTGTTTTTCCGTTACATTGTAAAACTAGTTGTTACTGGCATTTAGCAACACTAGTGATATTTGTATGCTTATCTTACAGAGACACCTTTATTCAATTCTTTTAAGTCCTAATCATTCATGTCTTTAAGTTTTCTGTATAGATCATTAAAAGACCTGAGAATGACATATTTGTGTTTTCCTTTCTGGCCCCTATATTGCATTCTTATCCTGGATACGATTAGCTAATACGATGTCGAGGATTTTGGTAAGAATTAGTACTAAGTCCAATTCTTGACTTGAATAAAAATACTAAAAATGCCCACTCAAATAAAAATGCTACTTAAAAAAAGTATGATTGCTGTACATTTTAAAACACACTTAAAAAACTATTGTGGGAGGGGCACCTGGGTGGCTCAGTTGGTCGAGCGTCTGACTTCCAGCTCAGCTCATGATCTCACGGCTCCTGAGTTCGAGCCCCGCATCGGGCTCTGTGCTAACAGCTGGAGCCTGAAGCCTGCTTCACATTCTGTGTCTCCCTCTCTCTCTGCCCCTAACCCACTCGCATTCTGTCTCTGTCTCTCTCAAAAATAAACAAATAAACATTAAAAAAATAAACTAGGGGCGCCTGGGTGGCGCAGTCGGTTGAGTGTCCGACTTCAGCCAGGTCACGATCTCGCAGTCCGTGAGTTCGAGCCCCGCGTCAGGCTCTGGGCTGATGGCTCGGAGCCTGGAGCCTGTTTCCGATTCTGTGTCTCCCTCTCTCTCTGCCCCTCCCCCGTTCATGCTCTGTCTCTCTCTGTCCCAAAAATAAATAAACGTTGAAAAAAAAATTAAAATAAATAAATAAATAAATAAATAAATAAATAAATAAACTATTGTGGGAAATTTCAAACATATATAAAAGTAGAGCAAATAGTATAACGAATCCCCATTACCCTTTCCAGTTTTGACAAATGGTGTTAATCTCTTTCTTCTACTTTGAATACTCTTGAAAAGAAGATACTCAGGACTTCCTATATCATATAGCATACATCTTTTTTAAACGACTATTTTCTAGGGCAATTTTAGGTTCACAGCAAAATTGAGTGGACCATACCATGCCTTTTTTTTTTTTAAACCTTGAGTTTTTTCCCTCTCAGTTTTCAGTCAATTTTATATCCTCATTCTTATTTTCTTCTTTCCCTCTCCCCCATCGTTTCAACCATGCTATGCTATATTTTAGGTATCTGTGTAGGCCACCTTAAAACCTTGAGACAAAGCATTTATTATTGAATAAATGCTTATTCAGTACCTTTCTACTTGGTAATTGATCAAAACTAGGCCCAGCTTTTCTCATTGGAGTTTTTGTGTATACTTTAAATAAGGCCAAAAATCTGTAAAAAACAAAGTCTTCCTCTACCGTCAAATTTACATCCATGGCAAGAGAATGTTTGCTGGGACTAATAGAGTTCATTCCAGATCAGTGAGCACACCACCATACTATCCACCAGTGACTACCACTAACAACTAGAAAGTAGTGTTTCAAGTCCACCTTAAGACGATTTCTACTTCCTTTATCCAATGAGTATTTGTTGGGTATTGAATATGTGCTAGGCACTGTACTAAGCTCTAAATGCACCGAAGTGAGTTAAGCTCCAGGAGTCTAGTGGTGGAAGGCAAAGAAGGAAAAAAGCAATTACAGCGTAGGGAAGGAGGGGTAAGCTAAGAGAGCTGCACCCAGCCCAGAGTTACCATTAAAACCTATTCCCTTCTGAGGGTTGATGGGGGGTGGGAGGGAGGAGAGGGTGGGTGATGGGTATGGAGGAGGGCACCTTTTGGGATGAGCACTGGGTGTTGTATGGAAACCAATTTGACAATAAATTTCATATATAAATAAAAAAAAAATAAATTCTCAAAAAAAAAAAATAAAAAAAATAAAAAAAAAATAAATAAACATTAAAAAAAAAAAAAAAACCTTTTCCCTTGGTTTTTAAAAAAATGGTTGAAGATGGACATAGTTTTAAAATATCTACTTTGAGAAATCTTGATAAAAGCTTCTGAACTTAGCTTACAGGTATGACAGTTACCTTGAAGAAGCACAAGCTTGAGAATTCATCACCCAAAGAAATACATTTCCTAAGTGCTGTCTTGTTTTGGACTTTCTACAACTCATTTAGAATCAATAAAATCAATGAAATGAGGGAAAGATGTAGTTCTTATAAAAGCCTTCTTAATTTGTCTGTTTTGATACATTTCATAAAGTCTGCCAACAATCTAGGTTTCCTAACGAGAAATTAGGTGAGGAATCAGTCTCCAAACTGGCTCCCAGTGACCCCTGCTGCTTCTTAGTATCCATGCCCTTGATTAACCCTCCCAAACTGTAACTGTGTTAGTCTGTGTAACCAACCAAATATAGCAGAGTGATGGTGTGTCACTTTAGAGATTCAAAAGACTTCCATTACTTGTTCTGGGGAAAAGCCAGCTGCTGTGTCTGAGTGGCCCTATGGTGAGGAACTGAAGCCTTAGGCTAACAGCCACCTGAATGAGCGTAGAAAGGAATCCTCCAGGCCCAGCTTGATTGCAACTTCATGAGACCCTGGTCCAGAACTGTCCAGCTCCTGGGTCCTCAGAAGCTGATAAGAAAATTTGCTATTTTGGGGTGCCTTGGTGGCTCAGTTGGTTGAGTGTCTGGCTCAGGTCGTGATCCCAGGGTCATGGGATCAGGGCCTGTGTCAGGCTCTGCACTGAGTGTGGAGCCTGCTTAAGATTCTCTCTCTCTCTCTCTCTCTCTCTCTCTCTCTCTCTCTCTCTCCCTCTCCCTCTCTCTCCCCCCTTCCCTCCCTCCCTCTGCCCCTCTCCCCCGCTTGTGCATGCTCTCTAAAATAAAATTTTTTTTTTAATTCTTTTTTTCTTCAACGTTTTTATTTATTTTTGGGACAGAGAGAGACAGAGCATGAACGGGGGAGGGGCAGAGAGAGAGGGAGACACAGAATCAGAAACAGGCTCCAGGCTCTGAGCCATCAGCCCAGAGCCTGACGCGGGGCTCGAACTCCTGGACCGCGAGATCGTGACCTGGCTGAAGTCGGACGCTTAACCGACTGCGCCACCCAGGCGCCCCTCAAAATAAAAATTTTTTTAATAAATCTTTAAAAAATAAAAAAAGTAAATAAATGTCTGCTATTTAAGCTGATAAATTTGGGGCTAATTTGTTATAGGACAATGCATAACAAACAAATAGATTTTGAGACCAGAAAAACAAATGTTATTTTAAGTATTCAAAGACAGATAACTTGAGCACACAGAAGGTACTATTTTCTCCAGGTGCTATCAGGGCACTTCATCATCTTCACCGAAAATAAGGGCTTTATGTGGACACAACACGTATGTAATTCACCCACCACCTAATTTAAAATAGAAAGCTTTTCTCAGGTGCCTGTGTGTCTCAGTCGGTTGAGTGTCCCAACTTCAGCTCAGGTCATGATCTCGTGGGTTCTTCAGTGAGTTCGAACCCAGCATTGGGCTCTGTGCTCTCAGCACCAAGCCTGCTTTGGATCCTCGTGTCTCCCTCTCTATCCCTCCCTCACTCATGCTCTCTCTCTCAAAAATAAACATTAAAAAAAAATATATATAAAGCTTTTCTTTTTTCTAAAGTTGCATGACTTAACAAATGGATTCATGGATTCTCTAAGATATAATGGACCTATTCATCATATCATTTTCTCAGAGCAAAAAGGTCCATTCCTTTGATTACAACTTGTACAATGTATCAGACAAATGGATTTGAAGAATCACGTCAGATATGCTGGCTATGTAGTATTTGGAGTGATCCTTTTGGTGTGGAAACTCTTACCTATCACTTTAGTTTATTTCTGCAGTCAGAAATCCTACAAATGACCTTGTAAAGTAAACCATTTTATAGTTGCAGAGAGAGAGAGAAAGAGAGAGAAATGTTCCGAGAAAATGACAGGATAAATATCTCATGGTTTTGTTTTTGTGGGTTTTTTTTTTTTTTTTTTGCATCAAATGTTTATTGAACTCCCCTAAAGACACAGACATGGTGCTAGACACCAGGGATTTGCAAATAAATAAAAATTGGCCTCTGCTGTCAAAAAGGTTTAGACCCAACAGGAAAGGCAGGCATGTAAACAGATAAGAATATGAAGCAAGCCATGGTACAAAAGGTACAAAGGAGGAGTCCAGGAAGAAGTGCCCACCTCTGCCTGGGAGGGTCAGGGACAGGCTCCTGTGTTGGGCATAAACATTCAAATGGAGTGCAGCATTGACCCACAGGTACAATTTGAACATCCATCTCAAACTGCTTGAAACTTAAATATGGTATTGATGAAAATCAGACCATTGTCCAACATTAGGGGTTAAATATTTAGCTGGTGTTGCATGGATTAAAACATGTACATGCTGAAGCACTGATAAGAAAAAACATCTGGTGTGTTAGGATCAGCTAAGAGGGAAATGGGGCTGTGGGGAGGTGTAGAGGTGCCCCCTAGAAGGTGCTGGCTCCCACAGCTCCAGTCATCGATTTTTTAAAAATGTGATTAACTACATGAAGTGCAAAGTTACAATGTCCAACTTTAAAATGATACCAAATTTAGTTTGTAGAAGCAAAGGTGATCAGCTTTATATATACTGACTTTTTAAGGGGAATAAAAATTTGATCAAAAATATCCACATTAACTCTTCACACTTAGTTAAGGAGTACATGGTGTGGAGGGGGTGGGGGGCACTGTGCGATGAGAGTGGTCAAAAAAGCATAGGCTAATTACCTCAGAGCAAGTTTTCAACCAAAATCACAATGGCATAACTATGCAAAGATTTGATAAATAGTGAAGCAATATACGGCAGAAACCTGGGATTCAAGGAGTGGAAATGGCTGAGGTTTTTAATGCCTTTGGTGCTCCTTCCCCGGCTGCTTGAAGAGCCTGGCACCAGGAAGTGTTCCCAGCCTCACGGAAATGGATCCCTGCCATTTAAGAGGGCAGGTATGTTGTTCAAGCAGGTGTGCCTGCTTCAAATTCTATGTGGAACACGATGATGGGATGACTACACACATAAGAATTCAGGATAGGGGCGCCTGGGTGGCGCAGTCGGTTAAGCGTCCGACTTCAGCCAGGTCACGATCTCGCGGTCCGGGAGTTCGAGCCCCACGTCGGGCTCTGGGCTGATGGCTCAGAGCCTGGAGCCTGTTTCCGATTCTGTGTCTCCCTCTCTCTCTCTCTGCCCCTCCCCTGTTCATGCTCTGTCTCTCGGTCCCAAAAATAAATAAACGTTAAAAAAAAAAAAAAAAAGAATTCAGGATAAAAAACAAACAAAAAAGCCCCTGTGGGCTGTGATTTCACAGAGTGGAGGTTTTAATCTCTGCTAAATGAAGTCTGGCTACCTAGATGTACTTGGGCCAATTCAAGAGGCCAGAATGAAAAGATGAAGTGAAGAGTGTCTGTAGACAGTGGAAGAAGCACAACCAGCAAAAGTTCTTTTACTCCCCCACCCCCACCCCCAGTCCCTTCGGCTTTTCACTTATTTTCAATGTTCTTGTTTTTTCCATAGGCTTCATCTCAGTGTCCTTGCATGATAGGGGTAGTAAATTATGTATTACAAGATCTGGGCTGAAACATGCTTAATCTTTAGGAAGAAATATAGAGCTGCTTAATCTCCTGAATGAGCAGCACTGTAAACACTGTAAACACATGCAGTAAGATATGGTGAACATGTGCTGCCATGTGCAAGGGATTATTGATTGGTGCCTCCCTCCAATCCATGCCCCAGCCCATTCATGGAAGATTACTTTCAAAGAACCTGTCTGGTTGTGATACTTCACAGGCTTTAAAAAAAAGCAGGGGCGGGGGGGAGGGCGGGGAGCCTGCTTGGCTCAGTAAGTTAAGCATCCGACTCTTGATTTGGGCTCAGGTCATGATCTCACGGTTTATGGGTTGGAGCCTGTGTCAGGCTCTGCACTGACAGCAGAGAGCCTGCTTGGAATTCTCTCCCTCTCTCTCTCTGCCCCTACCCTGTTCATGTGCCTCCTCATTGTCTGAAAATAAATAAATGTTAAAAAAACCTTTATATTAAAAAAACCACAACACTTAACCCTAACCTGTTACTTGGAAGGTAGAGTTCAGACCATTTAACAGGGCAAAATTCCAGGAAAGTAAAAATGCTTTCCAATCACAATGTCTTTTCTAGGAAAATCAGTCTCAGATCTTAATGGTTTTGCAAAGCCAGGTACTTCGAGAAAAACCAGTCCTGTTACCCTGACTTCCTAGAAGGGAAACTCACCTTTGGCTCCATAGCCAGATGTCTCTGGCTTGGACGGCTGGGTGGCTGAAAGTGATAGGAAATGTGTGAGGACCTCCTCAACAGTCCCACCGGCTCCTACATCTTCCTCTAGTGCATGGTATTGTAAACGCTGACTTCCTTGCCTTTATTTCCCCTCTACCCCAAAAGCTTTGTGATGAGAGGGGCTGAGTAATGTCAGGACCTAGCAGAGTGCCTCATTCTAGTCACTCAATAAATATTTGCTAAATGAACGGATATAAAACCATCAAAGTCTGGAGATACAAAATGGAGTAGCAAAAAAAAAAAGTAATCCTCTTGATTCACAACTCTGTAACAATTATTCCGACTTGGAGTCAAAAATTCTCTGGATTTTTTTCCCCAGATAGGCAAAAAGGTGAAAATGGATGGCTAGCTAAGGCCTCTTCCAGCATTCTACATACACGCATGCACAAAGCATGTTTTTGAAATGAATTTTCAACTAATTTTGAAATGAATACACCAGAATTCATAAGTGCAAATGAACATTAGTTCCTTTAAATGTAGGTACTTTGACAAGTTAGTTATTCAATTATGAAAACCAATTTGGAATTCTGGAGAATTCTTTTTGTTTCTAATTTAAAGCAAAACCAAATATAGCTTTTTAAAAATTCACAAAAGTAATATATATTTGCTACTAAAAACAAATCAGAAATCATAAAAGGAGAAGATAACCTACCCACAATCATACTGACAAAACCACTACTTAGCTTGAGTGTAAATCTGAGTCCTCTATAAACATATCCTATCTGTCTACATTGTTTTCTTTATAAAACCAGCTTTATTCCACACTGGCAACTTCTCGCTTTTACCTTAATATAGTATGAGTATCGAGTATCTTCTCATATACTTTGCAAGCACAGTAATCTATTGGGTGGCAATATCAATTTATTTAACCAATGACCCAATCCTGGATATTTAGGTTATTTACCCATCACTATTAACCCCCCCCCCCCCAAAAAAGCTACATTAAATGTCCTGGTAATTACCATTTAGTGCACACATATTATGTTCTCAGAACTTCCAGAAGTGAATTTTTTGAAACAAGGCTGTACATTTGTAACAAAGTTGATTTGTAGGTAGTTTGTATGTAGCAGATCTCCATCTTTTGACAGTAGATATAGCCACTAGAAGGAGCCAAGAGTCAGCTGGGGTAGAATCTGGTGATTACAGTCAGAGATCAAGGGAGGCGATACTATTTTTAGTTGCAAGCCACTGACTATTCAGCAGCGTGACAGGTTTTCACATGTGACTCAACGTGGCTCTGAAGGCAGTTGCAACAGGAATTCCAAACTGTTGTAAGCTTTGGCTCATTATCAAACTAAGCATATTACTTCCCAAAGACAAAACCATGAAGGGGACACACAGAGCTAGGTGACGCCACTTTCTCAGGATTCCTAACACTGCAGTTACATCTCGTTCACATGCACAGAAAGTCTCAATAGTTGGGTCAATTCATTTAAATAGTTGACTGGTTCACTTAAAACTTACATATTGGCAGCTTTTCCAGTGTGACATTCTCATAAACTCTCATTTACCACTTGGATGACACTTCACGTGTATCATCTTTTTACTTTTCATACTACCACTAAACACATAGATATTATTCTCTCCATTTTATACACAAGGAAATGGAGGCTCGGAGAAAATAAGTGATTTGCCCAAGGCAGCAGAGCTGATAAAAGGCAGAGCCAGGATGCCAATAAGGATCTGTTTAGCTTCACCAGCCACATTCCTTTCCTTTTCTGAGCTAGCCATGTAGCACCTCTGAGTAATTCTTCAATGTATCATTACAGGGTTGTTCAATCTTAACTACTATGATTAACATTTCTTAATGACTATCACTACCAGTGAACAATCCTATTCTTTATTTAACCTGGAAGTGAACTGAACAAAACTGGAGGTACTGCTTATGAATAGGCTCATTCATATTCTTAAGAAAAACTGGCAATAACTACAAAAACCCATTAATTCAATTTGAATAAAGTAAATATTGATACTAGACTTTACATTTAAAGAGACTTGTCTGGCAAGTGAGTCACGTTTTAACAATAACCATAGTAAAAGGGGAAAAATTAGAGCAGCAAGTTAAATAAAAGGCTAATAAAACTTGAAGGCAACAGCTCAGTGTTTTCTTTTAACCCCTGAAGAACACCAAATATATATTACGGTGCATAAAGAGTCATTTCAAGAAACGACTATTAACAATCTAACAGTAGAGTCAACACTAAGAATTTCAATGATATCCAACTCAAAAATGCATAGGGAGAGTAAAGTTATTTTATTAAATCATGCACATCACGTGTGTTAGTGCAAATAGTTTAATCTGTACTCCAGAAATTCTATTGTACTTTATATCTTTACAAAATAGATTTAAAACAATTATTTACTTTAAAAAATGTAATTCTGAAGTTAAGCATTTCAGAACAATATTTGCAATAACCTATATACAAGAGGTACTGGGTACCACTGGCATATTAGCATTCTGTGGTGGAGTGGCTTCCTGCAACAGAAAATGATGAAATGAACTATATGACAGCATTTTCTACAAGTCATTGGTGACTAATTCCTCCATAAATCTAGTGATACTCCCAACAGCAAATCCCAAATAGCTTAAAATATAACCTTTAAAGTATAAACAATGACTGCCAAACATCACAAGGCAAATTATATCCTAAACTTCTATTTCAACACTTGGCTAGTCCTGTGGATGGCCACAGAACATTCGAGCCAATTCACTGACATTCCCTCCCAGTTGCGCTGACTGAAAAATTTAACTAGGTGATACTTTAGGATATTCTATGACCTAAATAAATTTTATTGACATAACTGTGGTGCCGCACAAAACCATAGCTAAACTTTCACTTCTGTGTTTTAAATTTATAACATCAAGCAGTGCTTTTAGGTGCTTCACTGTGCATGGAACACTACTAATCTTGGGAATAATGCTTCTCGTAAACAGAATGTCCCAATTAACAACAGTAAAAAGAAAATAACCATTTGCATACCGGACCAGGAAATCTGTTGGTAGGTAACAACAGCTCACCGTGAACATGAATTAGCTTTGAAATATCATAACCAAATTAAGTCAGTAAAAGCTTATCTAAAGAGATATTAATTCTTTCTTCAATTAAACATGCTTGGAGGAAGAGATGATAGAAAAAAAAAAATCATGCTTCCTAAAATGCTGTATATGAGAAAGTAACTTGGCTTTTAAAGAAAATATCTCTTTAAATACATGAGGTTTAATAAATTGCATTCCAATGGACTCAACAGTTTGGTTTACTGCACTGAAATTGTAGAATTACTGTTTTTGCTCCCAGAAATACTTCAGTTTGCTCAAGAAAATACACACTCTCATGGAAAGTTTTTCAAAGTCGATGTCCTCCACATCGTCAAGTCACATTAAGGCTGAACAAGCGTGCACATATTCCCCAAATTATCACTAGAACAGAATATTTTCCAAGTGTATTTCTTCTTAAAAAAAAAAAAAAGAAAGAAAAAGAAAGAAAGAAAGAAAATCCACGCAAATAGTTGTCTCTAAGTCTTGTTCCCAATAGCTCAGTGGTTTTATAACAAGTAAAAATGGCGTAAATATGTAAAAAATATATATATATGTGTATATATTTCAAACTGATAGGCACTGAGCACACAGGGCCTCTCTTCCCATGTATGTGTTGGTTGTTTGGTTTGGGTAGTTATCGAATCAGAAAAATGAATTATCTGGCCATTAGAATTCAGAGTAAAATACCCATAAATTTAATGTTATAAATAATTTGGTGTACCAAGAAGCCTACTTTAGGCCACCATAATATTCAGAATCTCAACATACTAATTTAAAAATTACATGAAAAATTGCAAGCAAATTATTGCTTACAGTAGAATAAAGTCACAATTTTATATCCTCTTTATAGATAGATACATTTTATATAAGTTAAAGCAATGACCCTACAGCTGTATTCTTGCACTTCTGCTGCCTTAAGAGGTAAAAAGGAAGAAAATGGTTCTGTTTGTCCCCAGCATGAGTGTGATGCCAGCTTCTAAAGGGAGGACGGTGTACGGACTCAAGAAACGCTCTCATGGAGAAGCTCTGGCCAGACCTGGCACGTACAGCACGATGGCTGTCACCGCAACCAGGGCAGCCAACATGGGCATCCAGGGCCAGGGTTTCTGTGTGGAAAGAAACCGAGAGTCAATATCACATTCTTCCCTCTCTTTTCATACCTACTAACCCCTTGGTTCCAGAGAGTCCTGAATACTTAACAGAATATTAGAAAAACCTTATCTTTGCATAAGAATAAATTTTAAAAAGAGAAGAAAACAGGTGAGGGAGTGCAGGTGTGAGGAGAACCATTATAGCAGGAACGCTTTTAGAGGACCATTGTGTGGAAGCCACGTATAGCTCAGGAAAGTCTTGAGCAGTTTTCAATTTTGTTACAGTTGAAACCTAACAGTGACCCCTAAGAAACCCTGTGGGCTCAGCCTGCTTTATTTACTCCAGTGTCCAAATATTGCAACTAACTGATGTACACAGATGCCTGGAATATATGTCTGCTTAAAATGTTTATTTCTTCTTCTTCGCTTTTCAATGTTTATTTCTTGATAAAAACCAGATTTCTATGTGGGGATAGTTTTACAGAAGGAGCTGGTGGGTAAGGTGATAGAAAGAAAATGGTCTAAGCTTTGATCCTCTAATTTGAAACCACAGAAGACAAGATCAGATGGGGTTCAAGATGGGGAAGAGCTATTAGGACGCTGTCTCTTTGATACTTTTGGTAAAAACCATGTCCAGTGCAGTAATGTCACATGATTATCTTATATGATCTACTAACATGCATGCCTGTTGCAGGCAAGCATGGGCAGGCTGTTCCCTGTTAGCTTTTGGAGGGCCTTGTAAGATCACTGTGCTCTGGTTGATAGCTCTATTTTCCACTCATGTTCTAAGAGTCTCACTGAGAAAGTTGGCTTTTAAAGAAATATTCTGATGTTGCAGATCACGTCTCAGAAAGATATGGGCTAGGTTTATACTCGCATAAGTAAATGCACACGGGTTGAGATCATGAGCCACTGGTCCATTATGCTAATCTCATCCTTTTTCATCTTCATAGCCACAGTATAAATACAGGCAAAGGGTTGAAATGAAGAAATTCTACACTACAGAAAAGAAGAGGGAAAGGAGGAGGGGGAAGAAAGCTGGCTGAAAACTTCAAAGAGGCAAACGCTTCATTTCTCATTCAAATCTGATTAAACGTAATTGGGAAGGGGGGTGCTAATATTGCAACAATTCATAGTGTATTCCGGTTTGCTAGAGACAAAGACTCAGTTAAAGGCAGCACATTAACAACTGGTTAGGTTGGAATTAATTCATGGTTAGCATCACTACAAAGGAAACAAGACAAAATGTTATGTGATTAGTTGATTGTTCAGTTCATTTGTATGACACAATACATGGCATACTAAATGAAGGGTTTGCTTCAGGTAACAAAATACCTGTGTGATTCTGCCATGCACTATATTACAAATATGGCACAAACAGGTGACGGGGACAAACAGACAAGGACTCAACAGTAGTGCTTGTACCTTTCTCTACCACAATGGACCGAAACACCAAAACAGGAAAGCCAGGAATAGGCCGATGAATACGGCTGGGACGGGTTGTAATATGGAAGGCTAAAGAAGGGAAGGGATATTAAAATCATTTTATGCTATGAAAAAAAAATCAGATAAGATGATTTAGACCCCGGGAGGTGGGAAGGAGGGTAGGAAGACTGAGGTAAAAGAAGTAATAGCACTCAGGTTTTGAACTGATTTCAAACATTTTAAAGACATCTAATACAATCCAGAATGACAGACTGCGGTATGTAACCACCAGTTTAAAGGGACATCTGGGAGCAATGGGCACTGTGGGTGCCCCTAACACGCTAATGAAATGTAGCATGTTAAGACAGAGCCACGGCGACACTTCAGCGACCAACGCTCTGCTTGACAGTACATTCTTTTTGTTCTGTATTTGGAATCCATTATTTGACAATGTAGTCCCTTGGAAGTGGCTAAAGTTTATTTTATCCCTCCATCAAAACCTTTTTTTAAAACCAAAACTCGCTTGCCTGAGATGGTATTGCTTTCAAGCTTAAAAATAAATGCCCTGTGATGTATCCTTCCTAAACTGAGCAAGAGATCTGACACAATGTGTGATAAACATTTGATATATAAAGACAGGCAGTTGAGTCTCAAGGCTTTCAGTTATGTTACCAGAATAGAATTAATTTTTAAAATTGGATGGAGTTACTGCAATGAGTTTTACTGCAGAGAAAAATTTATTATCATAAGTCTAATATGATAAAAAAAAAAAGGAAATTCACCTTTTAGGCAAATTATTGATACAACTATAAATAATAAAAGCCAGGTTACTTTTGAAAAGGTTCTAAACAGTACAGGGGTATCCATTCTGATTATGCTAGATGTCTTCGTAGGTTAATTTAGTAGAAGGTGGACTGAAATTCCAAATTCAGAAAGATATGATTTAACACAAAAGAGAGAAATAACCAAACCATTATGATCTGATTTCAGAAGAGGTCTGTAATCTACATTTTCAAAATAAATGCAATCAATTTTGCTTAGCATAAAGCCTCCATTCCCAATTTATCAACTTCTCAAAGGCTTCCGCCTAAGCAACAAGACTTTATATTCTAAAAAACTAATAGCAAAGGACAGTTGGACACAACTCATGAACATTTTGTGTGCAACTGCATAATTGAATGGCCATGCAACATCACTCTTTTGTACTTGTGTGGCAAAATTAAGCAGAGTGTTTTCCTCTGTAGGAAGGGTGTGGCTTACACCACTGCAGTGTCCAAGCCATGACAGGGATTTGAAATAAGTCAGAGCACAACCAACTACACTGAACAGCCATCAGTTAGGTCCCACAAAGGCAATGATCACCGAAACATATAATAACACAACATATATTTAGTATAACATCTTTTTAAAGACTATCTGCCTTTCTAGTAAATGAAAAACAAATTAATATTAAACTCAATTTATGTGAAAACGTTCCAATTTCTCTCTCTCTCTCTCTCTCCCTCTCTCTCTCTCTCTCTCTCTCTCTCTCTCACACACACACACACACACACACACACACACACACACACACACACACGGCTTTACAGAAACTCACCAAGTATTCCCTAATATTTATAGGAGGTCAAAAAGACGCCAAGCTTTTTGGGAATATGCCTTAGTGAGAACATTATTAGTGTAAAATGAAAACCATAATTAGGTCTCCATTTTTTGGTACAGCCAAGTGCTGAGGAGTCGACATGTACTACTCTTTCTTAGGTGGGTCCCTGGTGGTACAGTGCTTCATTTCCCAGTAGGGGAAATGAAGTGCCAGATGATGGCTTGGTGACAGAACTTCAGATTCATCTGGGGAAAATCTGACAGTTCTTAGGTAGATTATTTTCTTGCAAATAAGGCTCTTCCTCCAGGCAGTCCTCAGGCTCTCATAGGGATACAGGTTAAAGGGGCAGATTTTTACTCAACAATTTGAGAGTACAATGATTCCATCATGGAATTTCATAACGAAAAGCTTAGTTTACATACTACAGGCCTCAGTTTCTCAAATCAGTAATAAAGTCTTCTGAAAACTCTATCTCAGGGCTTTCACCTGCCTCTCAGTCAAAGCTAAGCCAAGTTTGCAAAGACTTACATTATTTCCTTTCTCTCGGAGCAGCTTCAGGTTGTCTTTACATTGTTTGAGCTCATCTGTGATTGATTGTTTTTCCTGCTCAGTCATTTCAAACTTCAACTTCAGTTCTGAGAGTACAGTCTGTGTCTTTTCATACTAAAGGCAAAGAAAAAAGAGTGTGCAGACTCAACTTAAAATGGGTAGGAAGTTATGGTTCTCTTCAGGCTTAATACCAGACCCTGTTTAGCCACCTGCAACACCAAAGTCAAGCCTTTTTGTTTTAAGGAGGATAAGAATCATTTTCACTAATAATAGGAAGTCTTTCATGTTAACTTTATTCTATGTAAGAACTTTCTGGCCCTGGAGTTAAAAAAAAAAAAAGAGAGAGAGAGAGAGAGATCACCATTGTGTCATCTGTTTCTAATATAAAGGGTCACTCTTTCCATTAAGTGAATTAGAGGAGAAAAGTAAAGTAATTTTCAAACTGAGCCAAAAGAAAGGCAAGTGAAGAAAAACTCCGAAGGCTAATTAAATGGTGAGATTAGGAAGTCTGAGTTTATATCCTGGTAACCAATGTCAGCCAAGCTATTTTAGTCTTGAAGTAAAAAGTATTAACTCCCATCAGACTTTCTTTTACCCAAGCATCACTGGGTATTAAAGTGTTCTGGATAATGAATTTCTAGGCAAATGAAGTAAAGAAATAGATCTAAAGTACTGACCACTATGACTGAGGCATTTCTATCTTTCTACCTAAAACTTATAAGCATCAATAAATAATTTTTAAGAAGCTGTTCCTGATAAATACTTTTCTATAGTGAAACATGCCACTTCTTGCTCTGAAAATCAGTTCACTGAATATAATTTAATGTTCAGACAGACTTGTGTATCCTATGAACACTGGTGAGGTCAATGCAAGACACAGCATAGTTTGCCCCGACTTTAAATGGCCCAGGAGGCAAGAATTCTAGATTGGTTCTACTTCTAGATACTGCATCTTACATGAAAGCTGGGCTCCCAGTCACAGAACAAAAACCGTTCTGCTGCTGGTTATGCCTTTGTCTCAGCCTCCATTGCCCCACTCTCCCATCTCTGAAGGTTTTTAGAAGGAAGACAGACAGACATGGCTGAGTAGAATATAAATATACCATGGGTCCAGCATACCAGAAAGGTTTCTCCTTTTTCCTCCTATATCCCAGAAATTTCTCAATAAAAGACCTTTACGTGGTGCTTCTGAATAATGCAAATACTTTGGAGTAATTAATTAGGAGCTCGTCATTATGCACTCCAAAGATAAATATGAAGCAGGATGCAAATGTATAAAAACATTAGTCAGAAGAGGTGCGAGCAGGGGGATTAGGGTCAGCAGAGAGATCACCAGTAAATGGGAATAAAGATATGGGTGTAGAGAGGGAGGTAAAATGTGAAGGGAACTCCCTGTTACCTAACAACATTCCCAGAAAAGGCCAGGTATTATGCCAGACAATGAACCAAGGAGTAAGATTCATGGACTTTATGACAACTTTTTTTGTGGGGTCTGTGGACTTCCTTCCAGAAGGCGGAAGGCTGCTGGCAGGCTGCCAAAGCAAATTTAGCATACCTAGACTAGTCTTTTAGAACATAATCAGTTCTCAATGATCTGATTCTTAACAGTGATTTTGCTGACCTAAATTTTCCCTTACGTTCCTTTTCCACTATTCTTACATCCAGCTTGCCCTTTACACCAAAGCACTTAATCATTTCTCCATTCCAGGGGGTGTGAAGCAGAGTGACAGGAAGGCAGCCAGTCAGGGAGTGCCTGCTGTTTACCTTCAGCCTGTGCAAGGGCTCAGGCCCTTGCTCCACAGCCAGGTGGTGAAGCCAAACAACTTTCCTGAGGCAGTCTTTGCATGACTGACTTGTATACTCAACATTTTATGAATTCTTAAGCTATAGATATCCCTACTAAATTCAAGTATAAAGATGCTTTTAATCAAATATAAAGATAATATACCATTATTTCCTCTTAATACTGAAGATTCAAAATTCCTTTCTTATGTACTTTCTTTTTGGTTAAATGTTCAAATAAAAGTTGCCATGTATATAAAACTTAATTGTTGGAACAAAGGTCACCTTCTGCAGCCTTAGTTTCACACCTGGCTTGGATATCATTTTTGCTCCATCTTGCTTTCTAACTCGAAGGTAAGAAACGAGCTCAGTTCTGAGTAAGAGGGAAATACCACACAATATTACCAACAACACCTTTGGTTCTTCTTCATAAAAATAATCATATCTGGCTTGCTTAGCTTGTAATAGTTTAGCCTGTTACAGTGCTGAAGATACATGATACTGTGCACATTAAGCATGATTCTATGAGAGAAAGGAGAACAAAGGGGAAATGTTGAAAGAGAATATATGTGCATTAGTAAAAAGTAGTAATTCATTTGCAGTGGATTACACAGATAAAAGAATCTCATTAAAGACCATTTTAGTTACAGACTAGTGTCCAATAGTTGACGACAGGACAAACAGAAAGAGAAGCAATTTTACATTACAAAGGAGTGTGATGACTACACATCATTTCACAATGGAAAACACTGAACAAGAAAATAGAAAAGAAACATATTGACAAGTTCAGACATATTTTTAAATGCGCTGCATTTAATGCAATCCAGAGCTGTCAACAATTTAGATGCTGTGACAACATGCCACTGCCATTTGAGGAAGCAGTTAAAGCATTTCTCACTGATTGCTCAGTGACCAAAAACAGGCAAACAAATAATGCAACACAATGGCCAGTGCATTCATAGTAACATACAACAGAGTCATCTTGCAACCACAGCATTCTTCCCAGATTTTGAAAGGACTATGGCATATGGACTGGAAGGGCACAAAGTGCTTACAGTATTAAATACTAGGATATTTACTTTGGCACAAAATTTGTGTTCCAACTAAATGAGATTTCTCCCAAAATGCATATCCTTAGCCAGAAGATAAAAACGACATGTTACAAAATCAATATGGCCACATGTAAATAAAAAATGTTACAGTTTTTTTTCTTTAAGAACAAACATGAAGACAGAAGAACAATAATCATGTCCACGTTCAGGATACTACAAGGAAAGGGAAGTGCAAAGAAAAACTGGATTAAACAGATCTTCTAAAAACAATTTTGGGAAAATTTGTTATTAAAGACAAAGAGTTGTCTTCAACTTCCTTCTATGTATAATGAATCTTTCATTTAAGAGAGTCTACAGCTGGGGCGCCTGGGTGGCTCACTCAGTTAACTGTCTGACTTTGGCTCAGGTCATGATCTCAAGGCTCATGAGTTCAAGCCCTGCATCGGGCTCTGTGCTGACAGCTCTGAGCCTGGATCCTGTTTCAGATTCTGCGTCTCCCTCTCTCTATGCCCCTCCCTACCTCGTGCATGCACTCTCTGTTTCTCTCAAAAATAAATAAACATTAAAAAGAGAGAGAGAGAGAGAGAGAGAGAGAGAGAGAGAGAGAGAGTCAGTCTATAACTGGGGTGGGCCCTGACCAGTAGGTCAAGATGCACCAGCCTTCTCTGTCCCCTGGGCTGGCCAGGACTCAATGCAGGGAGGATAAGGTAGCAAGACTGAATGTAGTTCTCATTGCCTCATTGTCAACTTCAAGGTTTTGCTCAGAAAGAGGCTGGGTGAGGTCTCTACTCCAAAATCAAGTCAAGGTTTTAGGCCAAATGATATGAAAAGTGAGCATGCATATTTGTGAAGAAGGGAAGAAGGGGAAAAAGGGGTGGAGGTGAGGGAGAAGAAAGTAAAAGGTCACAGGATCTGTGTTTGGCTGGCTGGCTATGAGGTGAATTTTAAGTAACTTTCAGGCCAGTTTCACTGAGGGGTTTAGACAGCATTACGGTAAGGCCCCACTTTGTTTTCCAAAAGTATTCCAAATTAAATATGATATTGTCTTTGAAAGATAAACAATGAATTGAGGAATCTGGTACAAAGGGCTTCTCATATAAGTCAACTAACTGGTAGAGAAAAAATTTTAATGTAATTTTGTATATTTGTATTTTTGAGACCAAAGTCTACTAATGAATTCTCTATATATGGACCATGATACACAGCTAGAAATCACCAGGCAGAGATGCTCCAATTATCAACTTTGTGACAGGTAATGGGACTTCTGCTTCCCTTTATTTCTAACTAGCATGAATATCTGATTTGCTTTTGGCTTTAAGTCCAACCATAATTGGGCTCATAATGTCTTTTCGCTTTACCTCTTTCTGTACATCCTTTGCTTGGTTTTCAGCCTTACTGAGAAGAGTTTTTAAATCAGCTGAATCCCGAAGATGCTGTTCTTTCAAAGATCCCACTTGATTCTCAAGCTCTTTCCTAGTCATCTGAAGGATGCTGAGATCACTGGTAAGCTCTAAACTCTGCTTCTGAGAACTGCAACATAAATATTAACAGTTATTCAATTCATGTAGAAACTAGACATAGCAGGAAGTCCAATTTCTTATACATTTCACTAGGAGGGATGGAGTAAATTTCAGAGGAGGAAAAAGTACATAAAAAATAATAAGATACATTCAATAAATAAAAAGCATTATACACTAAAAAATTGCATGTTTAAAGCTGTGTTCTATTTTCAGATTATCAAATATACACAGAGGCTGAAATCTTGAAAGTAGAAGTAGGAGGTGACTAACTGCATGTTTTGTTACATCACATTATATTAATTGTATTATGAAAAGATACAGTGTGGGGCTTCCCCAGGAAAATAGCACACTTTTCAACTATTTATTTACTTAAGTACTGGACAAATAGAAACTTAAAGCTTAGGAGCCACTGTCAATTCAAGTAAAGAAAAAAGACACACCAAATTGGGGAGAAAGCATGAAACAAAGAACCAGGAGGCTGGGTTCTAGACCCTAGCTCTGCCACTATTAAGTTGTAAGATGTTGAGCAAGTCACTTAATTGGTGCAGTTTACTTCTCTGAGCAAGCATTTCCTAAGCTCTTAGATCTGTGCCAGGCACCATGTTACACAGACACAAATAACACAAGGAGAGTCTCAGTGCCCTCCATCGTCAAATAAGAAGATTGAACTCAGTAATTTTGGAGGTTGTTTTCCGGCTTAAATTCTATAATTACTTTTATAACTTGATGTAAAAAAATCCAATTTACACACTACAAAAACAGCTTGATAGGCATGAACAGAAATTCTTTGTTCAATTCCTTGTGCATCACAAAAAACAAAAGACCTAAATAGTGTAGCTGTTTGAAAGAATGTGGCTCCCATTTACAACAGAAATAGCTAAAGAAGAATAAAGTTTTCAAAATGACAGTTTTATGCTTCTCAGAATGGATCATAAGATTCAGGCTCAATATTATTAACCAAGGCACTATGGAGCGTAAATCCCATTCTGATTGTATGCCAGGCCAATTCTTAGGGGTGAGTGTGATGTCAGCCCAATATAGCTAGGAACTAAATGACATAGAAGACTCTGTAAAGAAAGACTAACTTCTAAACACTCCTTAAATGCTGAGGTGGCTTACCAAATAAATTGAGAGGGCCACTAAACCAGAAAAGCTTAAGAAACAGAATTAATTTGTCTTAAATAGTTTGTGACTTTAGGCAGACAACCTTGACTAATAATATATTCCACCCTTCTGGGACCTAATATTTTTATAAGATGTATGTTTCTAACTCATAAGGAGTTTGTTGCTTTTCGATGCTTCAACAAAATTTGAAGTAATTTAAAAAACAGCACTTAGGGGCGCCTGGGTGGCTCGGTCGGTTAAGCTTCTGACTTCAGCTCAGGTCATGATCTCACAGTTCGTGAGTTCGAGCCCCGCGTTGGGCTCTGTGCTGACAGCTTGGAGCCTATTTCAGATTCTGTGTCTCCCTCTCTCTCTGCCCCTCCCCTGTTCATGCTCTGTCTCTCTCTGTCTCAAAAATAAATAAATGTTAAAAAAAAAAAAATTAAAAAAAAAAAAAAACAGCACTTAAAAATCTGCCAGATTCCGATTAATTACATCTTAAGAATGAGGGATCAGGTTTAAATCTTTAAAATGTCGGGGCGCCTGGGTGGCGCAGTCGGTTAAGCGTCCGACTTCAGCCAGGTCACGATCTCGCGGTCCGTGAGTTCGAGCCCCGCGTCGGGCTCTGGACTGATGGCTCAGAGCCTGAAGCCTGTTTCCGATTCTGTGTCTCCCTCTCTCTCTGCCCCTCCCCCGTTCATGCTCTGTCTCTCTCTGTCCCAAAAATAAAAAAATAAATAAATAAATAAATAAATCTTTAAAATGTCAATAATCCCAAAGCAGGAATAATTTCAGATAATCAATATTAGTAATCAAAGATCAGTATTTCTTCTTTCTTTTTTTTTTTTAAGTAGCCTTCACTCCTAATGTAGAACCCAACATCAGGGGCAGGACCTGAATTGAGATCAAGAGTTGGATGCTTAACCAACTGAGCCACCCAGGCACCCCAAAGATAAGTATTTCTTGCTTATGATAGAATACCAAACTAAATGGATTCACTAAGATTCCAAATATAAAGAATTTGAGCGTGTCTGCCTCCCTTACAATCACTTTATACCAAACAACTTGCCCAAATGTGCTGTTAACACAAACATCAGTTGGTACATACATAAACATTCACATGTGTATAGTTGTGTCTGGGCCTTTATTTTGTCCTGTTCAGATTTTGGAACTGTTTTTACAAAATTTTAGATGTTACAAACATATTTACTCTTTGTTATTAATTATCTCTGAACATTTAAAAAGTATAACACATAAATGTGTATTGCACAGATGTACAAAAGACTGGAAAGATAGGACACTGAAAGAGAAAGAAGTTTTATAGTATTGATAACACATGGTATTATAAGAAGCCATCTTACAGAATAAATCTACACATCTTGTTCCTTCAATCGTTCTTGATTTTTCAAAATGTATTATCTACTGCAATTGCTACTCTTTAGGAGCAGATGAGGCTTACCATTTTCTGATATATCTAGTCCTTTCTTTATTGTTTTCCCCTAAAGCTTATTTTTATGGGAACTTACCTTGATCACTAAGTTTTTGCTAACCTTGATGCTCTTGAGGATATAAACACAAGGTTAACAGGAGAGTAAGGACTCCCATTTATGGTGTATTGTGGGGAGGGAGATGGATTAATTAAGAGTAACTTCAATAATAAACATGTACAGGGGCATCTGGGTGGCTCAGCCGGTTAAGCGTCCAACTTCAGCTCAAATCATGATCTCATGGTTCGTGGGTTCAAGCCCTGCATTGGGCTCTGTGCTGACAGCTGGGAGCCTGGATCCTGCTTCAGATTCTGTGTCTCCCACTCTCTTGCCCCCCCCCCCCACTTGCACTCTATGTCTGTCTCTCTCTCAAAAAATAAACATTAAAATTTTTTTAATGTAGTAAACATGTACTACTTTCGCATTCTGAATTAGAACATAAAATTGTTTAAATAAAAATATGGAATGGATCAAATTTTTAAGAGCTTGATTTTAATTTTTTTTAAATGTTTATTCATTTATGAGAGCCAGAGCACAAGTGGTGGAGGGGTAGAGAGAGAGAGGGAGATACAGAATTCTAAGCAGGTTCTAGGCTCTGAGTTGTCTGCACAGAGCCTGACACAGGGCTCGAACCCACAAACCGTGAGATCATGACCTGAGCGGAAGTCAGACGCTTAACTGACTGAGCCATCTAGGAGCCCCAGGAAGAAATTAACTTCAAACTATACATCAAATGTTGGTGGGGAAGCAGGAGTCCACTAAATTTGCTGGAATAAATTTATTGCCTTCGTTGGTTTGTTTGTAAGGTACTGGATATTAGAAAGACATAATTGAGGGGCGCCTGGGTGGCTCAGTCGGTTGAGCGGCCGACTTCGGCTCAGGTCATGATCTCGCGGTCCGTGAGTTCGAGCCCCGCGTCGGGCTCTGCTGACAGCTCGGAGCCTGGAGCCTGTTTCAGATTCTGTGTCTCCCTCTCTCTGACCCTCCCCTGTTCATGCTCTGTCTCTCTCTGTCTCAAAAATAAATAAACGTTAAAAAAAAAATTAAAAAAAAAAAGACATAATTGATCTTATATATTATTACTCTTTATATAACTAACTGTGAAATTCTAAAGCTGAATTTGTATCTTTCAATCTTACAAATTCTTTATTATAGTAATCTTCTGATCACCCTTACTAACAGAAGGGATCATTGGTATGAAAGAAAAACAACTTGTATTTGAAATTTTTATCACTTAGTTTATAGGACAAATTCAATCACTGATTATATATCTTTGCTGTTTGCTTGTTCAGGGCTTTGTATGGGGAGTTGTATTCCATGAATATATATTCCTTGAGTACACCAAAAGGAAAGGACATGTAGGATGAAGGTAGAAGTAAAAATAAAACACTGCTGAAGTATTCAGTTAGTGTGCATAACTTGTCAAATAGCCAAAAAGAGTCTGGCTGAACATTGCTCCCAAAAGGTATTTAAGTATAAAATTTAAATTTAATTTAGATGAAAATTTAAGGGGCGCCTGGATGGCGCAGTCGGTTAAGCGTCCGACTTCAGCCAGGTCACGATCTCGCGGTCCGTGAGTTCGAGCCCCTCGTCGGGCTCTGGGCTGATGGCTCAGAGCCTGGAGCCTGTTTCCAATTCTGTGTCTCCCTCTCTCTCTGCCCCTCCCCCGTTCATGCTCTGTCTCTCTCTGTCCCAAAAATAAATAAACATTGAAAAAAAAAAAAATAGATGAAAATTAAAGAAATATTTTGAAGCTAAAAAAGAGTTCTTGCGTACTTGTGCAATTCTTTTTCTTGTCGCTGCAGTTCTGACGATAACAAAACATTTTCCTTTTTTAGAGAATGGCATTCGGTTTCCAATACATTCCATTCCTTTCTCAACTTCTCTAGTTCACCTAAAATAGTCCCAAAACATATTCATTAATATAGGAACATAATTTCCATAATAATTCAGAGGATAAGGGAAATATTTCAGAGAAAAACATACCTTTCCCCCCACCAAATACATGGCTATTTTTTGATTCCTGTTTATTTTGCATCTATATCTCAGGTAAGTCCCATCACCTTGAACTTCAGTAATATTTTCTTCCCATTCACTTTTATATGGCAAATAATTCTAATAGTATTTAAATAAAATATTGTAAAAAATGTCAATTTATTGTAGAACTTGCAGACCTGGAGAATTTTTATAGCCCCAATATAAAAACATCGCTTTATAGTTTTTAGTCCACGTTGTTGGACTAAAGAGAAAATGGTCCAAATGGTTATTTTGTGCAAATTATCACTGTCAAGAATTAAGAGTTTTATGTAAAATACGTGTACTCACTTTGTAGCCTTGTTGCTTCCTCTCTCTGCTGGTCCTCACACTGCTGACATCGAAGCTGAAAACTATTTTGTAGACTTGTGATTTCTTTCTCATATTCAGACGCTGCTTTCCGCCACCGCTCAAGCTCAGCTCGCACCTTCTTAAGCTCTTCTTGTAATGAGGCAATGTCAGTGTCCCGCTCACAGGCAGCCTTTTCTGCTGCTTGATGAAGGAGTAAAATTTCATCCCGGGCACTAAGCAGTTCATCTCGAGTGCTTGTGATTTCACTGTCCTTCTCCTCCCGGAGATTCTCAATATTGATGTGTAACCTCTGTAGTTGGGCTACAAAAGGATATTTATCTGTCATTTTCTATGTCCAAAGCAATTACAAATAAATGAACTGCCCAAATAAGACTGTAGTTATCACAAACTATACAAGCAATCCATGTTTAATGCAGAAATGTCAAAATACAGAAATACAGAGAGTAAAAAAACCAAAGTGATCTTTTTATTTCTCTCACACAGAGAAAGTTGCTTCTGACATTTGGTATTTATTCTTCTGGATTTTTTATATGTAATTATACACATATAAAAGCAAAAACAGAGGGATTCTAACATATATGGTGTTCTCTATCCTATTGGTGATGAATATCTTTTAATAACAAAAAAGTTACACTGTGACTTCTTTGACTAATCCTTTATTTTAAATATTTTAGGCTGTTCAGTTTTTAATTACTATAAAAAATACTGCTTATAACGCAAGCCTGATTTTTTTCTTAGAGTGAATTCCTAAACACAGAATTGCTTGGTCAGATGGTATGCATTAGTTTGATGTTCTTGATTCAATTTTCTGTCAATATCAATTCCTTAAAGAAGCTTTCTCTGATGCCTTATCTAAAAATAGCCCTCTCATTCTCTAGCCTACTACTCTGCCTTTATTGGATATCACATTATATATTTGCTTACTGTTTATCTTTTCCACTGACTGTACATCTCTTGCATACTCTATCTTTAGTACTAGCAAACAACCAAGAATTATTGGTTGAATTAATGAACTGACAACATTAATGAATGCTTGCCTAATCAAGGAGGTGTATTTTTAAGATTTAGTCTTGTGCCCTCAAGACTTGAACTGGAAACAATCTGTATAAAATACTTGGTTCAGAACTAGAAAACTAGTCTTGGTTACTATAACACAAGAAAACTATAGGTAGAAAAATTCCTTAGGGTAGAAAAGGAAGAATAATTAAGAAGAAAGGCTGAGAAAGGGTAAGGCTGCTCCATAAATAAGCATTAAAAAAATTAGGCCTTTTAAAAAGTTTGCAGGAAGCATTGAGAGGTTAACAGGTTCAAAATCTGAAAAGACATGATGGCCAGAGATGAACAGGACCATACATTTGCGGATGAAGTCATGAAATACACATACTGGCACTAGGGGGCACTCAATGATGACTAGGTAAGACAACTTTAAGCCAAAAGGCAGCCCTAGTTATAGAATCTTTAGGGAAAATTGCCCATATACAGTATAGAATGGAAATATAGATTGAAATCAGATTATATAAGCTAATGGATAAAAACATTAAATTATAATGAGCTTAAAGAATTTTCTATTCAAAAAAATATACAATCTATCCCAGAAATTCTAACTTGACCATAATAAAACTTAAATTTTTAAATAACTCAAATTCCCACTCAAAAATAAAACCCAGAAGACTGCTTTTTCTCAGGGATATTTTAGGGCAAATATCACAGGCCTCAGACAGTGATTTCTTTTTTTTTCTGAACTGAGATTGCTTGACTATTTAATTTCTTCTGACCCTACATCTCAAACTAAAACTTTAAAATAACATTAGTTCTTTCTTTGACAGTGAAGACAAATTAATTTTGCTTTAGGAATTTTACAATAGGAGGGGAAAGAAAGGTTTCTCCTAGGGCTCTCACAATTAGAACCTAACAGTAACAGGAACTCTGGTTAGAAGAAAACCTTTGGCAGGCAGGGATCTTTCTGGTCATTTCTGGATAGCCCACACAAAGAGAAAGCAAAATGGTGGGTATGAAGAACAGCTTCTACCAATGAAGGCAGGGCAGGGATCATTGTGCTCTTCCATGTGATATATAATTTTTGTTGTAATGCAAGTGTGTTATGTGTATTAGAAATGATGTCATCAAGCTAGAAGTGCTGATGCACAGAGCAGTTCAAATTGGTGTCCTGTCCAAAGGCCCCCTGTGTAGTAACTCACTACATAACCCTGAAAGTGACAGTTTTACCAAACCCATGTCTTCACCTATGTTCTTCCCAATCGAAGTATCTACTATTGGAGTACTAGGGGATCTTCTCTTATATCTTCTTAAAAAAAAAAAAAGCCTATCCAGAGGTCTAATTATAGTCTCAGATTCTAGGGACAAACCAAAGACATGAAAAATGGGAATCCTCCCAACTCTTACTTTCCATTCCTTTTGAATCACTACTAACAAACCATAATAAACCCTAATAACCCCGAGGTGTTCCATACCTTGAAGAACCTGTATTTGTTTACTGGACTCCTCAACTTGATTTCGATAGGCTTTTCTTTCTTCTTCCAAAAGAGCTAAAAATAAAATACAGTATATCTAATTTTGTGAGTTAATGGAAGTATTCAGAATTGAGCAGCTGGAAATTTCTAAGAAATTAAATTTTGTTTCTAAGAAGGAAACAAAAGCTAAGGAGTAAGTATTATCAGTATTAGCTGTTAGATAGTTTAAAGATTTTAGGAGCACAAAAGAGTAGTAATAAATCTATTCAATTGAATAGCAGAGTTTTCTAGACCTTGTATCAACAAGATAATATGTGCTATTTTTTACATGAGAAGCATTCTTGCTAGTTGTTAATCAGCATTTTTGAGCTTAAGTTTTAAAAACAAACTTAAAACCCTTATGTTTACCGTCAAGCACTTGGTAAGTTAAGTACTGACTAACAGAAAGTTCTGAGTTCCTCCTGGGGATGTGAATCTTCCTCCAGATCAGGAAGACCATCTTAGAGAACAATGAGGACTCCACAGGCCACTTATTTTCTCTTTGTTTTGCTAAAACTTTCTAAGATACTAGTGACTGCAACTAGGTAGTTATTGCGAAGATATGGAAATGTAAGCTCTGGAGAATAACAGTTATGACACCACCGGCCTATGACACTATGGATAAGTAAACTACTAGAAAAGAAAGTGGTTGGGACACAGCGAGAGATTCTATACTTTTATCTTGCCTGGTTCCTCCCATTTACTGAAGAATACACTATAAAATCACAGGGAATGTAAACTTCCCTCATCTTCTACTGAGGAGCCAACATTAGGTGTAACTAAAACTTTGAAAGTGAAATACATGATGTTTTTTCCTTTTGTTGTACTTTATATCAACTGTTAAGATCTTTTATTGGTACAGATCCTTCTTGATCTTCACATCAACAATGGAACGAAGTAGAGCAACTGGGACTCTCCCCATTTTATTGATCTGAAATACCAGTTCAGGGAGGGTAAGTGAATGAATGTTCCAAGATCACATATCCAATAACACTGTGGATCTGGAACAAGATACCACGCCTCTGGATTCAGTGATATCACATTGCTTCCACGTCCCCTAAAGAATGAATCAAAGTAATCTTGATCTCACCTTGAAGTTCAAAGCATTTTTGTTTACTTGCTCTAGCTAGTTCCTGGGCTTCAATCAATTCCTTGCGCAGATGCTGAATTTCTTGTTTTGCCTCAATTTCTGACTGTGCGCCCTGCAAGTCATCTGACAAAAATATGTTTATTTTAAAAGCAAGAGTCA
The DNA here is from genome assembly GCF_014898765.1 of Herpailurus yagouaroundi. Classification (NCBI taxonomy): domain Eukaryota; kingdom Metazoa; phylum Chordata; class Mammalia; order Carnivora; family Felidae; genus Herpailurus; species Herpailurus yagouaroundi. Next base: position 10,764,897 of record NW_024412444.1, read on the forward strand.
GTATCACACTATAACCTCTACATCCACGTATTAGCCATCTTTTTCATGTTTAGACATGCACAGTTAAAGAACATAGCACAACTAAGTTAAGTAAAATTTAGAAGCAAATTATATTAAGCATTTTAGTCATTTTGCCCTGGACAAAGAACACAAGTACAGTTAAATATATATTAGTAATTCATAGCAATGGTATTATAAAACATATTAATATATACTAAGTTATACATTTCACTCATGTAGAGCTCATGTAAGGCTTGACATTCAGTAAGATGGGCATAATGCCAGTCTTCTTTATTTTGAAATTGCTTGATAACAAGTCAGTAAAATTTCACTTGGAACTGGAAATGGAAAACAAAAACAAACTTTTCTTCAAGAAAAAGTATTTTAGCATTATTTCCCCAGTTGTGGGAAACATAATAAGAAATCTCCACCATTCTCACTTTGTCATCAGTATTTCCCCAATGCTACACACACAACAAATACCTGCTCAATAATTAAATGATGTAATCTAAATGATTTTATCAAAATAAATTAGATCCAGCATTACGTCTCAAATATGCCCCGTCCTTTAATGTCTTTCCTCTCGTCACTCTGCTCATCTTTTACTGTATTAAAATTTTTTGCAATTTTTTTAAAGTTTATTTATTTATGTGTGTGTGTGTGTGTGTGTGTGTGTGTGTGTGTGTGTGTGTGTGTAAGAGACAGAGAGAGAGAGAGCAGAGACAGAGATAGAGACAGAGAGAGAGAGAAAGCACATGAGTGTGAACGAAGAGGAGCAGAGAGAGAATCCCAAGCAGGCTCTGTGCTGTCAGAGCAGAACCCGAAACAGGGCTCAATCTCACGATCCTGGGATCATAACCTGAGCTGAAATCAAGAGTTGGATGCTTTAACTGACTGAGTCACCCAGGTGCCCCCAAATTTTCTGCTATTGAACACTGCCTGAAATAAGTATATTATCAGTTAGACCACATTCTTCTAGTGCATTCTATTTGACTATTACTTTGGCTTACAAGTAGGTCAGGCATAACTACTAAAAAAAGAGCCAAGAGGGGCACCTAGCTGGCTTGGTTGGTAAAGCATCGGGGTTGTAAGTTTGAGCCCCAGGTTGGGTATAGAGATTACTTAAAAATAAAATCTTAAAAAAAAAAAAAAGCTAAAAATAAAAGTTTACAATATGATTACAGCTGGTCTTAGATGTTACATACCAATATTTTCATACTCCTAGACTATATCCTACTTCTTCCTGCAGGGAAAAGTAATTTTGAGCTTGGTTTCATTTATTCTAGTCAACCTATCAATTCTTCCTTCAAATGGTCTCTTGGTAAAGAGGGAGGCATGTAAACAGAGAGAGATTTTACAGTTGGCAGGAGCACTGTCACAGCAACTACAAAATTTCTCTTCTAACACCACACATTAGAGTCTGCAAAAGTCCCAGCTGCCCATCTCTGGATTTGTCATTACGTAAGACAATGTCGTTATTGTCAGGAGTATTTAGGAGGGATATGTCATGATGCCTGCACCTTATTTTCAAGTGGGTTAGCAAAAAAAAAAAAAAAACACACACCAAAAACTACATAAAATCCTTCAGTGGATAATTTCTTGGTTCTCTGTGTGTGTGTGTTTAAATTTTATTTTTATTTATTTTTTATCTTAAGAAAAAGTTTTTAATATTTATTTTTGAGAGTGTGCATGTGCGCGCGTGCGCACACACACACACACATACACACACACACACACACACGAGATGGGGGGAGGCAGAGAGTGAAGGGGACAAAGAATCCAAAGTAGGTTCCAGGCTCCAAGCTGTCAGCACAGAGCCCAATATGGGGCTCGAACCCACGAACTATGAGATCATGACCTGAGCTGAAGTTGGATGCTTAACCAACTGAGCCACCCAGGCGCCCCCGTTTATTTATTTATTTTTCAAATGTTTATTTGAGAGAGATAGAGCACACAAGAGTGGGGAAGGGGGAGAGAGAGAGAGAGGGAGACAGAGGATCTGAAGTGAGCCCTGCACTGACAGCAGCAAGCCCAACATGGGGCTCGAACTCAGGAACTGTGAGATCATGACCAGAGCCAAAGTTGGCTGTTTAACTGACTGAGCCACCCTGGCACCCCTAAGTTATATTTTATTTATTTTGAGAGAGAGAAAGAGAGAAAGAGAGGGAGGAGGAGGGGCAGACAGAGAAGGAGAGACAGAATTCCAAACAGGCTCCACAGCCCAATGTGGGGCTCTATCCCAGGAACTGTGAGATCATGACCTGAGCCGCAATCAAGAGCCAGATGCTCAACCAACTGAGCCAACCAGGTGCCACTGTTTGTGTGTTTTTTTTTTTAACTTAGCCCTTTTGACATTTGGGGCTGAATAATGCTTTATTCAGGAGGCTGTCCTGTGGATTGTGACATGGGTTTTTGTTTTTCTTTTGTTTTTTTGGTGCAAAAAGGTGATTTTATTAAAGCACAGGGACAGGATCCATGGGCAGAAAGAGCTGCCAATTGTGAGATGTTTAGTAGTTTCCCTGGTCCCTACTCATTAGATGCCAGTAGCATTCCTTCTGAGTTGTAATAACCAAAACGTTTCCATATATTGCCAAATGTCCCTCTGGGGATAAAACTGCTCCACGTTGAGAACTACTGTTCCATCTTAATAATTTGATAACCAAGAGCAAACAAATCTATACGTAGAGTTCTCTTCCACAGAAGCATTGATTAGTACCTCTGAAACTGCTTTTTGTATATTCTAAAAGTGATCAAATAAATACTATAGATAAAGAGAGCCAGGTTTCTCATCATTGGAGAATAGAATTAAAGATATGGAAACAGGGAAGACGAAATTAATCCTGTGGTGTAGGGTACGAATTAGAGTATGAACTCAAATAGATCTGAATGTGTAGACAAATGTAGATGTAGAAATAAATATAGGTACATGAGGCTGTATATATACACATACACATATGTGTGGGCATAAGTATATGTGCACATCTATTTCTTAAATGTCTGCTGAGTGGGCCTAGAAGCAATGAACACACCAAATACTCAGATCTTAGTTTCTAAATACTATTCTCCACTGAAAGAGAACTAGAGCTCTTTGGAGAAATTGTTGATTTCACTGCTAAGGGTAGGAAAAGTACAAGATGAACGTAAAACATCTTTTGGGTCAGAAAGTAGGAAAGGGTTCGAAGAATGGTTGGTTCATGTTGAAAAGATACAAGGGGCTCCCACTGGCCAAACATGGGGCAATGTGAGCATCAAAATAAATAATGACAAAGAAAGGTTATAAGCCACTGAATAACACATTAGTCCATGATGTCACAATGATATAAATAAAGGAAGGAAGGAAAGAAAGAAGGAAGAGAGGGAGGGAAGGGAAGAGAAGAAAATTTTTCCTTATATTAGAAAGCCAGCTGACAAATATGTAGAAGGAATGAGAATTAGGAAATTACTATTTGGCAACTATTATAGTAATAATTGATTCAGGCAAGAAGCCTCAGTAGATGCTACCACTAAGTAGATAAAAGTTGAGAAGTAACAGGATATGTATACAAAGTTAACATCACCAGTGACAGAAAAATTCAACATCAGTTGTCACTTGATATGATGTCCAATATTATTACTGAGGAACAATGCACAAATAACCGTGCTTTTCAAAAATGTCAATGTCACGAAACACAAAGACTGAGGAATTGTTCCAGATTAAAGGAGAATAAAGACACATGATACTGAATACAATGTATGACTCAAGATATTCTCTTATAATGACATTATTTTTCTTTATAAAAGACATTATTGACACAACTGACAAGATGTGTGTGAATAAGGTCTGTGAATGTGATCATGTAATATATCAATGTTACTTTCCTAACTGTGAAAGTTATATGGTGGCTATGTAAGAGAAACAGGAAATAAACACTGGAGTATTCAGGAGTAAAGGCTATCAGGTCTGCAATCTACTCTCAATTGGTCAGGGAGAGAGAGGAAGGTGGATGGAGGAGGGAAGGAGATGGATAAATCAAATCCTGTAAAGTGGTAACAGCAAATGCAGTGAACTGTTAACATTTGGAGAAATCTGGATGAAGAGTACATGGAATTCTTTGTTCTATTCTTATAACTTTTCTTTAAGTCTGAAACTGTATTAGAATTAAAAGTTAAGGTGTGCCTGGGTGGCTCCGTCGGTTAAGCATTTAAGTCTTGATTTCGGCTCAGGTCATGATCTCACGGTTTGTGAGACTGAGCCCCATGCCGAACTCCATGCTGACAGCGTGGAGCCCACTTGGGATTCTCTTCCTCTCTCTCTGCCCCTCCTCCACTCACATGCTTGCTCTCTCTCTCTCTCTCTCAATAAATAAATACACTTAAAATTTAAAAAATACTTTACTAAAATAAAAAGTTAAAAGAAGCATTTCTAAAAACACATATCTACATATACATACAAAAAAGAAAAAAATCAAAATAAAGAAAATATGGCAAAACACTAACAACTGTTGAATCATAAATATATGAGTGTTTTTGGTACTCTTCAACTTTTCTTGTGTTTGAAATTTTTCATAATTACAAAAGATAAGTGAAATTACCAATCCCAATGCTACAATCTTAGAATAAGCACCAATCATTTCTGTCCAAATTCTTGCCCTTAACCTTTCCTGCCCTTCTGCATTCTATCCTACATGGGGATATTAAAGCAATTCTCTTACTTAGATCAAGAACCTATATTGACTTTCTTTTGTATCAAGTGCAGACATCTTTATCTGACTTCTAAATTTCTCCACAATCCAGTCATTACTTATTTTCCACTAGTCACTAATATACTCAATCCCTACTAGTCTCCTTAGTAGCTCTGCCTCATGACTACTTTCCTCACACACTTTTGCTCATGCATTCTCTTTTACTCCTCCAAGCCTGCCCATCCTTTAAAGCCCAGGCTGAAGCCTCTGCATCTAACCCCCTGACATCTAACTCCTAGTGCACAGTGGTCTCTTGCCTGATTTCAAGAGCTTGACAGTAAAACCTAAGCAAACTGATAAGCTCTTTACAAGTTCTCTTAATTGTTCAATAGCATTTTCTTTCATTAAAAAAAATTTTTTTTTAATTTTAGAGAGAGAGAGTGTGGGAATGGGGAAGGGGCAGAGGGAGACAGAGAAAGAATACCAAGCAGGCTCCACACTCAGCGCAGGGTCCAATGTGGGGCTCAATCCTACAACTCTGGGATCATGACCTGAGCCAAAATCAAGACTTAAATCCTCAACCAACTGAGCCACCCAGGTACCCCTAGTTTCATTTTTTAAAGGAGCATGAACCCATATAGATACATATAAGTTTGGAAGAGACCTACTCATTTCATTTAACAAATGAGGAAATAAAAGTCCAGAGATCTGAAATGGCTTACACATCTGGGAAGTGGTAGAGAAAGGACTAGAATTCTCACTCTAATCCAATTGTCTTTCCATGGTAACTTCTTAGTTATATCGCAGAAATCAGCTTTAATTAGCATCCGTTCCTAACAACCAACTCTTACTTTTTCTTCAGAAATAAGAGGGTTCCTATCAGGGATTTCCTTTTAGTAATGCATGTTAAATGCATATATGCTTCACACTTACGCTCCATAGTCTATGGAAATACTATATACTCCATCTAATACAATGCTAGACATACAATGGGCACTTAACTATCTGATTAATGATATAAAAGGTAACCAAAGATTTGCATCTAAAATGTGTAGATTTAAAAAATAAACATAATAACCGTATATGAATTAATATAATAACTAGAGAACTATTTCATTTTATAAATGAAGAATCATATATAATCCATCTTTAAGGTCTATTAAAGCAGACAGTTTTTGTCTGCAGCAGAACAATTCCCTTGATCAGTGATGTTGTGAAACAAAACTAATACTGGTTTTTTTAAACTAAAAACAATGGAACAGATTTTATGTTAAGTAATTATGTTTCAGAAAACTAAATATAACCTACACATTAATAAATTGTGCTAACAAGGGATTTACTATTTGCAAATTATTTCTTTGTACCACATAGGAAAAAGGATCGGCATTTTAATTAGAGCAAATAAGATGCCATGTATCAAATAATGGACACATACAAATTCTACATAGTGTTTGATCATAGAAGTTGAAGATACTGATCAAAAATCTTTACAAATATAATATAATATAATATAATATAATATAATATAATATAATATAATGATATATGATATACACAAAGACTATATTCAAACTAGTCAAGTAAGTACTGTACAGATTCTGTTTACAGAAAACCAAGTGCCAATTTTTTTTATCAAAGACCAATAAGCAAATCTTTTTCTGCTAAGGTTGATAAGTGCACACTGTATTTCATATGGTTATGTGGGAAAATGCATTATTAGTTTACTATGGCTTGGATCCTCTCTCATAGTGCCTTACTTTTGTCACAGGAAGGGATTTTTTGTATGAAGCTACTTCACAATCTTGGGGAAAGTGTTGTGATGAGGACTGGTGGAAAGTGTTTAGATGAAAATAAGTGAAAGCCTTTCTAAGCCAAATCCATTTTATTTAGATGTGCAAGTCAAACAGAAATAAATGTTTTTTAGGAACCATGATAAAGTGGAAAGATTAACAGAATCTGTTTTCTCCTTCACATAAATAGTGTATCCTTAGAACTGCCTGGTGTATGTAGTCTGGGCTAGGGGCCAGCTTTTCTTAGACTAAGGCTAAATTCTGTAAAGAGATCCACACCATAGAAGAACCCAGAAATGAATCAGCCCTGGCACACACAATACAGACAAGATATCCTAAACTGAATTTGGTGTTTTAACTTCGAGGTTTTAACTTAAATTCTGGAGGTTTGATTTAAAACCTGACCTTTGCTTTAAACATGGTTGACATACTCTGGATCATGTGGAAAAGGGCCAAATCAAAGCACTTCTTCCCAAGTTCTATTTTGCATGTGTGTGTTGAAGGCTGATGTAGCCTCAACGTCATGATAGTTACCTCATCAACTAACAGAAGTGATCTGGCTGAGGCGCTGGCCAGGTGAATGCGCCCTCTTTCTACTACGACTGCTGTCACTTTGGAAGGTCTGGCAGTTGCAGGCTTGGTTGATGAGAATAACCATCACAGTGCAGAAAGATCATTTTTCCGTCATAAGAATGTGCAGCCATGTGAGATAGTCCTAGGTGGCACCCTAACTATGAATTTAAGTTTGGCAGCATCCTTTTACTGTCGGTTCTTGCTTCTTTGCCATTCCTTCTGACCAGCCAGGTTCTTGACAACTGGTTCTTTTGTTGGCTCCTCCATCCTCCCCATTGTCCTTTTCTTTCTCCTTAAGTTCTCCCTGCTATAATGGTCCAATTCTCTTACGCAGAAAATTCCCAAACACGTTACTGCCTTTTTTCTGACCAAGTCTTACCTTTCATTACATTTGTGCCACATAGCCTGTGCTCCATCACACTTGTGTTCTTGTACACTTCCCTGTCTCTGACAGATGTTATTCAGACTTTAAACATTATTTCTACTTGTAAATGAAGGCAGTATTTTAAAGAAACGCATGGCTCCTTTTCCCTTCTTGGCATACTCTGACTTATCTTTAACCACCTCATTTAGGGAGCCTATCCTGACTACTGTTCTACCCAAACCCTGCCCTAGCCAGGAAGTTAGCTCTGCTCTCCAAAGTTTCTACCACACCCATTAAAACATTTACTATACTATCAACATATCTCTTTCCTCCATAAGACTGCAGCCTCCTCATGAGTCGTATCTCTGTATCTCTTGGGTCTTGGGTCAATAAATACCTCAGAAATAAGTGAAAATGACTTTCTGGTCCTACTTTCTGTCTTGCACTTCCAACTGCATTTCTGGTTCCTTGGATGACAATACAAAACTGGAGCACCTCTGAATGTGAAAGGAAGCACTTTTAATAATTGTGCTGGGACCATAGGCATAAATGGTTCCAGGCAAACCAGAATCTATGTTCAGGTCACCCTCTCTGTTCAATGATGTGAACAGGAAGTGATGTTTCAAACTTAAACCATCACTTTCCTCACAGGACATCTCTTCTTCCAGATATAATATTCTTGTTAATAACACTACCATCCTTTTAGTAACTCAGGGTCAAATGCTGGAATTCTATATAACTTCCATTTATCTCTCATATTCAGTTCCTTAGGACTACAGATTCAAGGTAAGATTACTGAAGGAAAGATGATAAAGACAAGAACAGGGACCCAAACTGGATTTTGTTCTTTGTTTAAATTTTCACAGCAGGCATTCTAGTTCATACTCTCAATGATTACCTAAGCCTCCTAACTGGTTGCCTTACCTCCAGCCTCTACCTATTCCAGTTCATCCAACAAATCGCCCCAAAATACAGGTCTCATCATTTCTGCACTTAGAAGCTATAGAATTCTGCCAAAAGAATCACTGCAATCTACAAAACACTCAAATGATTATGTGAACAAACTTTAATTGTACTTGTCAAACCCAACCCAAATTATCTAGCTTGTGGTTTCTAATATTCCCTTTGTCTAAGAAGGTATCTCGATCTTCTCCTCTTATAATCATACCCGGTTAAAAAAATCTGTATCTCGATAGATAAGAAAGGTAAGAAAAACAAAAAAGATCTCTAAAAGAAAAACAAAAAAATAAATAACTGTAATGCTATTATCACACTGCAAATAACAAGCAATTCCTTAATATCAAGTATCTAGTCAGTATTAAAGTTTTCCCACTGTCTCAAATTCTTTTTCAGTTGGATTGTATGAAGTTCCAAACAAGGTTCACACACTGCATTTAGTTGACATATCTCTTAAATCTCTTTTAATTCATAGGCTTCCCAATCCTCCTTTCCTTTTTATCCACAAACCTCGCAACTTACTTTTGTGTGTCCTAGAAAATTCTCCACATTCTGGATTTCGCTGTTGTATCCCCAGCACCTCATTTAGGTAATGTCCCTAGTTCTTTACACATCCTGCAAGTTGGCAGTTGGATCTAGAATCCCAACCAGATTCAGGACTCAGTTTTTGTCACTGAATAGGCCATATGTGTATGACACACTTTCAGGACCATCTCAAATGATACTTCCTTCATGAGGCTCAAATTGCCTTTCCTGCCCATCTTCCAAGATAAACAAAAAGGAACAAAAAAACTGCCCATTCTTTCTTTCTCTGTCCTTAAACAACCACCAGGAAGCAGCTTATTATCTATACCTCTCCTATCACCAATTGGACTAGAAACTCCGCAAACCCCAAGGACAGTCTTATCGGAGTTTAAAACCACTGAAGTCCCTGGCATAGTTCCTTTTATAGAGCAAACTTGCATTAGATACTACTTAGACTGAATTCTGGTTTTCTTTTTACCTTTTTGGGGGAAATGATTAAACATACAGAAACTTGTGGTTCAAGTCACATCTTTATTTCTCCCTCAAAAATGTCATAAATTGGTTGAAAATAATATTTCAGGGAAAAGGCACTACTGCTATCCTCATTTTATTTATATCTCATGGTGAATATTTGATCTATTTCATTTTCTTCCTCATACTAGGTGATTAACACGAAAGGTAGCACATTATAATTCTAAATCAAGATTGGCCCTTTTTTTTTTTTAGAAGGGGAAGAATAAAATTTAAAAACAGTGGTTCAGGGATGCCTGGGCGGCTTAGTCAGTTAAGCATCTGACTTCAGCTCAGGTCATGATCTCACGGTTTGTGGGTTCAAGCCCCTCATTGGGCTCTGTGCTGACAGCTCAGAGCCTAGAGCCTGCTTCAGATTCTATGTCTCCCACTGTCTCTGCCCCCCACCCCCCACTTGCACTCTGTTTCTCAAAAATGAATAAACATTAAAAAAATTTTTGAAAAGAAACAAAAACAAAAACAGCGGTTCAAAAAGTCAAGCACAGGGGTTCAATGAGGAAAAAAAAGGACAACTACTTTGTACTACTTTGTACAACTCTCAAGGTTAACCCTATGGCTTAATAATTGATATTTTTCATTTAAACCTAATCATAGAGATTACAAAGCATAACCACATACAATCAACCATAACCCAAGTGCTTCTAATAGGTGCCAGTGAATATATTATTTTCAAGAAATTATACAAGTCTTACAAAAGAGAAACAATGGAAAAACAATCATTTAGGCTTACCACCACTAACTGCTTCCCCTAAAAGATATAGTAGGAAATAATAGTTTTTAAACCCCATAATCTTATTCAATTAATGAAAAGTTACTCTTTAACACATAGGTCTGCTTCTGTCAATCACCAACATCATTATTAGCAGTGTCTTCACCATGATGCTTAACAGGTTATGTTCCCAGCACCATGGTGAGTGATCTACATGCATTATCTCATTTAATCCTCACAATAAATTTCAATTTGACAAACAAAAAAAACTGAAGCACAAAGCGGGTAAGCAATTTGCCTAAGGACAAATTACAAATAAATGGCGGAGCTGGGACTGAACACAGAGCTCTCTGACTCAACTTCTTAGGTAGAGTGTGTCACTTTCCTAACACTCTATGGTTTTATAACTTTGATGTAAGAGGTCTATTGTTAATTCAATCAACAAATAACTGAACATCTGGCATTGTGGTAGGCAACAGGATAAAAGTAAAATATAAAACAGACTGACACATAAAATCACAAGAGCACTAGTAACAGTTGAATATAATTAACACAAGCATAATTGTTACTTATAAATCAATCTGCACTTGGCTGCTGAAAAGATTTCTGGGAGATTTCTATAGTAAAAAAGACCATAAAACAGCTACTTTTGTATGACAGGTGCTCATTACTCTTGTTTCTCTATGTTCCCACAAAGGCCCAGGGGTTCCGACAGTTTTTGAGCATCAGTAACAGTTTACACAGCAACAGTATTGCATTTCTGAGAAGAATCAGAAATGCTCCAAGATGAGACTTCTAGACTATGCAAACATTAACTCAGACTTATTACTACAACGCTAGAAAACCTCATCAACACCAAAGGTCACCTGGGAAGAGTGCAGATCAGTAAGAGTGCCAGGAAAGTACTGGAAACTATGATTGTACTGAAAGACAGGTTGACAATTGTGCTGCCTGGGCCAGTAATCCTCAGAGCTTCCCTTAGTAATGGAATTCAGTCAGAGGTACCTCAAAGAGTAATGCGAGCTTTACTATCCAGGGGGAAGAAGAGAGAAGGCCAGGATGCCCAGATTAAGGATCTCTAGAAGAATCTGGGTAATCTCTTTGTTAATTCCTATCACTGACAACTAGGCCAGCAGCAGGGTCATATAGGGTGAAACTAAGGCTTCCTTATATAATCCAAAACCCAGGGTCTGGACTAAGAGATTCCTTAAAAGCCCAGCCAGAAGCATAAGCATCTCTACACAGAGAAACTTCCACAGGCTGTTTTTGCTCATTCCAGACAGTTGCCTACGGTTAGTCCAGTGGGCTGAACTTATATGCCAATTTATCCTGTATATAAAAGGCAATATAAAAGAGACTATATGGTGACAATCACAAACTTATCAGTAGGCCACCCAAAGCACTTTATTTTAAAAACACTTCGATAAATGTTGACTTATTTACTATTATTATCAGTCTAAATAAGTAAATATCAAGAAATAAATGTAGTTCTCATTTAGAAGTGGTATGAGTGAAAGTTTATTACATGCACTGCTTATCTTAGGCCTACCTAAAATTTCTAGAAGACTGTCCTAAGAACCTGGGGATGTTTACTGGAGGATGAGGGCCAGAAAATGAGGAAATTTACAACTGTTACCATATGACAACAGAGAAAACAGGTAATTCTTTCAAGAACATTAATATTTTCTTCTCTTTCTAATTTATGTTAAAGGTGGTAATGAGCTTCTCTCAGCAATATAAAGGTAAACACAAAAAAAACACAGCTGCATTTCATATTCCTACCATTTACCACTCTGCCCTTCATAACCTTGATTGATCCAAATTATTTTACAATTGAAATATTTTCATTTGAAGCATCGGCACCAACACCAACATTGTAAATTTTATTTCCTGCTACTTTAGAGAACCTATCTTAATCTTTTAACTAAACTTAAAACTTCACATAAGACACACAATTTTGTGGTAAATCTGATGCTCTGATTTAAAATGTTATAAAAACATGTTAAAGTACCTTTTAATAGGGACACTTTAGCAAGAGGTTCATTTAGGTCTTGCTCATCCATTTGGGCGTCTGCAGGGGGGGAAAGATAATTACAAACAGTAATCAGCTCTATCATCAAGCTATCACTATCAAAATAAGTAAGTGAAATTTATACAGGTATTGTATTTGGATAGGTGAAAGTAATTTTAACAATATATCCAAGGTTCAAGGGAGTATCTCCACAAACGGAAGGAGACTGCCTTTTCCCCCAAACACAAACTTTGAAATCTCCACTCACATTAACCTGCATACCTAAACTGCTCAGACAGTAATAATAATATCTGTAGATTTGCAAATACTACGTTACAACTCACCTGTAGTGTCGTCACTACTCTTTTCCTTGCTTGGACTCAGAGTATCCGACAAATCAGATTCCTTTGCTCTTGCCTGGTTTTCTACCAAGAAAAAAAATAAAAGTAGAATCTCATTACAACTGTATCAATAAAACCACCTTAGGCTTTGAGAGCTCTAAATCTACTGATATGCAAAATACTTTTAAAATGAACTGAGGTCACTGCCTCTCTTACTTCTTCACCACTCCACTCCAAAATGGAATGCTGGTTATTACACGTGGCTCATATTAAATTATAATGTGGATCTTGTCTGCTGTGCAGAGGGCTGGGGCTTTTGTCAAGGCTGTCCACTGGCCAACTAGAAACAAAAATGAAGCAAGCTTTGCTAAAGTATGCAGAGAACTGCAACAAATATAGCAAAGTTCCAGGACAATGTGGACATTGTTTGAAAATGATGAAAGGAAATGGCTCTCTTATATAAAAACACTAGTTAGGTTGCCTTAGCAATAGTTATACCAAGTTTTGGGGTTATTTGCAAGTGCTGTGCTGCCTGATCCAATGACGATATCTCAGGCCCTGTTTTCAACAAATTGCTCTCAAAAATCCTAATTATAAGCCCACCAATGTTATTAAAGATGACCGGCAATTAGATCCTTATCTCTAATGGCACATCTGCATGTTCTGTGGCGTGCATTTGAATAGCATTTACAGAGATGGTCATTTCCCTGTTCTCCACAAGGCCTCAGCCAAGTTTTATATCCCAGGATTTAGCTATAATTTGGTCTCTGCATTAATTCACACATGAGCTCTGTTTCAGTCAGGCTAGCCTCTTTACAGGGCTGAGACATGCCAGCTCACTACGACCTCTAACTCTTTGCTTGAGTTGATATTTTGCTAAACTCAATGACCATTCTACTTGGCCTATTCATTAAGATGCAGCTTAAGCCCCAATACCTCTAACAAAGTCTTCATTTCTCCATCATGCTGCTCCTTTTTATTGCAGCTTCTCTGTGTCATATGATTTTGTAATTAATCATGTTCTATTTTATATTCTATGTGTATATATGTATCTGATTTCTTTAGTTAGATTATAAATTCCCTGGGCATATGATTATTTTTTCATAATGTTATGCTGTTGGCTATACTGTTTGTGGTAATACATACCAAACATTTAAATGTGCGTATCTACTTCTAGTACTTCTAAGGAAAAAAGACTTCACATAGTATTATAAGGATGTTCATTGCAGCATTGTTCATTATGGAATGGAAAACATTCAAGATATATTCCTTACTATTAAGTAAAAATAAAGGTTGCTAAAGAACAGTGCATAATATGACCCCATTAAGATTGAAAATAGCTATACATTTAGCTATGAATTTTCAGTTGTGCATATTTATTGAAGTCTAGAAGGATCTACAACAGAGATACTCACGATCATATATCTGAAGCTAGGGTCATGGCAGATATTTACTTTCTAACTCATAATGTCATACATCGTTTGAAAAAATTATATTATTTTATAATCAACTAAATCAAGAGATATTTTCCATTTTGAAAGTAATCAGAAACATCCAAAACCATTAATATTAAAATATATTTAATAATATTAGAATGTAACTTATTATGACCATTTCATTAAGAACATCCTTAGAATTGGTGGCTTAATTTGTGAAATAGGTGACAGATTGCAAGAAGACTCTTGCTTCTTTTCTCACCGCCATTTCTAGTCCGAGGACAACTGCTGAGAGACACAGAGCTTAGATTAGAAGTGAAGTCACTGACCACAGAGGCCCATGGGAATCCAATCTATGACCTCTGGTGCATTCACAGTGTGCTATAATCAGACATTTCTGAATGTTCTAGTTTAATCACAAAGTTACAGTCTCAAACAAGGCAGGCTAATACTTCTAATCTATACACAGAAAAGGGATGACTGTGGGAGAATAGAAAAATGACTGTCTTCTGATTTTAAAATTCTTGGCAATTTTAAGATCAAGATACTGAGGTAAACCAAGAAGACTATATTTTCAAAAGTATTCTTCTGGCTTAGAAGGAACTCTATCTTATATTAAAGTATTAGCTGGGAAAGTAAAATTAAAGGTGGGACCAAATCTTCCATTAAGATCTTACTAGAATATTAAGTTCCATGAGGGCTGGGATTTTTGTCTGTTTTGTTAACTGCTATCTCCCCATTGCAGAAAACAGTGCACAGTGCATAGTAGGTGCTCCAAAATCAGATGTTTGAAGGCACAAGTCTACTTTGAGTAAGAAGACAAAGTTTTGAGCAAGTCAAATTATGGTCCATCACTGTTATATCCTGATATTACAATTATTATATGGAGGCAAACCAAATCTACTCAAGAATGAAACACAGGACACAAAAAAAGAGAAGTAGAGTATCTCCTTCTTTTTAAAACATCCATTCTTTAGCTATGAAGCAGCACCCAACTTTCTAGTATTAGCAAGTCCTGGGGCGCCTGGGTGGCTCAGTTGGTTGCCTCTTTGTTTCAGCTCAGATCATGATCTTATGGTTCGCGATTCTCTGTCTTGCCCCTCTTTCACTCTCTCTCTCTCAAGATAAATAAACTGAAAGAAAGAAAGAAAGAAAGAAAGAAAGAGAAAGAGAGAGAGAGAGAGAGAGAGAAAGAAAGAAAGAAAGAAAGAGAAAGAAAGAAAGAAAGAAAGAAAGAAAGAAAGAAAGAAAGAAAGAA
>NW_024412444.1:10780062-10803783 GCF_014898765.1 Herpailurus yagouaroundi
GAAAGAAAGAAAGAAAGAAAGAAAGAAAGAAAGAAAGAAAGAAAGAACCCTCCTTACTGGTTGATTTTCTGTGCAATGCTTAATCATTAAGATACACACCAATACTATATAGAAGGAAACAGAAGAATAGCTACCAACACCAATATCAAAACTGTTCCCAAACTGGAAAGTCTGCAAGGTGACTATTTTCACTGTATCTCTGAGAAGACATTATGATGGATGGGCAAAACACTGGCCAGAGACCACTTCCTATACCAATGGAACCATTAGTTGGAAAGGAAAGCAAGAAGGGAAGTGAGAACTAAACATTTGTTGAATACCAGAACAATGTTTCTTGCTTTGTGAGCAATATTTCATTAAATTCCCACAATTAAATATTGTCAATTCTATTTTACACATGAGTAAACTGGAGTTTAAAGAGCTAAAGTGAGTTGCCTGAGGGCATACAGCTAGTTAGTGGTAGTACCTGGGGTTGAAACCATCTGTTTTATCTACTAGTATTCTTTCTACTTCCACCCTAAGACTACAGTAAACACACAATGACTACAAGTTGAATTAGGGTTTAAATAGAAAGCACATGCAACCTATGATTATATTTTGCATTAGATGAAATATCTGAAGGAAACACTTAGACTTGTAACAGCTGGTAATTAGCAATTTCTAACAACTGATATTTTCTTTTTTTTTTTAAACGTTTTTATTTATTTTTAAGAGACAGAAGGAGACAGAGCACAAGCAGGGGAGGAGCATAGAGAGTGGGAGACACTGAATCCGAAGCTGGCTCCAGACTCTGAGCTGTCAGCACAGAGCCAGACGCAAGGCTTGACCCATGAACCGTGAGATCATGACCCGAGCCAAAGTCAGACGCTTAACTGACTGAGTTACCCAGCTGCCCCACAACTGATATTTTCCACGCAGAGAACAAATCCTATCAAAAATGTCACTGATGAGAGCATTTTAAAATAAAACGATTTAGCCAAATCCAAAAGAAATATTTTATAGCCAGATATGAAATTCTTAAAATGTAACTTATCTAGTTTGTTACAAGGATTAGTGTACCTCTGCACATTAACCGTGAGAAACGCTTGTAAAATGTTGACTGCTGACAAAAAAATCTCTGGGTATGTAAAACTTGTGTCTATATTATCAATTTTAACAGATGTATTTTATTACTTGTGTGGACTTACTTGCTATAATTAATAAATGCCCTTATTATTGGACACTTCTGTTTTCCTCTTTTTGCTTTAAAACATTGATGTAAATACCCTTGCATATCTGTCTAATTTGTTCCTTAACATAAAAACCCAGAAGTGGGATTGCTGGATCAAAATGCATGCTCTTTAAAGCTTTCAGCACATATTTTATGGCCAGGTATCAAAAGCAAATGTAAGGTGGCACAAATCTTTTTCAATAATTACATCATATAATTTCAAGCAAATATATTCTAATTCAGAATGTATTAAATAGAAGCACTAAAGTAGCAAGATATTTTTCTTTAACTAAGAAGCACTGATTTTTCCCCCTTAGGCTCTCCTTGTACTTCAGAGTGCTGGCTATTCAACTCATCTGATTAGGTGCTTCTGTGGTGAAGTAAAAGCTATGTTGAAGTCTGCTCTCATCTCACTTTAATAAGATGAAATAAATTGCCACATGTACTAAAAATAGTTCATTGCTCTGAAACCCAATGCCTGTTTGCCAGAACAATATTAGTGATGCATATTCTATGCATTCTTTCCCCAAATATGGCATCTGTCATGCACAAAATTCAGAACGGAAGCCACCAGATACTTGAAATAACATTCTTCTTTTAAATATTTTTAAAAGTCGAAATGGATTCAGCTACGTTCATAAAACAAAATGTACTGAAGCAGAGTATTTGAAACTTTTATCACTCATTGTTTTAACTGGCGAAAAAGATTGTGAATCTAGTTATAAATTTTATAGCGGTATCTTCTGATGAAAGTCTTAGGTATGATAATGATAATGATAATGATAATGAGCGTATCATACCAAATTTATTTGACCAATTTCCCTAATGCATAAAAGTGACTCGACAATATAATGCTTTAAAACTGACTTTTCTTCTCTGACAATTTTAACAGAAAAGAATTAATAGAATAAACTATTTCAATTTATAAGACTCTCATCATAAAATATAAGACCCCACATAATCATTTTTGTTTAAATCAAATTGAGTTGCCGAAAATTAACAAAATACAAATTTCATAAGGAATGTTAAAGGCATAACAATTACAGAAACAGACATGCAAGCATTTTTCACCTGTTTTACATTGTTTCATTAAAAGATTTACATTGTGTTTAATTAAAATTTTATATCAAATGTAATAACAAATATCAAATATAAAACCTGAAAATAATGCTAGAAGCAAGACAGATCAGAACAAATCTTTTACTACCTAAAGAATCTACTTCAAGCATTAAAAAAAAAAAAACCAAAAAACCCCACACATATATACCCATTTAAAAATTAAAAAGAAACTTTCTAATTAAGATATCCTTCTTACAACAGAACTCCGACTATTTTATATTATATGATACCATTACTGGATTGCCATTTGGTGAGCTATAAGAAATAAATTGATGGTTAAAATACTATGACCTTGGAAATGTACACTAACATCTATTGTCCAAAAGAATAATTTTCAAAACCCACAGAAAACCCACAGAAAACAAACCTTTTGAAAGCTTTGTTTCTTCTACCACTTTGGTTAGATGCCCCTCGACGATCAGCTTCTCTGCCAAAGAAAATAAACGTTACTATCCAAGCCCAAACCGAGTAGCATTTCCCTGAGCGGGGCAGTGTAACACATTCCATGACCAAATTTAAAGATGATAATATTACTCCCATGACTAGGCTTGTACAAAAACTTGAAGCTGGAAGGAGAACTAAGAAAACTCGAACTATAATTATAACAGCACAATCAGATTAATGCAGAAATCTGGGGGCAGGGGACAATTTGTCTTTTATTTTCATTAGTTTTTACCTTAGTCAAAAAGCCTAGACCGTTTTAAAAAGGATTCATAACAAATAAACCCTCTTTAAATCAAGGATATGAAGTTGAAATAAAGGAATTCTGAGAAAGTATGTATTTAAATAAAGAATACAAATTAGGTTATGCCAATAGTTTCCCAATTGATACAATTCAGCACAGATGCATATATGACATGCTTCAGTAAAATGAATCATTTTAGAAGAGCCAAATATTTAAAGATATTAAAACAAATATTGTTTTGTTTTGTTTTGTTTCTTTCTATAGGTGATTCTCTGTAAATGTATAATATACAGCTTCTTCATAATTTATTTAAATCCAGATTTTCATATTCTATGCTTCACTGAGAATGGTATCTATTCTAATTATCCCCTTATTTAATCCCGTATGCCAGCTGGTCTCCTTGAATTTACACGTTTGCAGTATATGAAGTCATTTCTCTATTCCTTCACTCTTCAAATCCAATGTAGCTTGGACTCTATACCCACCATCCAACCAATGAAACTGCTCCAAGATTACTATAACCTCCAAAGCCCATGGCTCCTTTTAATAATTTTCATTTTGCACAGGCTCCTTGCAGTATGTGGTACTATTTGCCCCTGCCTCCTTAAAAAAATTTTCTTTAAGTCTAAGTAATAGATTTGGATAATTTTTAAAAGGTAGTCCTACAAGATGTATAATGTAAGCTGTCCTTCCCATCTTCTGTCCTACTCTACTCCATTCTTGAATTTCACTTCCTAGAAGCACAACATTGTTTTTGAAGAAGGAACAACGTTTTGAGCGCCTGGGTGGTTCAGTCCAGTCCACTTAGCGTCCAATTCTTTATTTTGTCTCAGGTCATGATCCCTCAGTCGTGGGGTCGAGCCCCACATCAGGCTCTGTGCTGAGTATGGAACCTGCTTGAGATTCTCTCATTGTCCCTTTCTCTCTTGGCCCCTCTCCCCAGCTCGTGTTCACTCGCTCTCTCTCAAAAATGAATAAACATTAAAATACAATACAATACAATACAATACAATACAATACAATACAATACAATACAATAATATTGTGTTGGGGTTCACAGGTGGCTCAGTTGGTTAAGTGTCTGGCTCTTGATATCAGTTCAAGTCATGATCTCACCACTCATGAGATCAAGCCCCAATGCGGGACTCTGCGCTGACAGCACAGAGACTGCTTGGGATTCTCTCTCTCTCCTCTCTCTCTCTCAAAATAAAGAAATAAACAACAACAAAAAAAAATACCATGTTGAGCATTCAGTGCATCCTTTCAGTTTAGAAGCTCCTATCTTCCATTCTGGGAAATTACCTTCTATTCTAACAAATTCTGTTTCATTTCTCTTCTCCCACTCTCTCCCTTCCTACACTCTGGAAATCTTATTATTCAGATGTTAGATCTTCCTCCTTTGTTTCTTAAATAAAACCTCAAATCAGCTCATGTCTTTTTTGTTATATTTTCTGGAATATTCCCTCTACTTTCTCTTCCAACACTAACTCAAAAAGATATATGCACCCCCGTGTTCACTGCAGCATTATTTACAATAGCCAAATATGGAAACAACCTAAGTGTCCACTGATGCATGAATGGATAAAGAAAATGTGGTGTGTATGTGTATGCACAAATACACACAATGGAATATTACTTAGCCATTAAAAAAATTAAATCTTGCCTTTTGGGATAATATGGATGGACCTTGAGGGTATTATACTAAGTAAAATAAAGTCAGACAGAGAAAGATAAATACCATATGATCTCACTTACATGTGGAATTAAAAAAACACACACACACAATCTCATAGATAAGAGAACAGATTGGTTGTTGCAAAGTAGGAGGGGTGGGGGTGAAAGGAATGGGTGAAGGGGTTCAAAGGTTAAAAAAATGACCTTAAGCATAATAATGCAGAACACAAAACCATATGTGAAAGGACAGACAAATCTGCCCTCATATAAATTAAAATTTTCTGTATGACCGACCACTCACTAAAACACAGCTAATGGGCCAGTGACAGACATAGAGAAAATATCTGAAAAATTAACAGATAAAAGGTTATTATTCATTCATTCATTCATTGAACAATTAATTAGGGGCTACCTACTATGTGCCAGATACTGTCTTATGTGCTGGAAACATCAGAATGAACAAATGACAAAATCCCTGCCTTTCTGGTTCATACATTCTAATGGGGTGAGGAGGGAGAGAGGATAAAGAAACAAACAGTATGTCAGATGGAGGCAATGTAGAAAAATGAAGCATGGAAGAAGGAAAGGGAGTATGGGGATGGCAAGCGAAAATGTGAGGCACTTCAAAAACGAATAAGAAAAGTCAAACACCACAACAGAAAAGGAGCAAAGAATAACAACATTGAATTCACAGGCCAAGAAAAGTGAATGTCTAGTAAACATGTGGAGTTCAGGGTCTACCCACTGAAACAACACCATGGCCTTATGCACTTATCAGTTCCGCAAACGTTCAGCACCAGGAGGGGTGCGTAAAAGAGTAATCTCATATCCTTCTGGCAGGAGTGTAAATTGGTATCATTTTATTTTTAGAGGGCAACTTTGACAGCACCTATGCAAATGTTGAAAGGACATGTCCTTTGATCCCACAGCCCC
This sequence comes from Herpailurus yagouaroundi, assembly GCF_014898765.1. Classification (NCBI taxonomy): domain Eukaryota; kingdom Metazoa; phylum Chordata; class Mammalia; order Carnivora; family Felidae; genus Herpailurus; species Herpailurus yagouaroundi. The sequence continues at coordinate 10,785,684 of NW_024412444.1, forward strand.
TATTTTAGGTATTACCCTGGAAAGAGACAGTTGCACAGATTTTCAATGCAGCATTATCTATATTTATGAAGGGAGTGAAAAATTTTTTTAGTTCTACCAGGAAAAAAAAGGTGTTAATTAATCTTCAAGATCTCAGTCAACAACAAATTCACTTTAAATAGCATTAACTACCTGCTATATTTGCATAACCTCTAAATGTTGATGCCTAGTCTAACTCTCTCGTAGGTCTCAGAACATGTTTGTCTAACTACTTCCCAAACATCTTCACCTAGTGACCCCATGAGAACTTAATCTCACCATGTTTAAAATGGAATTTATTTTCTCTTCCTTCCTCTTGGATTGATTTGGTATCTCTCCTCTCCTCATCCACAGCCCATCATTCACATCTCTAATAAGCTATACTGCAGGTATCTATTGATGTCTACCTTTCCCAACATACTATGAACTCTTTGAGAAATACACTCATTCCTTCAAATATTTACCGTGTGCCAGGTGCAATACTAAGTACTTCTCATGGATTACCAAGGTAAATGTGATAAATATAGGAATTTAGAGTCTAGTGACAGCAGGAAGTTATCTCATCAATAATTTAATTCCCAACACAATTCTTACATATAAAACAGGTTCCACAAATGTTGTTACATGAATACAGCAAAATAATAAAATAATATAAATGCAGACTTTGAAAGGCATTCCAATCTTTCTCTAGTATGTTGAAGATCTAAGTAGCACCTTGTTTAAAAAATTATAAACATACATTACGAGTAATTTATTACTCGGGGCACCTGGGTGGCTGAGTAGGTTAAGCGCCCGACTTTGGCTCAGGTCATGATCTCACAGTTTGTGGGTTTAAGCCCCACGTCGGGCTCTGTGCTGACAGCTCACAGCCTGGAGCCTGCTTCAGATTCTGTGTCTCGCTCTCTCTCTGACACACCCCCCCCCCCACTCACACTCTGTCTCTGTCTCTCTCAAGAATAAATAAACATGAAAGAAATTTTTTAAAAAAGGGTAATTTATTACTCAAAATGCTCACCTTTAGGAAAAAATCTGAAGCCCCTACCATGCCTTACAAAGTCTATATTATCTAGCTCAGGGGTCAGCCAACTAAAGCCCCACAGGGCCAAAAACAGCCTGCTGCCTGTTGGGTAAATAAAGTTTTAGAGGAACAAAGCCGAATGTATTCGGGTACATACTGTCCTCGGCTGCTTTCCACTAAAATGGCAGAGTTTAGTAGTTGCAACTGAGAATTTATAGCCTGCAAAGCCTAAAATATTTACTACCTGGCCCTTTATTTAAAAAAAAGAAAAGAAAAGAAAGAAAACATTTTTATTGTTCTAAAAGTGCAGTTTCAGACCAGTTCTAGTTTTCACACAGTTTCTCTCTCACACACTCTTTCCCCAGATACATGTACTCCTCACTTAGCTTCGTCCCAAATCTGTTCAAATTCCCTATGTTACCTTTGTCGCTACCTATTGTCTTACATTCTTTTATTTTTCTTCAGTGGACATATCACTACTTGACATGTTATTAGTTTATTAGTTTTTGTCTCCTCCAGAGACTGTAAACCCCATGAAGGCAAATCTTTCTTTGTCTTGTTCATTTCTGTACCCCCTACAGCTAAAATAATGCCTGGTATATACATAATAGATGCTTAATAAATATTTGCTGAATGAATGAACTGAATATCTATTTTTAAAGGGATCAAACTTGGAAAAATTATTTGAATGTTTTCATCATTCTAAAAAACTAAGAATTAAATATGCAAAAAGTTTTGCATAGTACTAGTATCTAAGTGCTAAATAATAATTATCTGCTGCTATTATCACTATTGAAATATTTAAGGTTAGATGATCAAATCTGATGAGTCATTAGTGGCCTATAATCAAATAATTGAGGAAAGGGATACTGTTTTATTTTAATGTTTATTTATTTATTCAGAGAGAGAGAGAGAGAGAGAGTAGGGAAGGGGCAAAGAGATAGAGAGAGGGAGAGAGAATCCTAAGCAGGCTTCGCACTGAGCAATGTGAGGCTCAATCCCACTCAACCACCCGGGGCTCAATCCCAGATCATGATCTGGGCTGAAATCAAGAGTAGGATGTTCAACCAACTGAGCTACTCAGGCACCCTGAAAAGAACACTGTTTTAAAAAAAGCTTCTAACCACTGGTTCTCAAACTTGGAGTGAACACTTCAATTCTTTGGGAGCACTAAAAGTCAGAGGCTACTCAGAGACTCAGACGAGAGCCTCCATATAATGATAAATGCAGGCCTTGAAAGAACTATTTGGCCTGGCACAACTGAAAGATAAAGTACAGGATTTTCTTCCTTTTTAAAAACTCCCTCTTTTTGAGGGACACTCTAGGAAGATAATTATTCTTTTCCCCTCTTTTAAAACCATACTTATTTATTGTGACAAATAACATACAGAGAGGGACACAAAACACAAAAGTACAGGTTAATAATTTTTTTTTAAAGCAAATGTCTGTATGACTACAGCTCAAATCAAGAAACATAACCTAACCACAAGGGCGCCTGGGAGCGTCTGACTCTTGGTTTCAGCTAGGGTCATGATCCCAGGGTTCTGGGATTATGCTGAACATGGAACCTGCTCCAGATTCTCTCTCTCTTTCCCTCTGCCCCTCCCCTGCTGACTTTCTCCCTCCCTCTCTCTCTCTGTCTCAAATAAAGAAAAAATAAAACAAAGAAAAGACCCTAACCACAACCCCCTAAAGCTTCCCATGTTTCCCTTTCCAATAAAAACCCCATAAAGGTAACCACTGTCCCGACTTTGTGGTATTTAATTTCTTGCATTTCTTTATAGCCACACTACCCAAATATGCATGTCTAAATAATACACTATAATTTTAGTGTTTTGACCTTCACATAAATGTAATACTACAGTATGTATTCTTTTGTGTCAGGCATCTTTCATCAAATATACCCAGTGTATATTTCTCCATTTGACTGCTGAAGATCTTTTGGGTTATTTCTAATTTTGAACTGTGAATGATGCTGCTGTGAATATTTTTGCATTTGCATCTGACACGCATGGGTAGGCATTTCTGTAGGGAACCTACCAAAGAGCATAACTAATGGGCATAGTAAGTCTGACATTGGAGAACTATCACCTAAGCATTTAATTTAATCGAAAAACATATGATGGCATTGCAGAAACTGTCAGATCTGGTAAAAAACTGATTAGAACAGAACCAAATTTATTTCTTATGGGTGATAAATGTAAATTATGTACTAACTATATTACTATGTGGCACAAAATAAAAATAAAAAACAATGCATTCAAAAGAAGTGCAAAGGGGTCACTTGAGTGGTTCGGTCGGTTAAGCGTCTGACTACAGCTCAGGTCATGATTGTGGTTCGTGGGTTCACACTCCATGTCAGACTCTGTGCTGACAGCTCAGAGCCTAGAGTCTGCTTAGGATTCTGTGTCTTCCTCTCTCTACCTCCTCCGTTCACGCTCTCTCACTCTCACAAAAATGAATAAACATTAAAAAAAAAAAGTGCAAAGGGAGCACAGGTGTGCCTAGACTGGATTAAATTCTTCAAGCTGAAGAGCCATTTTCCTCACATGACAGCTACAACCAACTAAAAGCAGAATATAAACTCAAACGGCACTATTCAGATACTGCTGTCAGCTGCCTAGGGATCTTAAGTGACAGAAGAGAAGAGCAGATCAATATAAAAGAACTACATAATCAGCTATTTGTAACTGCCGACCTGGAAAATATATTTAAGTCTCAAAGTTAGGTTTCATTCAAAAAATAATGTTATCATTCGGGTATCAAAAGAATGTGCTGGAGACCACATTTTCTAAATGGCATGTGTACTAGTAATTAAAAAGTTAGAGAATCTTTAGATTGTCAGGAACATATGATTTTAACAAGAACAATAAAACTAGGTCAATCCGCTTTCACTGTCTTGTGACTGGGAATAAAAAGGGGAAAAAAAGTTACTCCTGCAAGAAAACTTCCACTAACACTCTTTCCAATCTCCCCACCATAAGTTTTCTACCTATTAGTTAGCATATATTTCTGTGTGGCTGGCATTACTAAGAGTACTAGTAAATATGATCTCATTTAATTCTCATAATAATCCTATGAAGTAGGAACTACCATCCCATTCTGTAAATGAGGAAATTGAGGTTTAAAGAAGTTATACTGCCCATTCATACTGCCAAAGAGGAACCAAAACAGAATTCACATCTAAGATCCTCTGATCCAATTCTAAATATCATAAATGAAAATGAACTACAAGTCACTTAGAAAGTCATTAAAGGGACATACAGCAAAGAAACTGACATTAGAATTAACATCAAACATAACAAAGTAAAAATGAACAATCAGCATTCAACATCAAACCCACAATTTATTTCCTTCACAGAGTAGCAGTTCACAAAATAGAAATAAAGCTTTAGAGCCTAAAGCAGGGGAGGCCTAACCTTAATAGGACAGACTTTTACAAAAGTATTAGTTTTTGCAGCAAAATATAATTAATTAAAGCAATTCCTGCTATAGAAGATAGTCTGCTTTTTCATAAAACAGTTCCAGAAGCTACTTGTCCTAAAACCTGAGAATAAAGAACAAAAGAGAAAAAAGTTGAGAATTCATAGATTGAAAGCTAAATAAAATGAACCAATTTAAAGAATACAGAAACAGTTTTTTAAGAAAGAAGCAATCTACATATCAAAACACTGTTGGCATAAATTTAAGACTATCTGCTATGCAGTTATACTGGGAGAAAATCTGGTAGAAATGTTGGAAAGTTAGCTGACTGGGAACATGATTGGCACAAATAAACAACAAACAAAAACGCTCCAATATATCCTAGATTGGTCAACTCTAAATACAAAGAAATAAAAAATAAGTGGGGTGCCTGGGTTGCTCAGTTGGTTAAACGTATGACTCTTGATTTCAGCTCAGGTCATGATGTCAGGGTCATCAGATCAAACCCCATGTCAGGCTCCGTGGTGAACATGGAACCTGCTTAGAATTCTTTCTCTCTTTCTTTCTCCACCCCGCCCCCCACCCCCTCCCAAGCACCTCCTCTGTTCATGCACGTGCTCTCTCTCAAATTTAAAAAAAAAAAAAGAAATTTAGCAACATCTAGTTTAAATTAAGAATCTTCCTATAATGGGGACATAAACTACTATGAGCAGGGAACCACACCAAGTGTATTCTACTCTTTGTCATAACTAATCTGCTTTGGCTTAGGGAAATAAAAGTTTAAAAAATGAAAATTAAAAAATCTGTTTTAAGTGGAATATGTAATCAGAATAACCCTGAGATTGTTCAGAGACGCTGATCTCATAGAGTGATGAAAAGTAAACAGTCACGGAGCAACACTGATTCAATGCATTACTCCAAATAAGGCAATTTTTATATGAGAGCAAAGCCCTAAGAGAAAGAAGAGAATGAGACAAACATACACAGACAGTGACTATAATTTCAAAAGGAGGGTGGGAAGCAGGGAGAGAATTTTTCTTAAATCGGGCAAAAAACTTATATAAGACACAAAATATTAAGAGAATTAGACTTCTGCTTCTAATAATAAAAACCATTAAGTCTCATAGTAACCATGGATTAAGAATACAAAGACATTAAGTTTATTTCAAGGCACTTGTTAACTCAGTCATTAAAAGCAAGATGCCATTTGGGGAGAGGGCAGTTTGTATGTACAAAGCGGACCACAGAAGAAATGTTCTCTGAACACAGCCGTGATGCCTCTGCCCTCACCCAGACAAACAGTAGCAGAAGAAAGTACAGGCAGTAGTCTGGAGAAAGCGGTCTTTCACTCTATGCCCATGAAGTGAGTCTCCATGTCCTGAGGTTCTCCACCTTTGACCCTTTATCTTTGCACTCAGCATACGCATTAATCAAATGACAGAGTTCATAGGACACATATGAAACAGATACAAGGTGCATAATTTGTTAACTCAGAAAGCACATTTATCAAACACAACAGTCTCAATTTATTTGTCTTTTTCTTTTTTTTTAAGTTTATTCATTTATTTTTGAGAGAGACAGAGACAGAGTGAGCGGGGAAGGGGAAGAGAAAGAGGGAGAAAGAGAATCCCAAGCTGGCTCCTCTCTGTTAGCACAGAGCCCTATGTGGGGCTCGAACTCACAAAACCAAGAGATCATGACCTAAGCCAAAGCCAACAGACGCTTTGTTGAATGAGCCACCCAGGTGCCCCTCGACTTACTTGTTAAGTTTACACTGTAAACCTTGAGTAACTAAAATTTGCAGAGGGAACAAGGAATGTGGAATTCTGCTCAAATCAAACTTCTTGCCTGAATTCCTTCAGAAGAAAATATTGCTAGAGCTTTTTAGCAAGTTTTATTAAAGTTACTTGTTAATTCTAGATTTTACATGGTATATTTTTACACAGAAAATTACTTCACAGTCCTGGAATTACACAAAGGTTATATTTAAATCTGTTCAAAATCCAATCTCTTTGCATGGGATTAAAAGCTTCTCTCCTAAAAGAGAATTAAAAGAAACACAGTCTCTTTTACCATAAAAGGAAAACAAACTGAAATGTGTTCCAACTCATTTAATTTCATCAAAATCACCTTGTAAATGGAGACAGCCAACAACTAAATCATTCTCTTATGGGTTCATATACATAAACTGAAAAACTCTGTTAATATATTAAAAAGACATGAGGAATCCTACAGAAGTGAATTATTTGCTTTCTAATTTTAAATTTAGAATTCACAAGGTGAATTTGGACTATACAACAAGCACAGTAAACAATGAAATCTAGGTACTTAACATCTGCTTTTTAAAAGACCGGAAATAAGGGGTGCCTGGCTGGCTCAGTCAGTAGAGCATGTGACTCTTGATCTCAGGGTTGTAAATCCGAGCCCCATGTTGGGTGTGGAGATTACTTAAAACTAAAAAATCTTTAAAAAGTAAATAAAAGACAGGAAAATAAGACTATGAGGTGTCACTGCTCACAGAATATAAACTTCATGTTCAGGATCATAAATCAGTTCAAGATGTCTATCAATTAAAATAATGGCAAAAAAGTTTGTGTGAGATTATCAAAAAATAATCCAAAATTATTTTGAAAGTTCACCTGAGTAAGATTTTAGTTGAATGTGCCTTGCTTGCCATAATACTAATTAAACACCACAATTTCTATACCAGCAGCTTGTCATAAAATAATGAAAATACCCCTTCTGACAACAAATCAAATCAAAGTTAACTCTTACTATGCCAACTCTGAGTATCCAAATTTAAGGAGCCAACATATTGGAAATTTCTGAGATACAACGGTATCCTCATTAACCAAACTCTTGCTACTTGCTACCACAACTCAGGAACTGGGCAGATTCAGATAATGGACGATACCCCCAGCTATATCCCTAGGGATATACATGAATTTACAGCCCAAACTTCCACTGTTTGCACTTAGGGACCCAATGGATTCAGACATCTAGGAATACTTGTATTTTATTTTTTGTTCTTTGGCTCATTATTTCTTTGCCCACAAGGAAAGCATTTTATATTCTCATTTCTCCCTCTCTATACCACATCTAATGTTTTCCCATGCCACTGCATAGTCCTTGTAAACATAATTTAATTGGCTAATATCCTTATTGAGGGGATTGCTGTAACTTATAACTTCTGCTCTATCTCTGAATGTTTACTGGTCCATTTGTCCCTCGTAACTATGATGCAATAAAAATCTCCAAACATCTTTTTCTTAATGTAAAACAAACATCGTTCTGTGTTACAACTACAGCTAAATATTTTACGTACACATTTTATAATATTTTAAATGATTTTTGCAAATTGTAACTTAGTAATAAGCTTTCTTTTTGGATAGTTCTCTGTTCTTGTTTCTTTGGGCTCAAAATACAAGCCCAAAAGTTTAAAATAAAATTAACTTATTAAACAATGGTCACATGTAATAAAACAAAGTATAAGATCCTTCCCCTAAAGATTTATATTTTAAATTTTATATTCTGCTTTTAGTTGGTTTCAGTGGATACCAATTATTTTGCCCCAAACCCCCATGCCAATTTCCCATAAAAGTGAAATTTAGTAATCAGAAGATAACAAAAACATGAACTAATCTTTGCTTTATGAGAAAAATTTAAAGAACAAAGGAATATGCCATATTTATTCATTAATTTTCCCCAAAATAATATTAAACTTATATTCAACATAAAATGGACAAAAATAGAAGCTCTTCTAAAACTACTAAATGAAATTCCAGATTTCCTTAAGGCATCTCTAAGGAGTATATAACACTGGATCTATTGAGTTTGTGCCTCTATAATTACCAGGTGTGACCCTGACAACCCCCAAGTGCCCCTGAGATGGGGGGGGGGGGGGAGAAAGAAGGGGAAAGAATCACATATGCTTGCATATCCACAGAATGAATTCATTAGCATAAAAACACAGAAAGTCACTCATTTCAAAAAGAGACCAAACAGGGAGAGGAAAAACAACCAAGTTGTGTGTCTGGTAGGAAAAAGTGTAGATATCATCAGTAAATCTTTATTACACATAGTGACCTTTAATTGTCACCAAGAGGACCAAGAGAATATCACAACCTCATGATTTAAGCAGCCACATGATTTTCAAGTACGAGGAGATTCATGATACTCTGGCTCAGAATTCAGCAGAGGTCTAAATCACCTCAAAAGCTAACCTATCTATCTTTAAAGTATTATTAATGATAGGCTTCCCAAGGGTAGGCGGTTGATGTCAGAATGTAGGACAATCTATTCCTATTCCTTCCCTAGAAAGCTCCTGCTACCTTAAGGGTCATCTTCAGATCTGAGTACCCAAACTAAATCACTGTTTTCATGGCTTCATTTAATCATTTAAGAAATTTACTTAAGAAATCCAATTCCAAATCTGTGATAGAACTAGAATGTAAATAAAACAGGCTAATGTTATTACGATCTCTTAAGTGTCCACACAGAACGTTTAGGTGCTTGACATTCTATTTCATTCCCTGCTCAACAACAATTTTTTATTTAAAAGCTTTAAATTTCCTCTTTTTTGTGAGCAATATGAAATCCATCTTTGAAGGCAAATGCCACAAAAATATTTTTCTCTAAAGAGAGAAGCCGAACAGTATGAGAAGTATCGCTGCTGTCTGAAGATGGCCCTCTGTGCACCTTCTACCATAACAAACACATTGAGATCTTCATTTTTCTTCTCATTTTTCAATGTTAGCCCCTGACTTCATTAAAATCAATGTGAAAAATACTCTGTACTCACTCTGGCATTCTATGAATTGATGAATAAAAGTGCAGTCCCCGCCACTCTTTGAAAGCAAGTGCTCTAATAAAGAAAAAAACACCTTTAAGGATATAGTTTGTTGCTGTTTTTGAAAAACAACAGCAAAGGCAGGAAAACTGAAATGTATTGACATGAGTAACTCTAAGATTCATAAAAGCTTAATATATTTTTAATATTAATAGCAGACATATTTTAGAGTTAATAAAGCTAAATGACTGAAAATTATAATTATATTCATTAATTTGTACCCTGACTGGTTAGCTTTTAAAGGTGCAGTTTCTATCCAAAGAGCTCAAGAAAACCATAGACATATATTGCTTTAAAAAGCTTCTCTTTTAAAATATACCTTTCTCCATGACATTTAATAAATACCTGTAAATAATTTTTAAATTTTATTATTTGTTCTTACTGAATTAATTGTCAAATAACAATTCTCTAACAGTCCCTCTTCAAAGTTATTCTTCTTAAGAGGCAAAAGATAAATATTTAAAGAATACCACAAAATAATGCCCTAAAATTTAAGAAACTAATGCAACATTTCCATTTTTGTACTTTCATTTCACAAATAACCTTGCATTTGAGTCATTTAATCTGTACTTTCTATACTCTCAAAATATTACACTGCTTATCTCTGCCCAAATGATTAAAATCAATGCCATGCATATTTTAAAATAAGAGCTTGGAACATGGTTTTGTTCAGGTCAAACATAATTTGTTTTTTTTTTTTTTTTTTAAGAGTAAAGAGAATCAAAATCTAACAGAGAAAAGCTTCAGCTCTTTTCTTACAATAATCTTTATCTATTTTGACTCAGAGAGCTAACTTCTAAATCTGGATAACATCTTTCAATTATATCTCTGGATTTGTCAAAACTACTAAATAGACTTTGGAAATTCAGGTGTTAAAAATATATCACAATATGATGACTATCTGGAACGTGGGAAAGCACTGAAACCTGTGAAAGAGGACATGAGTTAGTACCACTCTGACTGTGAAAGCCTCTTTTCCTTCTCATTTCAACCCATCTCACTCTCATCATCCCAACTTTGTTTGAGAATCAGGCATCTCCTACTCTAATCACTGGTTAGCTTCTCTTGACATCCTTACCAATAGACACCTTCTTTACCTTCATACTCGAATCTATCATTATCTTTTATCTATTTACATGGTACACAGAACTTCCAGTCAATAATTTTATATATATGTATATGTATATGTATATATATGTATATATATGTCATAAATGTGTGTACATAGTTGTACATAATTGCATAGTTATAGAGTTATACTATATACAGATAAAATATAGCCCCAAAAGGGAAAAAATGGCTAACTGCAACAGAAATTTTTTTAAAAACCTAGGGGCGCCTGTGTGGCTCAGTCGGTTGAGCATCTAATTCTTGATTTCAGATCAGGCCATGATATCATGGTCGTAGGATCAAACCCCACATCGGGCTCCACGCTGAGCGTGGAACCTGCTTAAGATTCTCTCTCTCTCCCTCTGCTCTTCTCTCCTGCTTGTGTGTGTACTCTCTCTCTCTATGTATAATAATAATACAAAAGATAAAAGTAAAAAAAATCTAATAAATAGCACTTGCTGACTGGAGCCAAGAAATCCAAAACAGAAGCCCTCAGTTGAATAGTAATTACCAAGATCAAAAGTTGTTTTACATAAATCCTATCTAAGCTATGATAACATTTTCAGAACTCCAACTATACAACATCATGGTTAAATATGAAAACTCATTTGAAACCAAATTTTAACCTAAAGGACCTTATGGAACTTATTTGAAACAAAATTTCAGACTATCAACACAGGACTTTAGATGACATTTATTAATGCGGTACCTCCCACCATTACTCATCAAGCCTCAAATCACCCTTTTATCTACTCTGATTTTACTATCTGGACCCTACATTAAAATATTTATTATACTAGTTTAGATAAAATTCAAGATTAATATATTATTATATATGTTATACATATATGACTTCTATAAAGGCATTTTCTAAGACACATGAGAGAAAAATCTTTTAGATAGTACACGTAAAGAATTTGGATCATGACACTTTTAATACTTGATGACTTGAATTCAGTTCCTTGGGAATTCACTTTGCCAAAACTATAAAAGATGTCACTGAAAATCCAAAAAAATGAGATACTTAGGGCGGGGAAGTCAGGGGGCAGGGAAGCAAGGTTGTAAGATCCCAAACAGGGTTGTGGAAATGCAAAGACCAGACAGATACAGAAACATAATAGAGAACTGTGCTACTTAAAATGGGTTTATTTATACACATTAGTTTCCTATAAAATTTGATTTTCTATACTATCTGTGCTGTCCAATACACATGTTCAATACACATGTGGGTACTGAGTCCTGAAAAAATGGCTAGTGTGAATTGAGATGTATTGTAAGTGTAAAATAAATACATACTGGTTTCAAAGACTTACTAAGGAAAAAAGGTTGTGAAATAATTCATTTATAATCTTTAATATTGATTACATGTTGAAAGAATATTTTGGATATAGTAGGTTAAAGTAAATAACATTATTAAAATACATTATTAACACTTTACCTGTTTCTTTTTATATTTTTAATGTGGTTTCCAGAAAATTTTAAATTATGTATGTGGTTCCCATAATATTTCCATTAGACAGTGCTTTTCTATACTAAGATATATTCAAATTACAATTATTAGATAAGATACAAAAAATTTTATAGTATAAAACCTATGTTTGTAGCAGCTACTTTACATTTAAGTAATTTGAAAAATAGAGTTTACTAGATACATAGTATTAATCTTAACATCTCCAGACATTTTTAAAATATTCTCTTACAACTATACTTGGCTCTCTACTATTTAAAGACTAATTTTAGTTAAAGTTGTATCTGATAGCATATTACAGTTATGGATTTTTGGTAATATTGGAATGCTGGATAACTGGTTTACTATTCTATAACAAATGATTCAGAACAAATCCATCTTACTCCCAAAATCCACTGCATGCTAAATCTGGTGTAATGAAGTTTTTGTGCATATCAAGATATTTACTATTCAGTTTCATTAAAGATATACTATTGGTCATCCCCACAACGATTTATCATCACTAAAAAACCAAACATACCAGCAAGGGAAAAGTTATAGTATGAAGTACTTTAAAGTATCCAAAATACCTTATTCAGTCTTAAATCAAGGAGTTGTCTACAACTATTCTCATCTAACTCAATTGGAATTGACAAAAAAACTTTAGCAGTAATCTGACAACTCTAAATAGTATAAAGATGATTTCGTGTATATTAAAGGGTCTCTTAACTGAAGGAATAGCATGTCCCCAGCTTGAGTTAACACTAACATTATTAATAAATACATGCGCCAATCAAACTGGTGATTGGAATAAAACGTGTTCATGCCAGAAAGAGGAAAAAAAGGCAAATAATGACAACAAAAAATAAAAATTCATTTAATGATAAACTTTTAGAAAATGAGGATTAAGTCATTTTATATATGTTCACTAAATATAGTTAATAAACAGAAATATTAGTAATATTAATAAAATTAGTAATATTAGAATATAAACTACACCTTTAAAAATTCTCAAATCGAAACTCAAACTGGAATTCTAAAATATCGATGTAGTTTATAAAACATATACAGAATAGTCAACAATGATTAATGACAATAATTTCTAATTTAGAGTTTCGAGATTTTTTTGTAGAACATATGTAATATTATTAGGTCTTGAGCTTGCAAGCTCACATATACATGATTACCTAAGCCTATTTTGCCAGTTCCTAATTAAAAACCAAACAAACAAAAACAAGAACAAAAAAAAGCACCTCCTAACTTTATCAGAATTGGTTGCTGCCCAAGAACTATAAAGATATCCCCTGATACATGAAAAAAAAAAAAATTTAATTAGAAGTTCTGAGTATCGACCTTAACATTTTCCACTTAGTTCTATATAAAAACTAAGATCAGAGGTACACATATTTGTAAACACAGAAAATAATTTTATTCATTCTGCACTTCAAGCGTCTAATGCAGGATCTGGCACATAGTTGGTGCTCAATTAATGTTGGATGGATGGAAAGGGGAGGGTGAATCGGGATCTTCACAAATGAAGGAATGTAGAAGTCAATGGGTAAAAAGTACCCCATGCAGTAACAAGAAAACCAATAGTGGCTATACATTTTTGGCAAGAGATAATGCAAACTATCCAGAAAGGTAGGTCACAGTGTCAAGAACTAATAAAGGATTTTTCAGAGAACAGAAATGGCTGGCCTTGCTTTGTCTGATTAAAGAAAGAGATGTACACTATAAAGAAAGTAGCTTCTATGACATATCCAAGAGCTCAGTGGGCTGTTAAGTAAACTCTTGGCCAGGGATGAGGCATGACACAAACATTAAAAATAGAGGCCCCATATTCCCAGGAAGCAGTACTTGATGGAAGAAAATGGTAGTAGAGTTCTTTGAAAAATATATTGGGGGAGAAACCAATTATTATGCTATATATATAAACCAATGCTAACGTTGAACTTTAGCAGTTTCCTGTTATTTAAATAATTAAAATTTCCATATAACAAGGGATATCTAACCAAAAATCATAGCATTAAGAATTACAAAATAAAGGGAAGCTTTTTTTTAAAAGCTGGGATTCAATGGTCTATGAACAGCATGCTTTTTGTTCTAAAAAATGAAAACCTTAAAATGCTGATCTCTCTATCCTGCTTGAGGAGTAAAAGCATACCATCAAAGAAAAACATTTAAGTTTTTTACACTACCTTTTTCTGTGCTCCCATTTATTTTAGGTAAGAAGTCATCAACTTGTATCCCTAGGATTAAGACAGTGTATCATTGCCTGATCAAAGAAAGAGTTACTTTAAAACTGGTCTCACGGCATTTTTGTATTCCTATTTGCATTAAGACAGTATAGAACACTTTGAATTTATTTTTCCAAGAAGGGTTCAACGGGCCATTTTCTATCCACTCAGAGAAAAAGCTACAACTGCCTAGAAGCCTTGCAATGAACCTCAAAAGAAAAGAATCCTGCGGGGCTTGTACTTTCCTTATTTAAATATCTCTAAGTAGAGCTTCTCAGACGCACAAATTTCATCTTAAAGCCTAAACAATGGTGCCCACTGGTGGCAATCAAGCATATTTTTATAGAAAATTTTCTAAGAGTGTGGATACATTCCACCTAATACATAGAAAATAAGTACCCAATGAGACAGTAAATACCAAAAGTTCAATGATAAAAATTCAGCTTTAAATAAGAAATTTGGTGACACACCTACCTAAGCTGCTGCATTCTTTAAGAGTTTTCTCCTGAAGATGTTCTAACCGTACTGTAAATGAAAGTCCAAGAAAAAGGTATTTCACAGATAAAAGAAAAAAAAAATCAAATCAAATCAATTTCTGGATTAGCTAACTTACCTTGTAAAGCTGTTAGCCTCTCATTGGTAAAGTCATTATCAGCTTGCAAAGCTTCTATTTTTGCCTGGAGCTCCTGTTCTTTTTCTTCCATTTCATCTATTTTATGTTGTAATTCTTTTTTCTCAGCTTGTCCCTTCTGTTGGATTTCTTCTTGTTTTCCTTCTGCTACCTGTTGAGAAAGAAAAGAAAAAAAAAATCAGTTATTTCATAGTCTGAACTTGCTTTTAGAGGCCCAAAGCAGGGCTGCTTTTATTCACATAAACTTCTAACAAGAATATTCAATATTATAGAACATATTTGTAAATGTCAAAATGATGTCAGAAGTAGTCTGCATTGGGGTCATGCTTCTAGGTAACTAGAAAAGAAAACCTTGTAGCGGGCAAGCAGGCCTAATACGTAATGATAATGGGTCAAAATTTAAAACTCCACAGTTTTCAAGAGGGAAATATATAAAGTTTTCCCCTGAAATTACTATTGTTTAATCAGTTTGTAAGTTCTAAAACGTAACTTACTCTGAAATTTTAAACTAAATTGTGTTCAGTTGAAGGAATGATGATCATAAGCACTTTTCAAAATGACCTCCTTTTAACAAGACCAATCTTTAACACTGTTAGAGGTTCGCCAACCACACAGAGGATGCCCTGGTCTTCTCTAAGAAATATTTATCTTCTAGCCACTGAATCATGGTTTGAATGATACAAAGATGGGACTTCACAAACTCAGTTATAACATTTTAAAGGACCATCTAGACATTATGGTCTGGTCTGCCCTTATCCTAAACGTCCTACAGCTAATCTACAGGGAGCTGCAGCTGAAGCAGTTAACAGCATCCCTAGAGGCTGCAAGGGTCCACGGCAGATCACTCCAAGGTCCCCTCAGGGCTTGTTCCAGCACTAACATCTGCTTTTGGGGCTGCCCAAGGAGAAGCACATTCAAGTTTTTAAAAGGTCTAAATATCTTGGGGTTTGTGGATTTGCATCTACTTCCTATTATATATTAAAAGATGCCTGTTGTGAAGTACTATTTATTTCCTTCCAAAGGAAATATGTCAGCTTTTACAGTCTTTCAGCTGTCTCTGGCAATGGGGTTTGGGCTAAATGGAAACTTATTTTTACTACAAATTTCAACCATTATAAATTTTATATCAACAACTATTCAGCAATACCTAACATCTTAATCTATCCAGTGTGTTAGGGACAATTAACATATTTTCAGGTTGAGTAAATACATACCTTTAATTTATCAGATAAATCTTTAATCTCATTTACTGCTCCATTATATTTATTGGCTAATTCTCTTAATTCTTCCTGAGTCCGTTCATTCATTTCTTTCAGATGGGTACATTCATCTTCAGTATTACTCAGACTTCGCTGTAATTCAAGTTTACAGATTACTGATTTAGAATAAATGGCGTGTTTTAACTTCAACTTGTAAAAAGTATAATTCTATGGGCTGTTCTAAATTAACCTTCATATAAGACTGAGCTAAATAACATAAGAATTTTAATTTACTTTAGGTATATACTAAAACAGAAAATACAACAAAAAATTTTGAAAAACGAAACAACAGAAAGGGGGCAGGGAGGAAAGGATGTTACTTTTATATAACTACTCTTTTAAAAGGCCACTGAGAATGACTTTTACCCTTGAAAATATTTTAAGCTTAACAATTCCTGAAAGCAAGTTTAATAATATGCACAATCAACTTAATAAGAAAAATAGAAGACAACTAGCAACTTTCTTGCATGTCAAATTAATGACACGAAAGTGAATTAGTTATTATGGGATGAGGCTTTTACAGAAACTATTACTATACTATATGCTATATAGTATGTACTATATATGGTATTTTTATTATTGTGTTTAAAATGGGCATTTTAACTAAATCCAGTAACAAATAACTTCTGTAGTAATTGTGCAGTGGTTCAAAGGGATGACCTCCACTATCAACTAGGTCATTTTTAAAGCAAGAATCACATTTTGATTGTTCCTAAAAGACCTAGAAAGGACCGTAGAGATATTTTCCCCTTTGACCTCTAAAGTTAGACACAGTTTTCTTCTCTAGAGGATGGGTAAATAAGAATAGTGGTGATGTTCTCCACCTTACAGTGACTATCCTCAATTTGAAGGAAAACAAAACTAGGTGACAGGAGATCGATTCCCTGGCACCTATCATGGTCCACTGTGTGAAGGCTGAATCCTAAACAGAATGCAAATTCTAAGACTCCTTGATTAGCCTTTTATTTGCCCAGTCACTGACTAGGGACCACAAGCACCAAAACTCACATGGTTATGCTGAAAATCCCTAACAATAAAAACAGCATACTACCCCTTCCCACTTGATAGATGGGAAATATTTCCTAGTAATATAACACCCAAGTTTAAAATGTTCTAGAATATGAGCAATTTTAGGCTAAAAATTTTTTAATCATACTACCAAAGTATATTTGTTAAATTAAAATACCTCAACTTCTGAAAGTTTTCTAACCACTTCAATTTTCTCCTGAAGAACCCGCCTCAGGGACTCTTTGGCTGTCGTCTCATAGTTGTGTTTATCCTCCTGTAATGCTATAAGTTCCTTCCGTAAACTATCTTCTGTTTGATTCTAAGATTAAAAGATACTTATAATTATAACCAAGTTATTGTTTTTAAGTATTTATCATTTGAAAAAACAACACATTATTATACTCTTTGAGTTTTATATTAAGGTATCACTAAATCCAAATGATGTTGGCCCTGTATTAACTGAAGCTTGAAGCTGTATTGAAAAGTTTCATTAGTGAATTATGCCTTCACAAATATATTAATTCACATTTACAATTAAAAAAGTCAAAGGAAAATAAGAATTTCTCAAATGTACAAAATGAATTGAGTCTCCAATTTTCATATTCTCTGTAAGCCACAGTATTTCCATTTGTGTACAAAAATGATCTCTTACTTTCAAAGGGGCCCAGCATTTTAACACAATGGTTAAACCAAAAGGAATAAGAGTACCCAGAAGAAAAAGCTGATTCCAGAGGCAGGAAATGTACAAGATGAGTCTGGAACATCTTGCCTAAAATGACAGCAGGAAGCTATGAAAGCCTGCTGAGACTGTACCAAAAGAACTCAGGCACCAAACTGAAAAAGCTATGGTTCACCAAAGATGGGATAATTTGAACAACAATAAGAACAACAAATGGAATAGGTTGAAACACATGAAATATATTTAACTCTAGTTTGGAGAAAAGAAAAACACTTCGTGGTCATTCTTTGGTGGATGACAAAGAACTAATTCATTATTTTGAAATCCAGTAAATAAAAAGAGAAAAAAGAGAAAATCACTTATCCTGCCTTCCCTAAAAAAAAAAAAAAAAAAAAAAAAAAAAAAAAAAAGTAAAAAAAAA
>NW_024412444.1:10803883-10826904 GCF_014898765.1 Herpailurus yagouaroundi
AAAAAAAAAAAAAAAAAAAAAAAAAAAAAAAGACTTCAGGTAACAAAAAAGTTTGAGAGGGGCATAACAGAAGTATTTATAGAAGTCACCCAGCTATAAATGAAGGAATGACAGCACTAAACCTAACCATTTTTGCAACCCTTAATAATGGATTAGGCAAGGGACATCAAAGATTGCTAATATTTCAGAAAGGACAACTTAGACATTATGGTGCCTTTTGGTGAAGGTACACAATACTATTCATGAAGTACTGTTGGCAAAAAAGAGATCAGATCAAATCTCTAGATCAAACTACCAATTTATGGTGTGGGAGGGGAGCTAGAAGAATCATTAAATAACAGTCTAGGTTGAGGGAAATTATAGAGGACAAATGACTCAGTTTCTCCAGCAAATATCAACTGCGATAGAAAAAAGAGAGTTATACATGGATATTTAATATACAATTCTGTCCTTACATGTATGTTTGGAATTTCTTATGACAAAAGACTTAAAAGAATGGAGAAAATGTATAAATGTTTTAGAATGTACTCAAAATGACAAAGAAATGAAGCTACACAAAAAACTATGCATTTTAATGCATAATTTATGCTTTTTTCTTTATGAATCCTTACTTGAGATTAATACCTACTTTAGAGCATGCCTGTAATTGGTTTCCCATAACTTCTAACCGTGATAAGAGTCTATCTTCATCTATTAAAGCCTGTTGAAAAAAAATTAAATATAAATAAAATCCCAGGGTAATTAAAAAATAACACATATCAAAATGGTTGCTATCGCCAAAAAAAAAAGATGTAAAATCATAAAACTGACCAACATCCACTGTAAAATGCTAAATTTTCAATATTTGGTCATTAGGAAATAACTGCCTTTCCCTGCTAAAAAAATTCAGTTTTAGTTTAATCAACATTTAAGGAATATTAAACTATGAATATAAAGGCATCTGTAATACCTGCCAACTGGTATCTGAAGCCTCTTGGGTGATGGCTAGTAGCCGCTGAAGTGTGGCTAACTTCTGTTCCAACATCTGTTCCCGATGTAAGGCCTCCTAATAATACAAATCACAAAAGAGATTCTAAAGAACTCAGCATGATCCCTTGAAGAGTAATCAATTTTTGGCACATTCTCATCTTATATCCCACTTTGTATCTTACTTTCAAACCTGATAAATCTTGTAAAATATATATAAACCACATCAGTTTAGCCTCATTTTCTGGTCTGTTAGGGGTACTCTAGCTGCACCTTCCACTGTTAACAGAAAACAAGCCCCCTGTTTTTGTTTTCTTTTTACTCATAATTCGCAAGAGTGACTTTAAAAAGGAAGCATGGCTGGTTCAGTCAGTAGAGCATGACATTTGACCCCGGGGTTGTGGGTTCAAGCCCCAGGTTGGGCATAGAGCTTACTTCCTTCCTTCCACACATACATACATAGGAAGAGTGAGTTTAAAAAAAAAAAAAAAAAAGGAAATCCAGAGTAGAAGAATCCAACAAATGTTCAACCCTGCATTTTATATATATACATATTTTAAAAAATATATACATATCTTTCAGCACTAACTCATTCCAAACTAAGTCAAACAATGTAGTCAGTAGCAAAGATACTTCTTAATGGCTTAGGTGCATGGATATGACATCTAAATTAGAAATGTCTTTTAGTTTTTCCTTTTAAGAATGTTATATATATAAACATATATACTTAAGAAGAGAGAAAGACTGTTTCACTATCATAATCTATTGCATTGTCAGGTGTTGTGATTCTCTGAGACTGTATACCACTTAGCAGCAATCAAATATGCTGAAAATAAGAGTCCACTAATGTAATTAAGGAATCAAGGAGTTATATAACTATTTGGCAGCTCCAAAGGAATATTTTTCCAGAGAAGGACATTGGCAAGCAAACCTTATCTCTAGGTCACTTATTAACATTTGATAGCTGTTAAGAGGGTCTCCTTCACTAGAAGTCAAGGTGAAAATGCTCACACAGCATTCAGCGGTGGTTATGGCACATCTTTAAATGTCACTTTCTTCTATTCCTGTCATTAGCCAAAGAAGAATACTTACTACCCTAATACCTCTGGAGCCACCTCAGCAAAGAAGGGTATGCTTCAAACACATTTCTTGAGGTTTAAAGCATGCATTTATTGTTGTCCACATCCTTGATAAATAATGATTAGAGAAAATCTGACCTAATTAAGAATTAGCGGTACTGTTTTTTAATGTAATTGTAAAAGTATAGATTAAGGAATCTAACAAAGGCCATAAAACACAACTTACACTTAAAAGAGATGAGCTGCCAAGTTTATTTTAAGCTCTTAAAACATTCCTAATATCCAGGAAAATACATTAATGCTGCAAAAAGTTTTACTTAAACACAAAACCACCAAATAATCACTACTCCCACTAGGTGGCGTAATTTCACCTTTTTTTAACTCAATCCCATTTAGAGTTTCATAATTCCATGAACCACATCCTAATAGAAATCTAATAATACTTCCAGTTCTTTACTTTTAGTTCTAAGGCATAAAACATATCTACTCCAGTTTTTATTCAAAAGTTTTACAGTTTACGTAAGAATTCCAGCAATTCACAAAGATGTATATAGAAAAGATAGCACAATATAATATTCTCTCAAAAATCAGAGAAGAACAATTAAAGACATGCCCACCTATGAATATGCAAAGAACTGACAAAGGTGGAAAAAGTACTGAGCGAGTCAGGACATTAGATCGACAGTCCATGATGACTGGTGAGTATATAGTGTGTATAGCCTCGGGAAATCATTTTTATCTAGATGAGCCCCATACTTCTCATGTGAAAAATGGAGGTTAGACCAGATTAATCTCAAAGTTTTCTTCTACTTCTAAAAATAAGAGAGATCTGGGTCAATTAATGTACCTTCCGATTGAGTGGTACACAAATGCTAACATGTATGGCATACATTTTATGTGCCAGGCACTGTTCTAAGTGCTTTACATATATTGGTTCATTTACTCTTCACAATTCTGTGAGGTAAGTGCTATTATTATACCCATATCACAGATTAAGAAAATGAGGCACGCAAAAGGGTTACACAACTTTCCCAAAAGGTCAGAGGTTAAAGCCACAGATCGAGTCCAGGGAATTCTGGCTATGGTTTGTGCTGTTAGAAATTCTACTTAAATTACAAATGTGTAACAGTGCTTTTCTATGCACCATTACATAACACCCAGTGGAAGTAAGATGTGATTAGTACTTTGACAATTTTCACAGATTTGTACATTCGTAACTGAGGGAGAACCACTTTTAGTGATTGATTCCTATAAAAGAATGTAGGAGCCAGGATCACTGGTTTGGTCCTATCATTTTTAAAAAGCAGTTGAAGACTTATGAATGTAAAATGAGTCACCCAAAGTTACAGAACTCAGTGGCAGAGCCAAGATAAAAAGTTCAATCTCTAAATTCCTGATCTAGGATTTTTCTTCAATATGCTTCCTCACCAGAATAATAATAGGAACATAATCTAGCCCAAATCTCCCCAAATCAAGAGGGGAAACACACACACACACACACACACACACACACACACACACACACGTTTCCTTTTTAAAGATTTGAAAGGCTTTTTAAATATGGTATTAACTTCTTCAGGAGCCCACTCGATGTATCTGCCTCAGCAAGATATCTTCTAACAGACTCAGCAGCACAGCCCAGTGGTTAAGGGTACAGATTCTGAGGTCTGTCTGGGTTCAAATCCCAGCTCTACTACACAGTGTGTAATATTGTGTAAATTATTTAACCTTCCAGACCATCAGTTACTCTCTCTATAAAAATGGGAATAAAATATGTACCTTACAGGATTGTCCTGAAGATTAAATGAGTAGAGGCAAAGAGCTAGAGTCTGGCATATAGTAAGTGCTATGTAATTATTTGCTATTATACTAAGCAAGCAAAATCTCTCCAGGTTTAATTTTCTTTAGAAATCATCTATGGATGGGGCGCCTGAGTGGCTCAGTTGGTTGAGCGTCAGACTTCGGCTCAGGTCATGATCTTGCGGTTTGTGAGTTCGAGCCCCGCGTCAGGCTCTGTGCTGACAGCTCAGAGCCTGGAGCCTGCTTCGGATTCCGTGTCTCCCTCTCTCTCTGCACCTACCCCACTTGTGCTCTGTCTCTCTCTATCAAAAAAAATAAATAAATAAAATGTAAAAAAAAAAAAAAATTAAAAAAAAAAAATCATCTGTGGATGGGGCGCCTGGGTGGCTCAGTCAGTTAAGTGTCCGACTTCGGCTCAGCTCATGATCTCACGGTTTGTGGGTTCGAGCCCCGTGTCGGGCTCTGTGCTGACAGCCTGCTTTAGATTCTGTGTTTTCCTCTCTCTCTGTCCCTCCCATGCTCACACTCTGTCAACCTCTCTCTCAAAAAATAAACATTTGGGGCGCCTGGGTGGCGCAGTCGGTTAAGCGTCCGACTTCAGCCAGGTCACGATCTCGCGGTCTGTGAGTTCCAGCCCCGCGTCAGGCTCTTGGCTGATGGCTCAGAGCCTGGAGCCTGTTTCCGATTCTGTGTCTCCCTCTCTCTCTGCCCCTCCCCCGTTCATGCTCTGTCTCTCTCTGTCCCAAAAATAAATAAACGTTGAAAAAATAAATAAATAAATAAATAAATAAAAATAAACATTAAAAAAAATTTTTTTTTAAATCATCTATGGATAAAGAACTATGTTGACACTTCCTCATATTTAAATAACAAAAACTTCTCTTGTACAGAACCCTATCTTTTCTAGACTTAATAATCCTGATTCTTTTATCCTTTCAAGACCTAATTTTAATCCTTGTTTTTTTTTTACTTTGAAAAGATATTTCTTTTGTACTTGTAGCCAGCCAATATTTCTTTAGCCTGTATTTGTGAACTAGCAAAATCAAACCTAAGTTGTTTAATTCTACTTTTAAAAACTAAGAATTTTCAAGATTTACTTTTACCTGTAGATACTGAGAAAGCTGGAATAGTTCCTGAGAGTACATACTTGGAGTGTTAGCAGCAACCTAAAAACAAAATGACACAAGTATCAATAGTCACACAAACATTCATAAAAGACATTAAAGCAAACCAAGTCTTTGAAATGTCTATTTACTGAAATATGCAAAATAAAAATTATTTTTAAGCTTAACCAGTTCCTTTCATTTTCAAAATATTTCTGTTCCGTGTGTAGAATTTGTAAATGGTGTTATATTTCACTGGCCAGTCTGAGATTTATAAGCAGGGTGGTAGAACAAGTACTACTCATGGAAACATTCCTTGATAAACCAAATCACAAGCACAAGGCAAAGGCAAGACAGCCCTTTCTTAATCCAGAAATACTACCTCCTAAATCAACAGATCTATATTTTTCCCCTTTAAGATTCATTGTTAAACAGTTCTTCAATATGTCAACAGTCATAATTCATTCTGAGGCAGCCATCTTCAAAATGTTATTTGTATGTGAGGGTGTGGGAGAGACAGGACAGGAAATATAATGCTTTGTCCAATGGCCAGAGGCAATGAAAATAGGTTTGTCTCTTAAAAAAAAAAGAAAAGAGAGAAAAGAGGGGCGCCTGGGTGGCTCAGCTGGTTAAGCATCTTAAGCATCCAATTTCAGCTCAGGTCATGATCTTATGGTTTGTGGGTTCAAGCCCTGCATCGGACTCAGTGCCGACAGCTCAGAGCCTGGAGCCTGCTTCGGATTCTGTGTCTCCCTCTCTCTCTGTTCCTCCCCAACTCATGCTCTGTCTCTCTGTCTCAACAAATGAAAGAAACGAATAAACATTAAAAAAAAATTAGAAAGAAGGAAAGAAAGAGAAAAAGAAAAAGAAAGAAAGAAAATAGCTTTGTCTTTTTTTCTTCTTTAAACTATAGGTAGGTTTAAGAAGAAAAAGATAGTAAATAATAGTATTTAAACTATAAATTGTAGAAAAAATACTTAGAATTCAAGTGTATTAGGAAAAATTACCTTCTATCAGGGTTTCCCCCAAGTGTGGAACATATAACCTTGGCATTATTTCTCTGCACACACACACCACCCCCCCCCCCCCACCAAAGAAGGTACTAATAGGCTGCTGTAACATTTACTCATATCAATACTACTAAGTCTTATGTATTAACTTATTAATGATGTTAATAGCATCATTCCCGATTAAGCTCAGAAAGCATATTTTTTTTAAATATGCTAACTAGAATTCAGAGACGTGACATTATTTTTAAAAGTTAGTCTTATATTGGCAAGGTCATTATTTATTTCTGAAATAATTCTTGGTATTGCTGAACTTGATGATTAGCCACTTTTACTTCTAAAAAAGGAATTTAACAGACAACTTCAGTTTCAGGCAGGCTTTCAGTCTTTATCCACATGGAAGAAAAAAATGTAAAATATTTTCCCAATAGTTAATTAGTACACTAAGAAAAAACATCTACATTAATGTCAAAAGACATCTTTTTTTTTGTTATGAAGCAATGATATCTATAGTTTATTACACCATTATTTCTGAGGGAAATACTAACAAGTAATTATCACAAAGTTTCTGACCAAATCAGATTAAATAAAACTGCTTTTCAAGGACAATAAAAGAACAATTCCTGTAAACCCATATTTCTGTTATTTCCATGGGTAGGTACATGTTGGGTGAATATTTGGGTAGAAAGCTTTAATAAATATTTCTAGACAGAATTGTATTCCAGAATAAACAGCAGTAACTAACACTTCGTACCTCTGGCTAGGCACAAAACAAGTACTCCTAGTCTATACAACCAGCCATTTACTTGAGATAACAAAAGCTTTTTCCTAAGAAACATCCACCCTAAATTCTCCAGATAGAGGACTGCAATAACCAAATATCTATATACACTGCATGTATTTTGTTACAGAAGAAAAATAAGTTTCTAGGTAAAGCATATTAAAAACAAACAAAAACATTTTGCAAAGCAATATAGCTGAATTAGTTTGTAAAAAATCATTACTAACTTACTTTGTCAACAGGACTTGGTAATGGAGCATGGATGACACTGAAAAGAAAAATTTAGAATTTTTATCTAATTTCCTGACAACAGAGGAAACAGAGTAGGACAGTACCAGAATATCTTAAACCCCAAAGTTGCTACACTTGCTTTCATATAATTAAAAGAATGTGAATTATTTTTAATCCTTCATAAATACATAGCATTCTTAGAAAACAAGGTAATAAATACACAAATCTACTTTTTACACATAATATATTTTTAAACACAAATTCAAAATTCAAAACGTATTAAATGCCTGTTGAGGATCCACTATTTAACGAGGGCTCTGGCGAATTTCTGGGCTCTACAACTTCTACATATCCATTTTTAATTTTGGAATCTGTAAGTTACATTCTTTTAAAATTAAATCTTCCTATACACAAAGTCTTAAAAACCAAAGTTCTATTTGAAAGAAAGCTATAATTTGGAAACTTGGTCTAGGAGAAAAATTTTAGCTAACCAAACAGTATTACTGTTCTTCTCCACCCAGCCCCTTCACACATTAACAAATGAAAGCTTAAATGTAAGTAGGAAACTAAACTCAGTATACCTCTTTAAAGCAGCAAACAGACAGTACAATTGGTACTAATTGCCTCTTCAGCCTTACAAAGTACTGACAGATAGGCAGTATAGTGTATCAGTTAAGTATGCAGGCTCAGAAGCCTGGGTCCGAATTCTGGCTCTACTTACGAGCTGTATAATCTTGGGCAAGTTACCTAAGCACTATAGGTCTCATCTTCCTCCTCTATAAAATGGGGATAATCATACAAACAAGCCCAGGGGTTACTGTATTAAATGTGTTAATATAAATAAAGAGCTTTAAACAGTACCTTTAACATAGTAGCACTTGATCCTATTACCAGTTCCATGAGAACACAGCAGCTAAGGAAGCCAGGGGCCCTATCTTACAATGCCTGTAAGCTACTGTATGGGGGTTGGGGTGAGTAGAGAAAACACGAAGCAAGGCTGCTACCCACGTCCCCTCCCAGTGGCTAATCACTCCATATCCTAGATGCTACTCTGATAATGGTCACCTTGAAGGTTGACTAGAGGAAAGCTCCTAGATTCAACTGGTTAATTATGTGTAAACTAATGAGAAACTGATCTATGACTTAAAAATAGAAATGACGGGGCGCCTGGGTGGCGCAGTCGGTTAAGCGTCCGACTTCAGCCAGGTCACGATCTCGCGGTCTGTGAGTTCGAGCCCCGCGTCAGGCTCTGGGCTGATGGCTCAGAGCCTGGAGCCTGTTTCCAATTCTGTGTCTCCCTCTCTCTCTGCCCCTCCCCCGTTCATGCTCTGTCTCTCTCTGTCTCAAAAATAAATAAAAACGTTAAAAAAATTTAAAAAAAAAATAGAAATGACAATTCTAATCCCACTGTAATAACCACAAACATCCTAAGTACTGCTTCAATTCAATTAGTCACAAATACACTAAAATGCTGAATTAAATGGAATATTAAGAACCAGCACACCCTTCCCTTCTGAACACACATGATCCTGTGCAGACTCCCATTGAGATCATATAACCCTTTATATCTTCAATTTCACATGTGTGTTTTTAGGCATTGTGACCAATTTACCTCTGGATGCCCAGAACCTACCACAACGCCCTGGAAAAGCTGGTGCCCAATGAAGGTTTAAAAAATTATGCCAACTTTAGTTTTTCTCTCTACCCCATAAACATGGGATAGAGACCTTAAACATAACTTTTGTTTTCTTCACTATACAAGTAATACATATTGACTATGTGTGTGCAGTAAAGCAAGAGAAAATAAGTAAAAACTACCTAATGCCAGCACCCAGAGGTAACCATTTGGGGTATATACCTTTTTCTCTATAGATACGCACATATAGGCAAATGAACTTAAGAAAGTCTAAATAGAAGCAAATAGTACTCATGGTTTTTTAATTCCATTTTTCTTCGTGACCAAAGTACAAAATATTCTGTTGTTATGAAAATTTGGTTAACCAAAGGCTGAAAATCCAGCTAAACATTCCATAAGTAATAAGTATTTGTGTGTGTATAGCATGTATTTTACAGAACCTATCTTGGATATAGATGTATTCTGTTTGGATTTTAAGAGAAGTTCATATGCAATAAGGGAATGCAGAAAAAGAAAACCATTATTTAGTGTTAGGACTGCGGAATTACAGGCAATTTCTCTGTTATCACTTAAAAATTATTTGTACAGGGGTGCCTGGCTGGCTCAGTCAGTGCAGCATACAACTCTTGATCTTGGGGTCATGAGTTTGAGCCCCATGTTCAGTGTAAAGATTACTTTAAAAAATAGTATTTGTGTGATATAATAAAAATCAAGGAAGAAAAAAGAATCTTTTTTTTTTCTGTTGAGAAAGAGAGTGCAAGCAAGGGAAAAGGCCAGAGGGAAAGAGAGAATCTTAAGCAGACTCCATGCTCAGTGTGGAGCGTGACACAAGGCTCGATTCCACAACCCTGGGATCATGCCCTGAGCAGAAATCAAGAGTCGGATGCTCAACCAAGGCACCCAGACACTACAATAACCAGCTTTTTGAGAACTATCTAGTGAAGATCTTAAAAGCATTAAATGCTATGTATACAATGTATCTGAAACTCTAAAATTCTGGTGTACTCAAAAATATCTTGATTGCTATAAAAGATTACAGTCATAGAAACAGTCAATGATTATCATGTGCTTAATATATGCCAGGTACTACACAAAACTTTAAGTGCACAAACTTGTTTAATCCTCCTCATAAAATTCCTGCTCCACAAGTACTACTGTTATCTTCATTTTTCAAGTGAGAAAAGGGAGGCCTGCTCAAGTCACAGAATAGGTGGAGTCTGGCTTTGAAACAGACCATCTGACTCTAAAGACTATTCTGATCTTCCTCCAGCTCTGGAGAAGTGCCTGTCCCAAATTCGTCTTCTCCAGAAAGTCAGCCAGGTTGTGTACAAAGAGATTGGCAGCAAAATTCTAAATGCTAATATTTAACCACATAAGAAAAACCAAACAATAAGGAAACAAGGACAAAGATGAAAAGCATTGGGGAAACAAGGGCAGGGACACAATTCACAACATAGACTGAGAAATTCACATGCCCTACTAGATGGAGCCTGAGATTACAGATAACCCTTTATATAACTGCTCAAAGTTTTTAACTCCATGAAAGAAAAATCTCATTATCACACAGAAACATCAAGGTTTTTAAGAAGTCACACATCATTAGATGACTAATAGTTATTCTTATTTTTAAAAACTTAACCCTTGACTCATAAAAGCTGAGTCACATTAAAGCTTCCAAAGTAAACTGTATTTTTAATAATTAAACTATAATAAAGAATAGGAAACAGATTGTTATGAATTTTAAATGTTTAGGGGTGCCTGGGTGGCTTAGTCGGTTAAGCGTCTGACTTCGGCTCAGGTCACGATCTCACAGTGCATGAGTTCGAGCCCTGCATCAGGCTCTGTGCTGACAGCTCAGAGCCTGGAGCCTGCTTCAGATTCTGTGTCTCCCTCTCTCCTGCCCCTCCCCCACTCCTGCTTGTGCACACGTGTGCACTCTCACACGCGTGCTCTCTCTCTCTCTCTCTCTCAAAAATAAATAAATATTAGGGGCGCCTGGGTGGCTCAGTTGGTTGAGCGTCTGACTTTGGCTCAGGTCATGATCTCGCAGTGAGTTCAAGCCCCGCGTTGGGCTCTGTGCTGACAGTTCAGAGCCTAGAGCCTGTTTCAGATTCTGTATCTCCCTCTCTCTCTGCCCTCCCCAGCTCATGCTCTGTCTCTCTCTCTCTCTGTCAAAAATAAATAAACATTAAAAAAATTTTTTTAATAAATAAATAAATAAATAAATATTTAAAAGATTTATTTAAATAAATAAAATAAAATGTTTAAAAAATTTTGCTTTGCTTCAGATATCCTTAAAGCTAACAAAAATTGGTATCTTCTTTTTTTTAATTTAATTTTATTTTTTTATATCTGGGATAATTTTGCCAGAGGTTATATAGAGAGAATTCAAATTAAAAAAATTTTTTTTCAATGTTTATTTATTATTGAGAGACAGAGAGAGACAGAGCATGAGCATGGGAGGGGCAGACAGAGGGGAAGACACAGACTCTGAAGTAGGCTCCAGGCTCTGAGCTGTCAGCACAGAGCCTGATGCGGAGCTTGAACTCACAACCTGCAAGATCATGACCTGAGCCGACGTCAGATGCTTAACCAACTGAGCCACCTAGGCGCCCCCAAAATTGGTAGCTTCTAACTGAAGCAAAATATATAGTAATTCTAATGAAAGCACAGACTGTCATGGTAATAGGAGAGCCTCTCTGCTTTCTTTTTCATTCTTTCCTCTCACTACTCTACTTTGCCTTCAACTTACTGCTTATCTTAACCTCCCATCCTCAGATCTTTGCCTTTGCTTTTGAAGGATAAAAAGTATTATGCTGGGTATAGAAAAATGCTTCTGGCATATTCAAGGTCTTCCCCCCCAATAAAAAAATGGTTTAATTAATGATTACTATATAATGATAATCTGTGAAAAGCTCCAAGATTAAAATGTACTTATGTTTAGATCTTAACATTTACATTTTATGAGTAACTCTTCTCTTTCATATTTGTCTTCCTCTAAGTAATCTTTCACTGCTTCAGGAAAAAAAAAATGCAGCATTGGAAAATCCCTCCAAAATTCCCATCAAAATAGGCTACTAACTATATCAACACCCCTCAAGGTCCTAAAAGATGATGACACTGGCATTAACTTCAGAGGGAATTATACTTTAAGAATCCTCTATTAAATGCAGATCAAAATACAGTTATCACTCAGGGCACCCAGATGGCTCAGTAGGTTAAGCGCCAGACTTGATTTCAGCTCAGGTCATGATCTCAGGGTTCGTGAATGGAGCCCCACTTCAGGCTCTGTGCTGACAGAGCAGAGCCTGCTTGGGATTGTGTCTCTCCTCTCTTGCTGACCCTCTCCCATTCTCACCCACACGAGTGTGAGCACTCTCTCTCTCAAAATAAATAAATAAACGTTAAAAATAATATTTCTAGGGGTGCCTGGATGGCTCAGTTGGTTAAGCATCCAACTCTTGGTTTCAGCTCAGGTCATGATCTCACAGTTTGTGGGTTCAAGCCCTGCATCAGGGCTTGGGATTCTCTCTCCCTCTGTCTTTGCCCCTCCCCTATCTGTACTCTCTCTCTCTCAAAATAAACTAAATTAAAAAAAAATTTTTTTTTTCATACAGTTATCATTCACCAGTGACTTACATACCCTAAATATTTTAAAAACAACTAATTGGGGTGCCTGGGTGGCTTGGTCGGTTAAGCGTCCGACTTCGGCTCAGGTCATGATCTCACAGTCCGTGGGTTCGAGCCCCGCGTCAGACTCTGTGCTGACAGCTCAGAGCCTGGAGGCTGTTTCAGATTCTGTGTCTCCCTCTCTCTCTGCCCCTCCCCTGTTCATGCCCTGTCTCTCTCTGTCTCAAAAATAAATAAACATTAAAAAAAAAATTTAAAAACAACTAATTATCCATCAAAATATAAACTGTAAAGTTAACTTTGGAAACAAAATAACCTGCCTCCTTATACATTATTATTTACTAGAATTGTAGCTAACACGAAAAGGAATTAAAATGAAGTATATTATATTGTAAACGCACTGCATTAATTTTCTACCATTATTAGAATAATCCTCAAGTGTTAACAGTATACCATCATCTAGAATATTATTAACCAAGGTAGTTGAAACAAAAACTAAATTATACTCACTCTGAGCGGAGCCGGGCTTCCATACCATCTGGTAGAAAAAGTTTTATTGTAGAAACAATACACCCATGGGTAACTGGTTAAAAAAACAAATAAGATGGATAAAGTAATTTTTTAAAAATACAAACCTTCATATCTCTCATATTCAAACATATATTTTATTCTTAAATGTAATAACTTCCAGGAAAGAAAAAAATCTGGTGGTTTAATGACAATATTTATTCCCCTGGAGAAAGTCCCCTTTATTCATTCTGAATCACAGTTGCAAGGCAGAATTACAGAGAGAATTGTTAAGTCCTAGCCTCCAATGCTGTGACAGTCCATAAAAGGTCAGCTGAATACACGGAAATACAATTGAGGTCAGGAAATACACTTTCTCTGCCATCTGTTGGCATCAAAACCTAACTCCAACTATTCCCCAATTTAGAAGTTAGCCCTAGTTTCTAGTTCTCCTGTCCTCAACCTGTAACTTCTACCCACGCCTCACAAAACTCTAACATCCTGCATAATACAGCTTGAAATATGCCACTCAATTCCCCATTTGATGAGTGAGAAAACCAAGACCTCAGACAAGTGAGACTGCTTCTTGAACTCTGTTATTAAGTATCAGCGATTTTGGTAGAGCTCAAGTCTGAGGTTTCCAGTTCAGTATCTAAAATTGTGGTTCTGTATTCTTGGTGCTTTTTCTTCCTTCACCCCCAAACATTTTTATATAACATTACAGCACTCACTTTGTAGACAATTTCTTACTGTTGCTTCTTACTTCCTCCTCTTCCTTCTGAAGATTTCAAGAGACAAAACCCCCCAAAAGCAGCATTTATATAGAGCTTCTCTTTTTATATGGGCTTTGTAGAAAAAAAACTTTTTTGCTGGTTTAAGGTTGATGGCTTTTTATGTCTCTGTCCTTCAAAGATTACATCTTCCAGGGTTAGGGTTCAAAGAGTTAATTTATTTAGTGTACCAAAATCTAATTTAAAAGCTAATGCATAATATACTGTATATGCATAATTTACTGTATCATGATTAGGGCGGTGGCAATTATAGGACTGTATACAATTGTCGAAACTCAGTGAGTTGTGCTTGTAAAACTGGTATTGCAAGTAAATTATATTTCAATGAAACTTATTAAGAATAGAGCTAATGCATTTAGGTACAGGTAAATCATTAAGTGCTCAAACCCATGAATCACCAAGATGATCTTATAAACATGGATATTATTCTGACATCTGGAAATACACAGTAAACTTAAGAAATTTAGCATAGTTTACTCAATTTTCATTAACTTATTATTGAAAAGTGCTAACACAAATCAGGAACCATCTATGGGACAGGCTTCTAAACTGCCTAACACAGCAATCACAGCCCTGAAACATTGGGCTCCTTCCTTCCTTTCAGGCCTCATCCTCCATCCTGCTACCAAAACACCCTGTGCAAGACTAAGCTACCTGCATCTCCAAATCCCTTACTTTTCACAACTCCATGCACTTTACAAGCTGTTCTGTCAGTGATGTCCTTTATCCCTTTGCCTCCATAACCAAATGCCACTTATCCATTCAGCTCAGACATTCTACTTCCTTCACCAAACTCAGTATCTGAGTTAGAGGTCCCCAAAGTCTCCTATATCTACTTCTTATAATACTGAGCACATTGCATTATGAATATTTATCACTTATACAACTATTGTCTCACCAGTTAGAGTCAACTCTGTGACAGGAACAAGGATTGGTTGCTTTTCACTTTTTAAATCCTGTACTAGGGAGAGTTATCTGGTACAAACTAGGCATTTAATAAATGATTACTGAATATGCCAAAGCACATGTCTGGTTAATATTTTACAGCTTTAATTACCAGGGGTGAAGACATCTCTTACTTTGAGGACAGTAGGGTTCACCTACACTTTCAAGAACCACCTAACTCCCTCCTTTTCCTGGCAGAACATAGGAAGGGACAGATTCATCCCAGCTCTATGGCTCTCCCAGAGATTTACCATAAACAGGTTACAATAAATACACGAGCACCATACAAGAAGATCCAAGAGTACTGACACCTGATCAATATATTTATTAAATTGGTAATAAAGTCTAAAAAAATAGGTGTAGTGAGTTAATAGAATAAAACTGCAGTGCCAGAGCTGACAAGCTGTGATATATTACATCAGAATCTCCATTGCTCAGATTTATTTTTTTTATTTTTTTTATTACATTTATTTATTTTTGAGAGACAGAGTGAGACAGAGCACGAGTGGGGGCAGGGTGGAGAGAGAAGGAGACACAGAATCCGAAGCAGGCTCCAGGCTCTGAGCTGTCAGCATGAGCCCGATGTGGGGGTCGAACCCACAAATTGTGAGATCATCACCTGAGCCGAGGTTGGATATTTAACCGACTGAGCCACCCAGGCACCCCCTATTGCTCAGATTTATCACCCCAAAGTCCAGCACCTGGACTGACGTACAAATCTGTGAGACGAATCAAGGGCTAATACTGATTGGATAGCACAGGGTTGGTGTACTACTGAAAGCAGTTAAAGATCATGTCTGACTAAGCTGACCATCTAGTCTAGCCAACCCTGCCTTTGAAAAGGTTCTTGTGATAACTAGATGCACAGAACAGTTTTTTTTAATTTGCAACAGGCAAGTATTTAAAACTACCTGATAAAAATGTTTTGTTCTAACACTTACATTAATCAACTCTACATAGCAGTATTTCCCAAAATGGAGTGTTAGCAGGTGTTAACAAAAAAAGGATTTGGGGGTCAGAAAAGTTTGGGAAATACTTGGTAAAAAGAGACGGAAAGAATTTTTTTTTTTTTAATAAGTCTTTCACAGAGCTTAAAGGACTTTTTGTCCATCATGAGGCTCTAAAAGTAAGATGCATTTTCCAAGCTTATTTGACCATTGAGCATCCCTGGCCCGTTTTCAGAACACTTAACACAGGAACTAATATTAGGGTATTTTATATATGATATGTACAGTATTATAAAAAGATACTTTGGAAAAGTACTGCTGTAAAATATTCTATGAAGTACTTTGTAAACAAATTTCACTCAAAATTCACTCAGAAACATTATTTACCATATTTACAAGATTCAAAGACAAAATTAATTGTAAATCACACAATTTAAAAGTTTCTTGGGCAGACTAAGGAGGCCACAGGATCACTGCCACATTAAATACAAGTACCCATTGCTTTTTAAAAGTTTGTGTTGGGGCACCTGGGTGGCTCAGTCGGTTAAGCATCCGACTTCGGCTCAGGTCATGATCTCGCGGTTCGTGAGTTCGAGCCCCGCGTCGGGCTCTGTGCTGACAGCTCAGAGCCTGAAGCCTGTTTCAGATTCTGTGTCTCCCTCTCTCTCTCTGACCCTCCCCCGTTCATGCTGTCTCTCCCTGTCTCAAAAATAAACGTTAAAAAAAAAATTTTTTTTTTTAAAAGTTTGTGTTACATTACTTTGCATCTATGAAAAACCTACATTAGTACCTGTTTTCCTAACTGAAAGAAATAACTGGAAAGGATTTTGGCTAATTATGAAAATCAAAGTGTAAGCAGCATTCAGCATTTGTTTTGCAGCAAGCTGTTAACAGAGGTAGTAAGAACAGTCCCACAAAGCTCCTTCCCCACAAACTATACTCAGCAGCTCAGTATTGAACTGCCATAACTTTGAACTGTGTCTGTGAGCATCTGTACTTAATCTCAGTTTATTTTGTGCATCTAATAGCAAGATATGTCCTAAGGTAACAGAAAAGCCTAAGACAGGTTACTTTTTGGGTCTGGGAACTCTAAAAACTCTTTCCACATAAATTCATGGTAATTGCTTCTTTACGCCATTTTGAAAAGGTTTCATAGGAATGCGCTTTTTTTCTGACAGCAAGGGAACCTGTATGCATATGCATTATAAGCTACATGTAAATTTCAGAAATGTTAAAACATGAAAAACAGATGTGTCTGAATCAAAGAAATAAGGTATCTATGGAGAAAAATCTGCAATTACTTGTAGTTGTGAGACTTTATTAAAAATCAAAATGAAGACTACCCAAGCTGTCGTTTGTGGGTTTTTATGTCTAGTATCTTACACAGATTATTTTGCTTTTGAGTTAATATATTTACTTTACGGTATGAAGTCAGCCTTTTCTATTGCCTCTTCACACAAACATCACTTAAAAGACCCACGTTCACTGTGATTAGTTTAAAAAGCTGTTTAAGGCCCTGGACTGGGAGACTGAAACTTCTGGGATATGTTGTAGTCTGGTTCTATCTCTATTCCTGCACTGAGTAGGAAGATCAACACTACTCTATATTTGAGTAGTTTGAGAGACTTTTTTTTAAATGTTTACTTATTTATTTTGAGAGAGAGAGTGAGGGGAGTGGAGGAAGGGGAGAGGGAGAGAGGGAGGGAGAGAGGGGGAGAGTGAGAGAGACAGAGAGGGAGAGTGACAGAGAGAGAGAGAGAGAGAGAGAGAGAAAGTGAGAGAATGAGAATCCCAAGCAGGCTCCACACCCAGTGCACAGAGCCTGATGCAGGGCTTGATCCCACAACAGTGAGATCATGACCTGAGTTGATATCAAGAGTCAGATGCTTAACCGAATGAGCCACCCAGACACCCCTGGAAGATCTCTTGAAATGACTGGAAGTAACAGGAAGAAGACCAAAGAAGTACAAGAAACATTTATAAAACCAAGACCTAAATGAGAGGTGTTAACATTTCCAAACTGGGGAATAATTTAATTGTCTTTTGACTGCAATCTAAGATAAAAGAGTTCCCAAACTTCCATTCCTGAATTTTTCCCTTCATAAAGCTTTTGACTTAAAGATTTTTTTTAAGTCAGAAAAGAGGTAGGGAAAGTTCGCTGAAGAGACAAGTAACATTAATTCTAAAGATTTTTTTTTGTGTTGATATTCTATCATTCTGTCTTCACTTGTGAGCTGGAGTACAGTAATAAAAAGCTTTCCCTTCTCAACTAATTGTATATACCAGGAATAATTTCTATAGGAAAGGTCGCATACACGGTTTATGCCTTCTCTTTATTTACTTGTTTTCAGAATGGTTTGTCTAGGCTTCCAAGGGTGATCAAATCTTTTTGCCTTCTTGTATTATTTAAATTCATGGATTTAAGCACATTTGATATATTTCAATCCACCATTGTTATTATTTGATGTGCAAACTGCCCCATCTTTATCAGCTGGAACTCCATGTTAATTCCTGAGTTTTCTGACACAATCCTACCAGTCTTAGATAGCTTCACTGCTTTATAATATAACAGAATCTTCTAGGCTCACCCTGTACATTTCCTGCCTAGATTCAGAGTCAGTTGTTTCTCCCAAAAATCCTGTTTTTAGCTATTTATTTGGTGGGAAAAATCCTTTCTCTGTGCATGTGAATTCATTTGCAGCTTTATTTCTCTAGCATACAATGGAGCAATACTTACTGTTGGTTTACTTTTTGATTTATGCACAAGGAGTAGTGGTTCTTTGGCTTTACCTATTTGCTAAATATTCAGTGAGAATCTGCTGGCTACAAAGCAGTATGCTGGTAAAGCCGGGGAAAACCAACATGATTATGACTAGGTCCTTGTCCTCGAGGAGATTTCAATTTATTTTGTAGAGAGAACAAGAAGTATCTAACCTAACAACCAAGGGGGACATTTTTCACAAATGCTATAAGAGGTATACTATGGGAATTTGGAATGGACAAGGGCCGGGGAAGGATTTATTAAAAAGGCTTAAAAAAAAAAAAAAAGATTTCAAAAACTGGAAACGGAAGGAAAGGCTGAGAGAACGGCCTGAGCAAAGACACAGAAAGAGTAGGATGTAACAGCTGGAGGAGACTTGAGAGAGCAGGGAAAGAATACATTTCAAGGCCCTCTAGGTGCCAGGCCCCAGGCTAATTACACAATACATGTTAACTACTTACAACAAACCATGCAGATAGTCATATTTATGTCTTTCTTATATGACAGATGAGACAGATAAGACAAGGTCAAAGAGGCTAAAGTTAACCTGCTTGAGATCATACCTTCGGCAAGTGGCAGTGCCAGGATTCAAAAGAATCTTTTCTATACACCATCTTACCTCTATTTTAGTTTAACAGCTTAACATATATTCAAGAAAGTAATGGGAAACAAAATAAAAACTCTGAACTGAATCTATATTTTTGAGGGCCTCAAGTGTACAATTAAGCATTTCAGACTTTATTGTACAGTATGGCACAGCCTTCTACAAGGAGAATGCCAAAAGTGTAACAGAAGGATATGTTGGAGGCAATGGATTGGCAGAGTATGGCAGCGAGAAGGGGAGAGCTAGTGTAACACCTGAGGTTGGCAACAGGAGAAACAAGTAGGAGCAGGGAAAGGAGACAAATGACCTGGATGGCACAGCTGCTAGAGGTAAGGAAGAGACAAGATTAAAAAAAAATACCAGGATTCTGAGTGTTTGAGAGAATGATGGAATAATACAAGAAATTGGGAAATCAGTAGAATGCTCTAGTTTGAAGGGGAAATTAAGCTATGTACAGGGTAATTATAAGGGGCTCGAGGACAAGGGAAAGCATATAACACAGCTGCTGCCAGAAACTTAATTGAGCAGGGTTCTTAAACCTAGTTTCCAAAACAACCAAGGCTTTTAAAAAATAGGTATGTTCAGAAGAGACTCATAAATATGGAGAACAAACAGAGGGTTACTGGAGGGGGTGTAGGAGGGGGGATGGGCTAAATGGGTAAGGGGCACTAAGGAATCTACTCCTGAAATCATTGTTGCACTATATGCTAACTAATTTGGATGTAAATTTTAAAAAATAAAAAATAAAATAAAAAAAATAGGTATGTTCAGGGGCACTTGGGTGGCTCAGTCGACTAAGCTGCTGACTCAGTTTCGGCTCAGGTCATGATCATACAGTTCGGGGGATCAAGCCCCACAGTGAGCTCCTTGCTGACAGCATGGAGCCTGCCTGGGATTCTCTCTCCATCTCTCTCTGCCCCTCCCCTATGCATGCACATTTTCTCTCTCAAAATAAATAAATAAACTTAAAAAAATAGGTATGTTCAGTCTCCACACCTTGCAAATCTTCTTCTTAGGACTGAAGAGTGGGATCCAGATATCCATAGTTTTAAAAGTTCTGCAAGTAATTGTGGTGCAGATAATTCCTGGGTCGAGAATCCACTTTTTATTTTATTTTATTTATTTTATGTTTTTATTCTTGAGAGAGAGACAGAGTGCGAATAGGAGAGGGGCAGAGAGAGAGGGAGACACGGGATCCAAAGCAGGCTCCAGGCTCTGAGCTGTTGGTGCACAGCCCAACGTGGGGCTTGAACTCACAGACTGTGAGATCATGACCCAAGCTGAAGTCAGATGCGTAACCAACTGAGCCACCCAGGTACCCTGAGAATCCACTTTTTAAATGAACAAAAGAAGACTGCCATGCCATCAGAAAGATTCTCTTAGTCACCCCAGCAAATCTGGCACAGTCTCTGCTGAATCAGCTTTGTGATTTTCCCTAGCAGCTAGAAA
This sequence comes from Herpailurus yagouaroundi, assembly GCF_014898765.1. Classification (NCBI taxonomy): domain Eukaryota; kingdom Metazoa; phylum Chordata; class Mammalia; order Carnivora; family Felidae; genus Herpailurus; species Herpailurus yagouaroundi. The sequence continues at coordinate 10,824,121 of NW_024412444.1, forward strand.
GTGAAGGAAGTAAAGCTTCTGGTGAAAGTTACCAAAAGCTAGGAATGAACAAGGACAGCAAAACTAAGAGTGAAGGGGCAGTCTAGAAGTTAGTAAGAATTGAAATGGCCAATGACAGGCTTGAAAGGACAGACAGGTAAAGGAGCCTGGGGCTGCAGCTACTGAGAAAGAGAGGTAGACTTAATGGCAAGAGATTAAGGTGCCTGGCAAAGGTTTTGTTAATAATAAAAGTACCTGTCCCAGAGATGAGAACTTTGTATACACTTTACCAACATTCACATTGAACATCATACCATAAACCTTGAGGTAGGTAGTAGTATCAAGAGTCCCATTTTATTAGATGAATAAAGTTTAGATAGGTTAAAGAGAGGTAACTGAGTCACAGCAAAATAAAAAGGGTTGTGGGAAACAAGAAGGTTGCCAGTTTCTGATCCTCACATTAAGCTTCTGGGTTAGGAGGAAGGTTGTCAAAATCTTAGTTGAGATAAGGTGGTAGAAAGAACTTTTGTAACATGGTAGAATAAGATTCATAAGACATTTTAAAATTTATTAACCAGTATGTCCCAGGTTGAGCACAGGGATTCCACAGTGAAGACAGACACACTGCCTGCTCTTGTGCAGCTTACAGTTTAGTGAGGGAGGCAAACACACAGAGGGGAGTGTAGTGTGCAAAAGGGACATGAAAAGGCACCTTTTCCAGCCTAGAAAAGTTTCTAGCCAAAGGAAAAAGCATGTGCAAGGGCTTGAAGACCAGAAAAGACAAGGCCTATTGTGGGGAGTAAAAGTAATTGAGGGCAGTTTGAGCACAATGCAAAAGGAAGACACCACTGACCTTGCTCATACTAGGCCCCTTGCTCACAGGGGCTTACCTATGAACAGATATTGGTGAAGTAGACCTCGGTGATGAACTGAGTGCAGTTATATGTCAAGTTTACAGAACTAACTGGTCCCAAGCTTTGCAGCAGAGGGTTATTGAAATGTTACATGACCCAGAAAACTCATGCCCTGTCTGAGCAGTTTGTGAGTTTGGGAACAGAGGAATAGCTAGCACTGGGTTCCTAAGGCCCCGATTCCAGGAAAATATGATAGGTTGGCTTTCTCTCTTCCTCACTTCCTTAAAAAAAAACCTGTTAGAATGTCATCCTATTTGTTTACAATATTTTGTATCTTTAGGGAAGGTTATTTGTACAGTACTGACCAGTGAGTTTTCTTCCTGGAGTCACACTATGTGGAAAGCCAAACATCAAAATCAGCTTGTTTTGGAGAGGTTGGAATAGAAGAGACATTAGTATGAATGGGTATGTTCAATGACATCAGATTCCTATCACCTTTTTAATAAAATTATGATTTTATACACATACATGTATTAAAAAAACAATTTTCATATATCGTCTATTTTCTGAAATTTCCTTTTATACATACATTATTTTATATATATACATAAATGTCACAGGCAGTGGAAGGTTTTTAATTGTAGTTTTATTATCCCCACCCTTTTTCATTTGGCTCCATCCTCTTTACTCTTCCTCTCCACCCACTCCAGGACGACTCATAGTAATGACCACACGCATCCCTCCGTGCTTTTTTCCCTATGTTCAAACAATCAAATACACATATATGTATACATTTATAGGGATTGGTGAGACTTTAAAAAAAAAATTTTTTTAACATTTATTCATTTTTTTGAGAGAGAGAGTGCGTGCGCATGAGCGGGGGAGGGGCAGGGAGAGAGGGAGAGAGAGAGAGAGAGAGAGAGAGAGAGACACAGAATCTGAAGCGGGCTCCAGGCTCCGAGCTGTCAGCACAGAGCCCGAAGCCAGGCTCGAACCCACAAACCGCGAGACTGTGACCTGAGCGAAGTCAGCAGCTTAACCAACTGAGCCACCCAGGTGCCTGAGACTTTTTAAAATAGAAATTATAGCCCGGCTAGCTCAGTTGGTAGAGCATGAGACTCTTAAAATAGAAATTATTAATAGTAATTCTTTTCTCAACAATATATCTTATAGAAATCCCTGCAATTCATATAATCCTAATTTAATCTTTCTAATAGCTATATCACAGGCAATTTTTAAATTATGCTTCCATTGTTTTTCTGTTCTATGCACACTGATGCAAAAAAATCCTTTCATACATCCTTAAAAACTATTTTGTGATTTCATAATTTTATATCCTTATTATAAATGTATTCAAAAGCACTATGTAGTACTGTTTTGCATTAATTCATGCTTTATGTAAAGAGAATTGTACCACACACATCCTTCTGTAATTTGCTTGAGATAATGTTTGAAATTTATCCTTATTGACATGTAAATTTACTTCATACATTTTACACCTGTATAATATTTGCGCTATTTTTATTCTATTTTAATTAGAATTCTTTACTTAATTTTTTCTATTCATTCTATTCATTTAAAATTTTTATTAGTAATAACTCCTAAACTTGATCAAATGCCTTTTCTTTTCTTTCTTCTTTTTTTGTTTTTTGTTTGTTTGTTTATTTTGTTTTGTTTTCAGAGTTTGGCTTTATTTTGCAGTAAAGAAGTCATTTGGAGCCATATGGAGCCAGACATCATTGAAGTGAAGTCTATGTGAAATCAATACTGCATTGCAGCTTAGTCTGTTGACGAAGAAAGAGGAAAGAAGAAAAGAAAAGAAAAGAAAAGAAAAGAAAAGAAAAGAAAAGAAAAGAAAAGAAAAGAAAAGAGAAAAAAGAAAGAAGGAAAGAGAGGGAGGGAGGAGAAAGAAAGAAAGAAAGAAAGAAAGAAAGAAAGAAAGAAAGAAAGA
>NW_024412444.1:10826914-10900394 GCF_014898765.1 Herpailurus yagouaroundi
AGAAAGAAAGAAAGAAAGAAAGAAAGAAAGAAAGAAAGAAAGAAAGAAAGAAAGAGAAAAAGAAAGAGGGGCACCTGGGTGGCTCAGTCGGTTAAGCTTCCAACTTCAGCTCAGGTCATGATCTCCCAGTCCGTGGGTTCGAGCCCCACGTCAGGCTCTTTGCTGACAGCTCAGAGCCTGGAGCCTACTTCCAATTCTGTGTCTCCCTCTCTCTCTGCCCCTCCCCTGCTCATGCTCTGTCTCTCTCTGTCAAAAATAAACATTTAAAAAAAATTTTTTTTTACAAAAGAAAAGGCCTTACAATACAGTATTGATTTCATACACTATACATCATTTTTCAAAAGTTAAGTTTGTCCTAATTAGTTGATAAAATGTACTGCTGTTAGTCTTCCCCCTAGATGTCATTTTTCTTGTGCTTCATTTCCTCAAAGTCAAACTTGGATTTGGTCATCCTCTTACAGATGTCTTTAATGTCATCACAAGCTGTCTCAAAGTGAGTTGGAGCATCGTATGTGCAGGAAATAAAGATATGGCTTTCTGTTCCCAAATCTTTTGGAACAAAGAGGTCAGTGATGCTAACAAATTTCTGTTCAATTGGTTCCAAAAGCTCCAAAGCTGGTCTGATTTCTTTCTCTAGTCCCTCAGTCTCCACCACTGTACTATGGAGATGTACTTCCCTTGTGCTGCCACATTGTGTGTAGAGGAGATCAAGCAGATGTAGATATGTGACTTCCAATTGACTTGGTTCTGGTGAATGATAATCTGGCAGGGGTTGGCATCCCTGGTGTTCTTGATAGGGTGGCTGAGGATGCAGATAACTCTGATCAGCTGGCCTGCTTTTTCTACCTAGTCTTTTACATAGCTGGGATCACAAATGAGCTGCTTATAGCAAGCAACCTCTTCTTCAGATTTCACACCGATCACTTTTCCATTTTGCAGAATTATCTCTTCAGTGGTTTACTGAAGGTGTAGGTACCACCTACCTACCTGAAGGTGTAGGCACATGTAGGTACCACCATAAATAGCACTTAACCCTGCAAATTCTTATGGCAGTTGTCCAAGGTCATAGAGTGGATAAAGGTATGGGCTTTTGCCATATCTTGCCAGAGACTTACCGTAAAGTCTATCTATTAATGGTTTCACAACATGGTTGATCTAAATAGTCATCAGTTCTATCAAGTGCCAGGGCATGGCCAGTAAAATCTATGACATCTTGTCCCAAGTCAAATCTCTTGTCAACCTCTCTCATTGCAGTCTTCTTCAGATCAACACTCGCAAAAGTTCTGGGAAGTGACATTTTTTAAACAGTCCCATTTAGCTAGATGCCAGGGCTTCTGCTTCAGTGGAAGGAATCTTGTAGATTTTTTCCTCCCTTATAGACAAAGTTCCTTTCAGTCACTTTGAAATCCAGATAGCGGGTAACCTCTGTATAAAACAGCATTTTTTTTTTTTTAATTCTTTTAATTTTGAGAGAGAAACAGAGAGGGCAAGTGGGGAAGGGGCAGGGAGAGAAGGAGAGGGAGGGAGGGAGGAAGGGAGGGAGGGAGGGAGGGAGAGAGAGAGAGAGAGAGAGAGAGAGAGAGAGAGAGAGAGAATCCCAAGCAGGCACCGCACTGTCAGCACAGAGTAGGGATCAAACCCACGAACCAAGAGACGACGACCTGAGCCAAAACCAAGAGTTGGACACCTAACTGACAGAGCCACCCAGGTGCCCACGTATAAAGCACCATCATAACCAGCTAACCATTGGCCATAAGGAACTTAGGAATTAAGACAATATTCCACTCTCTTCCTCTCCCCATTAATGCTGGTGGTGCTCCTGGTAATTTAAATTTTCTGTAGAAATCTTCCAGAGGTGTCATAGATGTACTTTCTCCTCCGTAACATAGGTTTTTATCAATGTGAAGAATTTTCTTTTCATTCACTGATGTTACACCTGACAGGATATATTCCATCAGGCCAGTGCCCAGCATGATCACAGTTCACATCTTACTCCTTATTCATGGCAAGGGGAGGGCAGGGACCAACACCCAAGGAAAGGAGAAAGCACAGGGACTCTAGGGGCCAGGGGCTATAAGGCCACCCTAAAGTGATATGGGAAGTGCTCAGGCTCCTTAGAGCCTGACAGGAAAGGGAAGCCAGGGCTAGAGGTAAAATGGAGCTGGAGAGGAGGGAGGCCAGCCACCACCTAAGATGGGAAGAGAAGGATCGTGTCTTTTCAATACCTGCTGGTTATACAGTTATGTGTTTTTTAGTTTTAGTTTGTGGATGATGTTGGTTAGATTTCCCCAATACTGAATCATTTTTGCATTCCTAGAATAAAATCTCCTTTTTTTGTTTATTCTAGCTTCATTTCTGAAGTTAATTTACTAATACCTTAATCAGAATTGTTCACCTATTGCCACGAGTAAAATCAGTTCTAGTTCTCTTTTTTTTTTACCATATCTTTATCAGAATTTGGCACTAAGGATTTTGACAGTTTTCCACCTTTATGTATGTTTGGATTAAATAACATTAAATTTATCTGTTTTTAAAAATAAGCTAAAATTCAGCTGTTAAGGCCTATTTCTGGTCAATCCATGATAACTTCCTAGTCTCTTTTAAGGAAATCAATTTACTCAAGTTTTTTACATCTTGGGTAATTTTGCTAGGAAAACAATTTACTCTAGTTTTTTTTCTTCTTTGCCATAGGTTGACATGTAATACTTTCTCAAAATTCTTTTAGTATGTCCTGTATCTGTGTTTATGTATCCTTCCTCATTCCTTATCTTACATATTTTTGCTAGTATTTTTTTTTAACCTAGTAAGAGAATCAAGGCTAATGAATTACCTGTTTTATTGTCTGCTGGTTGGTTGGTTGACTTATAAAGTACCAGCATTTGGTTTGTTTATGCCTTCTATAGTTTTTTGCTTATTTCTTAATTTCTGCTTTTTATTTCCCAGCTTATTTTTCTCATTCTTTTTCTAATTTCTTCTAAATGCCAAGTTCCTTCATTGTCTTTCTTCTTTAGTACAGAAGGAATTTAAAATTATAATTTTTATCTGAGTAAAGGATTTACTGTATTTTGGTATAAAAGTCTCCTTTCCTTTCCTTTCTATATAGTTTAAAGTTCCCCTTTTGATTTCTTCTTTGATCCAGGGGTTATCCTGTAGTGTTGTATAATTTCAGTAGGATTTTCCAAGTAATATAAAGCTTATCATAGTACTGTTTAGCATGGGACAAAGTCTAACTTTTTTCCTGGCATATGCTTAAACGGGTAGTATTCAACTTAGTGACAAAGCTTATCCTAAGAGGCCATGCATAACATAAGTCAACTTTTTGGAGGCAATAAATAACAAAAGAAACAACATTTTATTTTTTTTTAATTTTTTTTTTCAACGTTTATTTATTTCTGGGACAGAGAGAGACAGAGCATGAACGGAGGAGGGGCAGAGTGAGAGGGAGACACAGAATCGGAAACAGGCTCCAGGCTCTGAGCCATCAGCCCAGAGCCTGACGCGGGGCTCGAACTCACGGACCGTGAGATCGTGACCTGGCTGAAGTCGGACGCTTAACCGACTGCGCCACCCAGGCGCCCCAAGAAACAACATTTTAAATGATGAAGACATCTTCTTAATTTCCTTAAAGTTGACATAAAAGATAGTTAAATTTTCAAAGAAGCCTGCAAGAATCTAATGTTGCTGAAATAATAGTGCAGTAATAATAACCTGAATTTCAGGATTGTCCTCTTAAGCTTCTTACAACATGTCCTAAAGAGTGTTCCTTATGGGAACTTCTATGGGAAAGAGGAGTAGGGAGGAGTAGGAAGGAGTTTGGAAAGAGCTACATTCTAGAACAGTCACCCTCGTGGAGATCTGCATATATGTTAGCATACTAAAGACTCTGAGAAGTCCTGTTTACCTTTGGTTAACTAAGCATTTCCTAAATGTATTTGATAACCTCATTCTTTTCTTAATTAACACCATTAATTCTCTTGGGGAAATGCAAGCCAAGAACAGACATTCCTTGGAGAAAACACGTAAACAAACTGTCTTCTCTGTGGGTTACTTACAGCTGAGGCTCAGTGTTTGCTGAATGCCTTGGTACCAGAGGTGGTACGATGTGGCAACAGATGGTACCGTGTCCGACACAGCTGTTCTTAGTATGGTCTTAAATAAGTTGAGTTCTCTTAGTAAGGAGGACTCAATACTCTGCATCAAAATATAAACTTTCTTTTTTATTTTACAATTGTAAATGGAAATTCCTAAGACTTTCATTCTACCCAAATCAAAATCAAACATCAAAACCTAACTCCTGGAGGAGACCACCAAAACCCAATAAAAATAAACTTCGGTTGCAACAACCAGTGAAATTATATAAACACATACGCACATGTACACACACAGCAGCAGCATCACCACCCAGCCACCATCATCCATCCCCATGTCTACCGGGCAAAATGTCACAGACTGATGACTCAGGGTAACACCAGATCAAAGTATGTTCAGAGAAGCAAAAGAAGAAACTTGTCAATTGCTTCCACTGACCGTATTAAACTAAGAGAGTGGAACTGCACACTTTTGGTTCCTATTTATTTAGTTTTGTGATCCAGCCATATAATTTCATGGTCATAAAGTAGGCAGTAAAGCAGGTAGAGCCAGGAAGCTTCAGAATTGTAAAAATAAAGCCAATCTACATTTATTTAGCTAGAGAACTTCTAGTTTCAAACCCTGTGAGACGTGAAATTTTATATCTCCATAGGTAGTATGAACTGCCTACAGAACCCTGATTTTGTTTGAGCCAAAATGTATGCACAACTGGAAGGGTTAAATCATAACTGACCTCTGACAATCACGGAGCTCCTGTTTGCCAGGTATGTAACTTCCCAGGCTTCTTTGTAGCCATAGGTAGCTGTGCATGTGGCCAATGAGACAAGAAGAGTATAAACCTGCTCAGAGGATTCTACAGAAGATTGTTCTTTCAACATAAAAAAAAAAAAAAAAAAAAAAAAAAAAGAGCCATACGGGAAGATATTTTTTCCCAGCCTCACAGTTTTTGCCAAGGACACTGGCATGAGGAAAATAAGGCATGGGGCCCCAGCCATCCCTCTTTAACCATGAGGTGACAAGCAAAAACATAAGACAAGCAAAGGCGTAAGAAAACAACATGTTAAGGACAGTAGAACGGGAGGGCGGTAAGAACCCTGGATTCCTGACAACATTACTGAGTCAAGTGAACAAAGTCTGAGCTACCCTCCTGACTTGTTAACAATAAATATCCATATGGTTTAAGCTCTTGTTGGATGGGTATGCTGTCACTGCAGCCAACTGTTTCCTAAACTAACACAGGAATGTCCTATATTTTCATACTGTGATGAAAAATATAAATCACTTATTAACACTTCAGAATTTAAAATTTTAGAAAAGCAGTAGTGGAAGTAAGAGGTTTTTAATTTTTCACTGCATATAATGCTGTATTTAAATTGCTTTTACAAACATGAAATGTTTTACAACATTAAATAGACTTTTTTTTTTTAACTTAAAAAGACAAATAATAGGAAAATCGATCCATACCCGTACCTTTCCGTGTGTTCTCCGTTACATCTACCCCAAACTGGATAATGTCACCAGAAAGAATTTCACATGGTGGACTTTCTTCAGAGCCTCGACTCAATCTCTGGCTATTTATAAAGGTACCGTTACTACTTTTAGTGTCTTGGAGATAAAACTGCAAACAAACAAACAAAAAGAGTCAAAGATTAATACTAATAATTCCAAACCCACTTTAAGAAAAAGGACTTCCAACTCTACAAACTACAACAGGTAGCTTTTCTTCCCCTATCAATTCAAACCTCTTGTTTCAGCTAAGGTTCGCATTTAATATATATGAAATTCGAACCTGGACACCAAGTGATTTAAAATCCAGCTAGACAAAATGGTGCAATAACTCTGGAAAAGAGTTTATAAAGTCTTCAAAATGTTAAACAAAAAGTTAGCATATGACTCAGCAATTCTCCTCTGAGGTATGTACGCAAGAGAACTGAAAACATATGTCACAAAAACTTGTACATGAATGTTCAGAGCAGCATTATTCATGACAGCCAAAAAGTGAAAACAACCCAAATGTCCATCAACTAATGAACAGGTAAACAAAATGTAATATGTTTTATATTATATTATATTATATTATATTATATTATATTATATTATATTATATTATATTAAATTATATTATATTAATTTGGCAATATAGAATAAATACTGATTCATCCTACAACATGGATGAATCTTTAAAATACTACACTAAGAAGTTAGTCACAAAAGACCATATACTATAGAACTTCATTTATATGAAATATCCAGAATAAGCAAATCCAGAGATAAAAAGCACATTTTTGGTTGTAAGAGGTTGAGGTGTCAGAGGAAAAAGGATAAAGGGGCAGGAGATTAGTGGTATAGAATGACTGCTAATGGGTACAAGGTTTCTTTTTGGGATGATAAAAAAAATACATCTGTTATTTTTTAAAAAGCCAGGTAGACAAGATTCTAATTCTATACTTCCATCTCACTCTTTGTAATTTTGTTCCTAGAATATCTGGGTTAAATCAAAGGAAGTGTTTATTTCACAGGCAAGGAAAACTGGTTTTAGGTAACACCTAGAATTAACAGCTATCAGCTAGCTAATGTACTTGGTATCAAGAACGACACATCTTCAGTAAACTCTTTGTAGTAAAGCAGACTGGAGACACCAGGAACTCAAATACTAGAATTGGCTACAAAGCTACTACTTCCTGGTTTCCTAAACTTGCCTTTCATCACTTGGGCAATTTCCCTCTTTAAAAAGGGGAGTGAGGGGAGCCTGGGTGGTTCAGTAGGTTAAGCGTCCAACTTGAGCTCAAGTCATGATCTCATGGTTTGTCGAGTTCAAGCCCCGCACTGGGCTCTCTGATGTCAGCAGGGAGCCTGTTTCTGATTCTCGTCTCCCTCTCTTTCTGCTCCTTCCAGCTCTCTCTCTCTCTCAAAAATAAACATTAAAAAAAAATTTTTTAAGGGGAGGGAGGGGGTGTCTGTGTGGCTCTGTCAGTTGAGTGTCCAACTCTTGATTTCGGCTTAGGTCATGATTCCAGGGTTGTAGGATCAAGCCCTGTGTCAGGCTCCATACTGAGCGTGGAGTCTACTCAAGATATGCTCTCTCTCTCTCTCTCTCTCTCTCACTCTCTCTCTCTCCCCCCGCTTCTTTCTGACCCTCTTCTCTGCTTATGCTCTCCTTCTCTCTAAAATAAAAAAATTTTTAATTAATTTAAAATAAATAAATAAATAAATAAATAAATAAATAAATGGTGGGGTGGGGAGCAAGAGGCACAGGAAGCCTACCTATTTATCACCTACCTTTTCTAAAAGAAATTAGAAACAATTGGGATCATGCACAATAGACTTACTAGGAAGAAAACAACCAATAAAAAAAAGATGTACCTTTCTTTTTGCATTTTTCTACACTCTCCAGCCCTGCTTATTCTAGCAACATATTTTCACTGAATTCCTTCCTAAGGAAGAGAGGAAAGAAGAAAACTAATATTTATTAAAATATATGTTACACCACCAGGCCCTCATTTAATCTTAACATTAAAGCTATGATATAGATATTACTTCCATTTGTCACTGAGAAAAATGAGGCATAGGCAAGTATCTTCCAAAGGCCACAGAACTAGGAGCAAGGATTCAAATAACAGAACTGAAAGGGCCATTTTTTTCCCCATTACCTCGCACTGACCTTTATATTTCATTTATCTTTCACTCCTTCCACAAACTTTTCCAAAATGAAATACAACAACTTGCAGAAAATACAAAAATGACACTTTTCATTAATTCTTAGGTGACAATATAAAGGCTACCACGCTGTCTATAAATGACTTATTCTCCATTTGTAATTCAAAAAAGACCAACTGTTACTTTGGCTAGCAGTTCATATATTTAATTACAGACCATTAATAATGAAAATTGTATTGATATGTGACAAGTCCATTTGAAATGGACAGGCCTTCCCATTTCACACCAGGGAGAAAAGCACAGGTAATACAGTCAAGTAGGAGTGCTTATCCTCCAACTGTTTCCCACACTGCAACCTACTGTTACACTATATAAGAGAGTTTCCCATATTCTTGGGAAATGCGGCAATATCTGGATTCTAGGTTGCTCATTTGCAGTACTGTGTGTCTTGACAGGCCAAATAAAGGGATTATACTAAATTTACAATGTTTTGCAAACTTCAAGTTCTGATCCATTTAGCGTGTTACTAAGTCAATTTAGTAGTCTGTGGCTAGCATTTTGATTTAAACTGTATAGAAATAAGAATATATGAAATGAGGTTCAGTACTGTTTAGCAAACTTTAGCAAACAAAAAGATGTGTGTGTTTCAACACTTCTTACATAGCTGTTAGGTAACTCTAAAACCACAAATTTTCAAATAAAAAAAACTTAAAGTCTACATTAAACCAGGTTCTTTTCATTTTGACACGCCTGTATTACTGCCCGAAGCACAGCCTCCATTTAGCTTGAACACATATCATTTACAGTAGTTGTTCACCCTCCCTCTGCTCTCAACCTACTAGTGGCTTCCAAACACCTAGAATGAAACCTAACGCTCTTATCATTACACCCTATAAGGCCCTGCATGATCTTGCTCTCCATTCCCTCTCCAAACTCATTAACTCCAACTATTTTCTATCCTCATCCCTCTCAGCCACACTAACCTCCACTCCTGCCCCTGAGCCTTTGCATTTGTGTATAGCTAGACCACATCAGTCTACTTCCCTGCACAACTATTTTCATTAATATGCTTTAACCTTCTACCCTTGGCTGTTTGAAAAATTGCTATTAAAAATTATGCTTCTGCATCTTCTATGAAACAATCTACTATTATTCAGTCTAAATTGTACAGAAGCTATTCTAGGTGCAGTTTAGGCTCCTGAAGGTATAAAGAGGTTAGTTTGTTTGTAAGAGCCTGAGAAGGGACTGTGCTTACAGTCCCTGGATGCATTCCCCATAAGTAGGTATGTTAGCTGATCTTTTGTCACTTTTAAACCAGAAATATTTTTCTTCTCTATGCTGACAAGCCTTCTATCAGGCTTCTTCTTTTTATTCCCTTAAAAGAGATCAGTCTTGGCTACTCTAAAATTTTTTTTCAAATCCTGTTGAAGCTTTAACTATCTTTACTTCCTAGTAGCATAAGGAATGCCCGAGTAGCTCTAGTGTTTGTACTAGCCACCAGGTATTCCCTTAGAGCAGGTGTTCAAGGAGCCCTTAATTTATAAAACCCTCTGTAGCTTGTGGCCAAAGTTCAACTTTTCACTGTTTTCAGATTTTATCTCCAATTAACCCCTTGTTTTCCTCTGAATAAATGTTAAGCTCCCTGAAATCAGGCATTGACAGTTGTCTTTAAACTGAGAGGTTCTCCCTGCCCCACCATTTTTCCCTGGTTCTGTTGATTCTGATTACTTTCAATGACACAGGAACTATACTTCACAGGTTGCATAATTTGTTCTTGGCCTTCAGAAAGTTCTTGTTGTTCATTCCAGAAACAAATACATTTGCATCACTTTCAACTTTGCTAAAATGTGTAAATACTTTTTTCATTTCCACTATAATGATAAACTGCTTCTTTCTAACCCTTTCTACATTGATAGGTTTTGCAATATCCAAACACCAATAGGTCAATAACATTTGCACTCAAACTTCAGAACAAAGCACTATATAGTAGACATGCCATAGCCCAGGGGCCAGAACCTCTAAGCCCATACAGGAGAGTTTTTAAAGTGTGAATACAGAATGGATTATGGATTCTAGATATGGCAGGTACTGCATCATAAAATTTTAATTACCTGAATTAAAATCAAACAGATTGACTAAGATAGCAAACCAAAATCCCACAGAAAATATTTACAACAAAAGTAGGTGACGGGGCACCTGGTGGCTCAGTTGGTTGAGCATCTAACTTTGGCTCAGGTCATGATCTTGCTGTCTGTGAGTTTGAGCCCCCCGCATTGGGCTCTGTGCTGACAGCTTGGAGCCTGGAGCCTGGAGCCTGCTTCGGATTCTGTGTCTCCCTCTCTCTCTGCCCCTCCCTCCCTCCCTCTCTCTTTCTCTTTCAAAAATGAATGTTAAAAAAAGTTTTAAGGAAATTGTTAAAAAAAAAAAAAAGTAGGTGGCAAGGTATCCACACAAACCTCAAAATAAAAATGAGTGAGGAAAACATCAACAGCCAGCAGACATACATGAAATCTGCATCTGTTCAAAAGGATGCATAAGGAAGCAATGGCGCATTTGAGGGATTTGAGAACATCTAAATAGTCAGTAGGTATTCACTGGACAGTGTGATGGCAATTTGAGAGGAGAAGCTGAAATTGGAAAAGGTTTAGCCCAATCCAATAACAAGTGAGCATGACTTAAGTTCTGAAAAAGGCTAGAGCAGCCTGAGTCATATAAATTCTTAAAATCAACCTACCAACCAAAACTGCTTTCCAAGGCAGGGTTCTATAATAAGGAAAGTTGCTGGGTTGAAACCAAAATTGAGCAAGGTAGGGACAAGAGAGACAAGGAAAGAAAAGATCCAAATAAAACTGGAGAAGGGAAAAGGAGCCACCGTATTTTTGAGCATTTTACAAAAACAACAGGAGAGGGAGCTCTGTGACATTAGAAAAGTTCTCCTGAACCATGACTCCCTTCTTAAAGTTCAGGAATACAAATTTCACATAAAAATGAGCAACAGAAAAATATCAAAGCCCCATCCCATACAGTTATTTTAAGAAAAATGAGGCTAAAGAACAGAATAACATCCCTACAGATAATGAAAAACAGACCTTGAGATCAAAATTATACAATTTCAAAGCAAGCTAAGAGACATTAATAATTCAAAACATGAAAAAGAAATACAAATCACAATTACAAAACTCCAGAAAAGGTGAAAGAACTCAAAAAATAAGAGAAAAAGAATCATTCTGAAATGAATACAAAATTAGAAGGACACAAGTGACTAAATGTAACAAATAATCCATTAAGAAAAATAAAAGATGAAAAGGACATTTTTTAAAATAAAAAAAAAAAAAAAAGAAGAAAGCTACATCAGCAAAACAGCAAAGTAGGCAGTTCCACGCTCCCATCCCACTTCAAAAACACTGAAAAACAAGTAGAAACTGTCAAAACCAACTTTTTTAGAATTAGAATTCTGGAAAATAGTCTTACAGCAACTAAGTGAACACTGAATCAAGAAAAAGGCAACTTAAAAATGGTAGGACATCTTTGTGGCATTACTTACTCTTGTCCCATACCCTTCCCCAGTACAACAGAAATCTTGAAGAGATCAACCCGCATTTCTAGTGTGGGACCCTGGTACCTGGTTCCAGAGAGAGCAGAGTAGACTTAAATCACAAATTATTTTGTCTATCTGTTCTAACCTGTCTGGGGCTACCTAAAGGACTGATGCAAGGCCCTCACCTCTATTCAGCCTAACTTGCAATTCACCCAAGCTGGAAAAGCAGAGGCTGGCTGAAAAAGTGGGATTTATCCCAAGTGGTTCAATATAAGAAAGTCAATCAATGTAACATACCGTATTGACAGAAAGAAAAAAAAAAAAACCCACACAATCATCTCAATTGATGCGGAAAAGGCACATGACAAAAACCAATACCCTTTCATGATTTAAAAAAAAAAAAAAAAAGCTAGGATTAGAAAGGAATTTCTTCAACATGATAAAGGACATTCATGAAAATCCCACAGCTAACATAATACTCAATGGTGAAAGAGTGAAAGCTTTCTTCCTAAGATCAGGAACATGAAAAGGAAGCCTGCTTTCACCACTGCTATGCAATGTTGCACTGGAAGTTCTAGCTAGACACAAGAAAAAGAAACAAACGGCCTCCAAATTGGAAAGGAAAAAGTAAACTATGTCTATTCACAGATGGCATGATTCTATATATGGAAAATCCCATAGAACCCACAAAAAAGTTACTAGAGCTAATAAACAAATTCAGCAAAGTTGCAGCTCACAAGATAAACACACAAAAATCAGTTGTGTTTCTACACATCAGCAATGAACAATGCAAAAAAGAAATTAAGAAGGCAATTTCATTTATAATGGCATCTAAATAAAATAACTGGGAATAAATTTAACCAAGAGGTAAAAGACTTATACGTTGAAAACTACAAAATATTAAAGAAACAGAAAGGCATCCCGTATTTGTGGACTGAAAGACTTAATATTGTTAAGGTGTCAACATTAACCAAAGTGATCTACAGATTCAATACAATCCCTATCAAAATTCAAACAGCCTTTTCTGCAAAAATGGAAAAGTCAATCTTCAAATTCATATGGAACTGCAAGGGACCCTAAATAGGCAAAACAATCTTGAAAAAGAAGAACAAAGTTGGAAGATTCACACTTCCTGAATTCAAAACTTACTACAAAACTACAGTAATCAAAACAGTGTGGTACAGGCCTAAGTACAGACATACTTAAAGTAAAATTAAGAGTCCAGAAATAAAACTGTACATCGATAACCAAATGAATTTCAGCAAAGGTGCCAAGACCATCCAATAGGAAAATAATAGTCTCTTCAATAAATGGACCTCAGACAACTGGATAACCACATGCAAAAAAATAAAGTTAATTTATCCCATATACAAAAATTAACTCAAAATGGATCAAAGACCTAAATATAAGAGCTAAAACCATTAAATTCTTTTCATCCATTATTTCTTCAATTTTTTTTTTTTCCTGTTCTTTTCTCTCCCATCTCTTTGCCTTCTGGGATTTCCATAATGTGCATGTTGATACACTTGATGATGTCCCTTAGGTACTATTCATTTTTCTTCATCTATTTCTTTCTGGTTCTCAGACAGGGTATTTCAATCACCATATCTTTAAGTTTTTTGATTCCTTCTTTGCCTGCTCAAATATGCTACTAAACCTTCTGCTGATTTTTATTTCAGCTATTTTACTTTTTCTACTTTCTCTCATTGATAGTCTCCATGTGTTTACACATTGTTCCCCTCATTTTCTTTAGTTCTTTGTCTATGTTTTCCTTCAGCATTCTGAGAATGTTAAAATAGTTACAGTCTTTTGTCTCTTAAGTCCAATGTTTGAGCTTCTTCAGGGATTTCTTTTTCCTATTAAGGGCCACAATTTCTGTCTTTGTATGTTCTGTATTTTTGTTGAAAACTGGATACCTTGAATCTTGTAACGCGGTAATTCTAGAAATTAGGTTCTCTCCTCTTTCTACAAATTGCTGTTGTTACTAGATGAAGGATACAGTTGCTGGTTTAGTGACTTTTCCAAGCTTTTTTTTTTTTTTTTTTTTTTTTTTTTTGGCAAAGACTATATTCCTTGTTGTGTGTTGTCACTGAAGTCTCTGATCTATTATTTCTGTGGTCAGCCAGGGTCCTGACAGAAATTTCTTTAAATGCCAGGATCCAATCAGAAAAATGGGGTAGAGGTATTTTGTCTCTTTAAATTTCTTTGGACGATGCCAGAGAAGTAACATTAGCCTATGGGGTTTGAAACAATGGTCAGTCTCTGTGCTGGTCCCTCAGCAATCAAAAGCAGCAGTCAAAACATAAAACCACAATTTTTGAAGGACAAGCAAGTCACATCAGGAACCATGGGCTACCATACCCACAGCTGACTGTCACAGGGCTGAGGGATAGAAAACTGTAGTCACTGGGGGTGCCTGGGTGACTCAGTTGGTTGACTGTCCCACTTCGGCTCAGGTCATGATCTCATGGTCCATGAGTTTGGGCCCTGCGTCGGGCTCTGTGCTGACAGCTTGGAGCCTGGAGCCTACTTCGGATTCTATGTCTCCCTCTCTCTCTCTCTCTGCCCCTCCCACACTCATACTCTGTCTCTGTCTCTCAATAATAAATAAACATTTTTTAAAAATTTTTTAAAGAAAAAAAAAAGAAAATGGTAGTCACTGTGTAAAACCCAAAATTCTCAGAAATTTACCAGCTTCTTTCTTCATTAAGCACGCCACTGGATGCTGCAAGTGTATGACTAAATTTCAAAACAATTGCTTCAGAGAGTTCATGCTAGCTTAATAGCTGTCTTGGTGAAGGAACCAATCTTTGGAGCTTCCTTCTCTGCCATTTTCCATGACATCATTCCCATTAGTTCTATTTCAACCTACAAATCTTTTCTTGGGCCAAATCAAACAAATCCCAACCTATAAAAATAGCTACCATCTATTGACTAATTGCTATGTGCAGGTACTTCTGATCCTCACAACAATCCTACCAAGTAGATATTACCATTTCCATTTTATAGATTAAAAAACTGAGGCTCAGGTATATTAAGTAGATTGCCATGGTCTCACAGCTATCACAGATTTGACATTATTCCTTTAAAACCTCCACACTGTCTTCCTCCTCTCCTATTTAGATACACACTCTCTGGTCTTTGAGTACAAACTTATGAAATCCCACTTTGTTTATGAAGTTTTCCCGAAGTGATCAGAATAGTAAGGGTCAATTTTAACTCTAACTCCACAATTAAAGCACATCATTTACTTGGCACCTGTCTTGGAGAAACTGCACATCTATAAAACCAAATGCAACCACCTCTACACTGAGAATAAGTTAACAGAGTATGAATTAAGTACCAAAATCTGGAGAGGCTGCTAAGAAGTATAGTTAGGAACAGTCAGTTGCTAAGGAGGCATTTACAAGTGAGGGTGGTGATCTGAATGAAAGGCAAGGCGAAGGAGGAGGTGGAAAAGGAACAGGTATTGCAATACACTTATGTATAATTAATGCCCAGCCCCAGAGGGTAACCAAAGCCAAAGGAAGAAGTGGGGAAATGCAAGAGAAAGTGAAGCTGTAAGAGAGGGTCTTGCACACTATACTAAGGAGTTGAGACTTCTTAAGAGAAACCACTACTAAAGGATTTGATGCAAATATTGTTTTAGGGAGATTATTCTAACAGCTCTGATAATCTAGCAGCTGTGTGTAGGATGATTTGCAGTGGGTGTAACTAGAAATAGGGAGACCCATGACTTATACATTTTTTGCCACCAATAATTTAGTTATTTCTTAGAATACATCATGTCTGTTATATATGAATTTGTTTGTTTATATATTTATATATTTTTTGTTTCTATAACATTCTTGGCTTCCTGACTAGCAAAGAACCACATGTTTCAGAGGCTGAAATTTTTAAGCTGTGCCACTGGAGGGGGAAATACAAAGTTCCATTCATATGCTATAGGAAAACACATGGAAAAGTGGCAAAATGTTCTTCACCAAAATGAAATCTCACACATAAACTAGAATGAACCTGTCCACCCAAAGATCTTGCAAATGTTATGAATTTGCCAAGATTTTTCCCATCTCCAAGTGATATTCCAGACACACTCATTGTACAATAATTTCTTCTTATAGAGACGGCTCACAAAAGAGAAAGAAAACGTATTTCTTCTATCTCTCTACATAGGAACAGAGATAAGATTATGAAGAACAGACACAGAGAAGGTGGGAAGGAGAAATTTTTAAAATTTAATGAGAACAATACAAAACATACAAAATTAAGCTACAATGAGCACATCCTTCTGAAATATGCAAATTGTGACAATCCTTCACTGAGAATTCAGGCAAAGTAAATTAGATTACTGAAGCTCAGCAAGATATAAAATAAATATATCATCAGAACATTAGTTCTGAGGTGAGGCTATTGAAAGCCTACACCAAATTCTAATTCGGAGATTAATAACCAATTTCCCACATCCTAAAACAGGTTGACAAGCAAATACTAATTATTTTCTCCTCTCATGATGTGTTAATCACAGCAAGAGGCATTCAACTTTGACTTTGAGGCTCCTCTTTAGGTAATTGGTATTAAAGAACAGATACTGACCCCCAACTCAATTTTTTAGATGCCAAGAAATCTCTAATTACCTCAAAGAATGTCAAATATTTTATTTCAATATTCAAAATAGGTATTTATAAAAAGTATCGTGTATTTTAGCATAGTAGAGATAGAACAAGGGGATATTGTGATATTAAAATGTTACCTTAAACCATCCTGAGATCAGCTGAAGCAACAAAGTAATTGCACTTCCACTCTGTATCTCTGATAGTTAAAAACCTCATCCATAGAATAATAGCCTCATTTTCCACAAAAGTAAATCACTGTGATCACATTTGTGGGAAATACTGAACAAGGTACTACATTTAAAGGATGTAGTCTTACATATTATTTAATAATGCATACAACAGGCTCAATCTAAGGACAGCTGATATTCATTTAGATAGTCACTAAGAGATGGGGGAGAGGGAGATACTAAAAAAAAAGTTTCCATTAAAGACTAGCAAAATTGGCAAAATATAGGAATCTAGATCTTACTTAGAAAGAAAAAAGAAAAAAAACTACCCACACATAAAACTTTATTTGGCAAACAAATTCAATGGAAATGTTAAAAGATACAAATAGTACATCTACTCCCAAAAGAACATTCATAGCTTTTTAAATGCTTAATAAGGTAATGAAAATAACCACAATGGCCTTTTCCATCCGTTAGGCACAACCACTCAGGCTGGCATATAATCTTACTTTTTTAAGACATTATTTTTATTTATTTATTTATTTATTTAAATTTTTTTTAACGTTTATTTATTTTTGAGACAGAGAGAGAGCACCAACAGGGGAGGGGCAGAGAGAGAGGGAGACACAGAATCGGAAGCAGGCTCCAGGCTCTGAGCCATCAGCCCAGAGCCTGACGCGGGACTCGAACTCACGGACCGCGAGATCATGACCTGAGCTGAAGTCGGCGCTTAACCAACTGAGCCACCCAGGTGCCCCTTAAGACATTATTTTTAAGTAATAATCTCTACACCCAATGTGGGGCCCAAACTCACAACCCTAAATCAAGAGTCACATGCTCCACCAACTGAGCCAGCCAGGTGCCCAGGCATGTAATTTTAATTTTAAAACATCTTGGTCTTTACTCATGTCTCTTCATTTTTAGTGACAGTTAATTCTTCAAGAGATTTATCTCCTCAAGGTTTTGACAATTCACACATTTGCAACTGAGTGCTTTGGTTATTACGTGAATAAATAGAAATAAACAAAGCAACTTATGAAACAATCTTTTTGACTGAGATAGGAAATGATGTTGGAACTAAAGAAAATAAACCCCTCAAGACTGAGTATAATGCAGAGGCTCCCGTTTGCTGCCACATGACTCAGATGTTCAAATGCCATCTACCCCCCAAAATCCCTCATGATATCCAAGCTCCTAAGGATGGGTAAGTAATACCCCCAGATAAGAGCTATTCTTTTTTTTATTTTCAACTGAAATTTATTATCAATTCTACCTCCATTTATGACTTAAACACAATGCCTAAAATATTTTTCCCTAGGAAACTTTTAGGACCAAAGTGAAGTTTCCTTTGAAAAGGATCATCAGTTTTCCTTCACTACCATGAAAGGTAACATGGCTTATATTCAGAATTAAGCTACATAGAAATTTCACCTACAGAGCAAAGCCAAACCAAGAAGAGTTCACTGTTCAATAATGTCAAAAGCATACCACATAATACATAATAATCACAAGTTTTTGAGTGCCTACCATGCGCTTAAACTACTTTCTGTGCATTCTTTTACTTAATCTTCATACTAATCTTATAGAGATAGATGTTTTATTATCCCTATACTACAGATAAATGAGGACTAAAAATAAGTAACTTGCCAAAGGGCCTCCCAAGCTAGTAATTGTACAGAGATGAATGTATGAGTATATAGCTGAATGGCTGAGGTCAATGAGCATAAGCATTTTAAACTCTTTGACCTCAACCATTCAGCTATGTACTTAGGTTTGTCTGGCAATTTCATAGCCACTATCTCTAATATTTCTCCCAATCACCCTGTGAAATAAGAATGATTTTGATCATATACATCAGCAAATTGAGGCTGACACCAAGCCAAGTGACCTATCTATACTCACAATGGAGAAAATAGAACAGCAGTCAGGTTTTATGATGCCAAATCATCATGAAAGATAAACTTAAAAAATCTCTTTCAAAAATGCGTTTGCTACCTACTGCCATCTACTTGAGGAATAATCCTAATAAATTTGTGTTTCCTAGTTTACGTACCCATGGCAGATTAAAAGAGAACAAATATTTGCTTATGCCAGGGACTTTGCTGGGCACTTTACACACATTACCTCATCTAAACTTCAGAATACTATTATATAAGCAGTTATCCCACATGATCAGACAGGATTAGGAGTTAAATCATATACCCAAAGATTACACAGAAAAGTAAGAACAGCAAACAAGATCTATTAGACTCTTCATCACTATGGCAAATTCCATGAAGATCAGGATCAGTGGCATCCCTTTTTGTCAGTGATATCCCTAGACATTAACAAAATGTCTGCTAAATAAACCAAAGAGTATTTTATTTTATTTCATTTCATTTCATTTTTGAGAGAGAGAGGGAGAGAATCTTAAACAGGCTCCATGCCCAACACAGAGCCCAACATGGGGCTCAATCTCAGACTGTGAGATCATGACTTGAGCTGAAATCAAGAGTTAGACATTTAACCAACTGAGCAATCCAGGCACCCCCCCAAATAGGATTTTAAATAAATATTTCATTGAGTGTAACATTTATAACGCATCATTCCCCCACCATTTCCTGAACACCTCTGGTCAAGAATTCAACCATCAGCCTACTAATAATACAATAAATATGACTATGAGAAGCCACTTAGAGCAAATGCAAAACAGTAGTAATAATAAATACTATTAGTAATAAGTAATACCAATAACCCCATAAGACATCCATTATGTCACCAATTCCTATGAATTATGATTCAGATTCAGAACAATCTCTCAATTCCACCCTGCCTTTCCCTTCCCATTACCGTCCTTCTAACCCAGGTCCATAATCGTTGTCAAGATGAGGACTATGATTCCATACTCTCCACCCTTCACACTGATGCTAAAGTTATTTCCTAAAAATGCAAACT
Source organism: Herpailurus yagouaroundi (assembly GCF_014898765.1). Classification (NCBI taxonomy): domain Eukaryota; kingdom Metazoa; phylum Chordata; class Mammalia; order Carnivora; family Felidae; genus Herpailurus; species Herpailurus yagouaroundi. Next base: position 10,845,913 of record NW_024412444.1, read on the forward strand.
TGATCACTTTGTCTCCCTTTATAAAAGGGCTTTTGTCTCTCTATTGTCTTCAAAAATCAAATCCAAGAGCTGTGATAACTTTAAAAATGACACCAATCACCCTAACCTGATTTACCATTTTTCCTAAAAACTATCATCCATCCCAGCCTTGCTTTACTAGCAATTCCCTACATAAGCCCCAGGCATCCATGTGTTTGGTTATGCTGTTCTTGGACCCTTGCTTCCACCCACCCACACTCTTTACTTGTTAAAAGCATTCTTTTCTTTCCGAAGCCAGCCCGGTTTAAACACTTTAACAAGTAAGATTTATTTCTCAGATAACATTTCTCACTAAGTAAACACCTAAATCAGAGACTCAAGGCTTTATTCTAAGTTAACTCCCCAACCTTGATGTCCAAAACATGCTTGGAACAGCACTATTATTCTATCTTTTCTAATCTATGACATTCATTGCCTCTTAGGAAGTTCCAATAGGCACAAGTCACAAATGATTTTTTTAAACGTACAACAAAATATAAATGATTCATACTCTACAATGGAAACTAAAAGTTTTGTTTTAACATAGGATAGGCCAAACTGTATTACATCCAAATAACAACATGCTATATAAAACAGAGTATACATTAAGGTTTGAATTCCAGCTCTATCACCTTCTACCTTACTGTATGACCTTGAGTATTACTTAGTGTTACTTAACCTCTTTGAGCCACCCTTTAGTTATAAAGATACTTATAAATCACTATTTATAAATTGAGAATAATATCAGTACCTAGCTCAGAGTGTTTGTTGTAAAGGTTAAATTATGCTAAGCATGTAAAGTACTAAGCAAAATATTTGTACATACTAAACAAATGGCAGCATATATCTACATACATATACACACAGATATATGTAAAACATTGTCAACCAGCTAGATCAGTTCTGATACTTATAGAATAATATACCACATTAAATTCTTTCAAGTTATAAATAATAAAAAAATGGAAGCTATTATTAAATCCATAGAATATGCATAAATATGTAATCACTGACTTTCTTCAAAGGAACTGATACAAGATTTTCCTTTATTGGTTAAAGTTCTTAAAAATAAAGCCCTCTGCTGATTAATTAAATAGTAAACAGCTGATAGAGATATAAATAGATCAGTAACAGCTGAACTCTAACACGGTGTTAAAAATAGTATGTCACCGCCCCCAATACACGTGAATATTACCATAAATAACCACAACCTGTGCACAGAACAAAAGCAGCTAAACCTTTGTCTCACAGCACAACTAAAAACTTTTCATGAAAAATATAAAATACATATCCACAATATGGACCAGGGATTCCCAAATCAAAGTTAAATCAAAAGGAAAGTACTGCTCTCAAGTATACATAAATACACTTAGAAAGTATTACATAGATTAGCAATCTACAGTTCATTTAACATTATGAACCAACTTATGAATAAACTAAGCCATGAGATATTCAGTGATGTCATAATTCCATTTCTAAACAAGAGTCCTACTATACTCCTGGCCCTGAGTGACAGGTCTGGAAACCCAGTCAAGAGAATAATGCAAACAGAAGGCCATAACTCACTCAGTTCAAAACTCAAAATGCCACTTGGACACCCTTTAAACTATCAGGGCAGAGACAGAGTTTACTGCATTACACCCTCCTATACTATTTGAATTTTCTGTTTAAAGGGAAAGAGAGTGAAATGTATGTGAAGGAGTAAATAAGCATCTAATTCTGAAACTCTCAAGAGACCTAAAAGCTCAGGAAGATGGGCAATTAGCAAAGTGGTCAATATCAGTTTGACAAAAATTAAAAATAGTTTGATACCTGGTTCTGGCAAGAATGTGGAGAAATTGCACTCTCATATACTGGGGATGAGAATATAAAGTGCTACAACCTTTTTGGAAAATGATTCAGCAGTACCTATGAGGCTTTTTTTTTTTAATGGTTGTTTATTTTTGAGAGAGAGACAGGGGGACAAAGCATGTGCGTGCGTGAGCAGGGGAGTGGGAGAGAAGGGGTGGGGGGAGAGAGAGAATCCCAAGCAGGCTTCCTGCTGTCAATACAGAGCCTGACACAGGGCTCAATCTCACCAACCATGAAATCATGACCTGAGCTGAAATCAAGAGTCAGAGGCTTAACTGACTGAGCCACCCAGGCACCACAAAGATTTTTAATGCTTATACTCTTTGACTAATTCCACATCCAGAAATCTAACCTATAGAAACACTGAAATATTCACACACATGTGCAATGGCAAATGCATAAGCATGTTCACTAAGCAAGGCTAACAGAAGTTAAAAACTGGAGACAGATAATGCCAAACCAAACTACATACATGCATCTGATGATATATCAGACATCACAATCACAATATCACAATCATAAAAAATAATGAGGTAGAGTTATTGGTACTGAAATTAAAATATATCAAGATATACAGTAGTCCCTTTTCACAGAAAGAATGGTATATATGCTAATATACCATTAGAAAACAAAAATCTGAAAGAATGTATACAAAATGTTCACCGTGCTTATCTCCACCAAAAAATATCTTAAATCGGGGTGTGCCTGGGTGGCTCGAACCAACTCTTGATTTAGGCTCAGGTCATGATCTCATGGACATGGGATGGGGCCGTGCACATTGGGCTCTGTGCTGACAAGTGTGGAGCCTACTTGGGTCTGTCTCTCTCTCTGTCTCTCTCCCTGCTCACACTAGCATGCTCTCTCTCAAAAATAAACATTTAAAAAAAAAAGAAATCTTAAATACTTTAAAATTAAAAGAGAATATTTTATTCAATAAGCCTAGCAAATTTTCAATTCCACATTCTGGTCATTTAGAGGAAGAGAGCAAGGGGCACCTGGACGGCTCAATTGGTTAAGGTCTGACTTCGGCTCAGGTCATGATCTCATGGTTCGTGAGTTCGAGCCCCACATTGGACTCTGCCTCTCCCCTTTCTCTGCCTCTCCCCTGCTCGCACTCTGTCTCTCTCTCTCTCAAAATAAGTAAATATTTTTTAAAAATTTAGAGGAAGAGAGCGAAAGGAAGATAAAAAGAAAAAAAAAGCAAAAGGGGCACCTGGGTGGCTCAGTCGGTTAAGCGGCCGACTTCAGCTCAGGTCATGATCTCGCGGTCCATGAGTTCGAGCCCCGCGTCAGGCTCTGTCAGCACAGAGCCCGGAGCCTGTTTCAGATTCTGTGTCTCCCTCTCTCTGACCCTCCCCCGTTCATGCTCTGTCTCTCTCTGTCTCAAAAATAAATAAATGTTAAAAAAAAAAAAATTTTTTTTTAAAAAGAGACAAAAAAAGAAAAAAAGCAAAAGAGGGATACACACTGAACTGCATGACATACAAAAGCAGAATCTGCTAGGAAAAAAAGAGGTAAACATCAAGGGAAATCAAAGAGGAAAGAAGTCCAATAAATTCAAAAGGGCTAGTCATCATCTTGCACATGTGAACAACAGACTTCAGATGTAAAATCACTGACTTTTGAACTGTACTTAAGAGTTTTCACAGCTCACTTCCTTTTTGTTCTTTCAGATTACAAGATTCAATCCTGAACGGAATAGCTTCAACAACCCACCAGAATTCTTTACCTGAGGTAATTCAAACTAAGAGATTTGGTATAACTACGGTCTTCAGGATTCTTGCCCTTAAAACAGTTGTAAAACTGAAAAAGCATAAGATTAACCTTTACACAACACAGCACACACAGGAAAGTAATTTATACAACACAAGATTTCCTGACAGATTGGATGTATGAATCTGTATGAATCAACATGAAAGAAAGGAGTCAAGAACAATACCAAAGTTTTTAACCTAAGCAATTTAGAAGGATGTAATTGCGTCTGTGTGAGCTGGGAGGGTTAAAGGAGATAAGGTTTTGTTTTTGTTTTTGTTTTTTAATCTTTTATTGAGGTTGAGGGAGGGGTTAGCAGTTTGGCTTTGGACATATTAAATTTGAGGGAGCTGTTAGACATCATGTGGAAATGTCAAAAAAAGCAGTTGGATAAGAACTCAGAGTTCAGGAAAGAAGTCTGGGCTTGACATAAAAATTTGGTTGTCACAAACCACATACAAAGAATGTGAAGTCAAGAGATGGGATGAAATCACCAAGACAGCAAGTACAGACAGACAGGAAGACCAAGGACAGAGCCTTGGAGCAGTCCAAAATTTACAGGTCAGGGAGAAAAAGACCAAGCAAAAAAATTTAAAATGTGGCCAGTGAAGTATGAGAAGAACCAAGGGAAAGTGATATGTCCCAAAAGTTACGGGAATGATGTTTTCCAAGAATATGGGAGAAATCAACTACGTCCAATGATGCTGAAAAATCAAGTAAGATAAAAAACAAAAATTGACCACTGGAAAAGCAACTTGGAAGCCACTGATGGCCTTGACAAGAACTGTATAGATATAGCACCAAATGAAAGCTTGACTGGAATGATTCAAGAGAAAATGAATGAAGAGGAATGAGAAACCATACCTATAGACAAATCTTTTAAGAAGTTTTGCTCTAAAGGGAAGCAAAGAAATGTGCATGCACAGCCAAGAAAACCATCAACCTACTGAATGAGAGAAAACACCTGCAAATCATTAATCTATTAAGGAGTAAATATCCAAAATACATAAAGAACTCATCCAACACAAGACAAAAACAAAAACAAAAAACCAATCTGATTTAAAAATGGGCAGAGGATCACAACAGACACTTTTCCAAAGAAGACATACAGATGTCTAACAGGTACATGAGAAAATGTTCAACATCATTAATCATGAAGGAAATATAAATCAAAGCCACAATGAGATATCACCTCACACCTGGTGGAATGACTATTACCAAAAAGATAAGAAATAACAAGTGTTGGCAACGATGTCAAGTAAACAGACTCTTTGTACACTGTTGGTGGGAATGTGAATGGGTTCAGCGACTACATAAAATGGTACGGAGGTTAAAAAAAATACAACTATCATAAGATCTAGCAATTCCACTTCTGAGTATTTACCTGAGGAAAATGAAAATATTAACTCAAGAAGATATATGCACCCTCATGTTTACTGCAGCATTATTTACAATAGCCAAGGTATGGAGACAACCTAAGTGTTTGCTGATGGATGAATGGATAAATACACACACACACACACACACACACACACACACACACACACACACCATGGAATATTATTTAGCCATTAAAAAAATGAAATCTTGCCATTTGTGACAACATAGATTGACCTTGAGGGCATTATGCTAACTGAAATTGAGAGAGAGAAAGGCAAATACTGTATGATTTCACTTACATGTGGGATCTAAAAATAAACAAAAAAACAAGCTCATAAATACAGAGAACAGACTGGTAGTTGCTAAAGGCAGGGGGTGAGGGTAAGAAGAAATGGGTGAAGGGTGTCAAAAGGTACAAAATTCTAGTTATAGTACAGGGATGTAATGTATAGCATGGTGACTATAGTTTATATTACTGTACTGCATATATGAAAGTTGCTATAAGAGTAGACCTTAAAAGTTCTCAACAGAAGAAAAAAATTCTGTAACTATGTATGGCGATGGATGTTAACTAGACTTATGATGATCATCTTACAGTATATACAAATAGTGGATCATTATGTTGTATACCAACATTATATATCAAACTCATATAATGTTGTATATCAATTATACCTCAATAAAAAAAATTTCTATCAAAAAAGATGAGCAATAGCTGGAAGGGAAAGTGAAGTCAAGATAGTTTTTTTAAAAGAAAAAACATTTTTATATACGAATAAGAATAATCCAGTAGAGAAGAAGGGCACTTAGAAGGGCACCCTGAAGATTCAAAAATGACTTCTTAAAGGAACTGTCTATGCTGAATCATGAAGGCTGAGTAAGAGTCAAGATGAGTGGAGAAGGGATTTAAACAGAATGAGCAAACAGAGGTAAGAAACAACATGGGGGGCGGCAGTAGGGGGAGACTGAGGAGAAGGTCTGGCATGTGAAGTATAGCACTGAGGCTCAAGAAGTAAGAAGTCACCAAGCCTTTTAAGACATATCAAGCAGTACAACCTTTATCATATAGATGACAGGGTACTTGCCACTACAGGGTTTAGGAGGAAAGTACTGAGATCAAACTGACATTGTTTGAGGCGTACTAGATTGAAGGCAGAAAGACCAGTTATGAGGGTACTAAAATAAAGAAATAATAAGATTCTAAACTAGGATCTTAGTTAGTAGTGAAAGGGGTTTAGTGATTGATCCTATGTGTTCAGTGTTGAAGAAAGCAGTTTCCAGCGTGGGCTACTGGATGATAATGCCATTATCTATATTTGGAAATATTGGAGGGGGGTGGTGAGTGAATGATTCATTTCAGTTTGGAGTATATTGCTTTTGGAGTCTCTATAGGACATCCAAGTGAGTAAATGTCAGCAAGCAGAGGACAGAAAACTTGGAACTTAGGGCTCAAGATATCTGAAAGGTATCAGCATTTGAGTGGTTACTAATATTGTGATGTATGAAATGATCCAAAAGTAACAATCACAGGGAAAACAATGACTGAACTTTTAGAAACACTAGCATTTAAGGAGAAATTAATGGAGAAAATGCTTGAAGGGACACCATATAGGATAGTCAGGTATATGAAAATCAGGAAAAGAAACATCCAAGATGCCAGGGAAATGGCCAAGGGCTAACAATACCTCTCCCAGTGTAAAAAAGACACACCGTAAGTGATCTGAATAAGCTGGCAGAAATCAGAGCTCAAGTCAAGTCACCTAACTGACTGGACTTTCCGATTCTGTTGCATTAATTAATCAAAAACTAATAGGACCTACAGTGCCATCCCTTCCTGAGATCCTTAAGTAGTTAAGCCAATTTGAGTAGAAATACCTAAAGGGACCAGATACAGTTACACTACTACCTATAGGAAAAGATTATTTACAGTTTTAGTAGAAGAGTATTTATGGTTGCTCTATGTAAAGGAAATTGATAATATAATTCTTAATAAACCAAAAGTTGCTGGCAAGCATAATAAAATTAATAAGAATTTTTTTGCCTTTTATCATTCCTAACTTCTTGTTACACATTACCTATGACTTCACATAAGCTCAACTAACAATTAAAATCTTACAGCCTTGTATAACAAGTATGATAATGTAAAAATCCGTAATGTTAGTAATTAGGGGGAAATATCAATCCAATAAAAATTTATCAGAAACGGAAAGAATTTCTGAAGTTAGAAGAAAAAAGATAACTTGAAAGGCGCAGGGGGAGAATAAATAAAGCAAGGATCAAGTTCCATTTCTTGATTCAATGAATGTTCTACTTTATCACTTTTTGGCAGACAATTTGTCAAACTAAAAAATCACTTACTGTTGGATGACTGTACTGTAAGTGTACTAACTGGGAGTGACACAAGTGTTTGGTCCCACCCATACAGAAGAACTCCACAAAGAACTTTAAAAAAAAAAAATCAATAGGAAGCATATTTTCCTGTGAGTGTCTAAAGCAAATTTACTGATATAAATTGTAGACAGAATATGACAGGATTATTTATTCCAAATGAGAAAGTTAATAGCATTTTCGTGGAGTGGGATGGGTAACTCCTAAGGTGTGAGTCATTGGATTAAAGAACAACTGGATCCAGGATTTAGCCAAAGCTGTAAAAGCAGGATTCAGGCTACAGAAGAACAAACATGTGTTCTCTGCCTGGAAAGAAAAAAAGCTGCATTGAGTTAGTGCCTCCAGAGTTTGAATGAGTCACAGAGACAGAGTGGAGAAGATAGCACAACCAGACTCACCTTCAGCACATGGGGAAAATCTGTACTGTTTTCTTATCTTCTGATGTATTCCCTCTCTTAATAATTTACTATTAAAATTTTTTAAATTACATTCAAGAAAGCTAAAATAAAAGTTACTTCCGAATCTATTATTCCAAGGATCTGGATAGGCTTTGCCACATTGCTTTGTACATGAACTAGATCAACATACAAAGCAACATCACTAACACAATCTTTCTATCCAGCGCTATCAATTTTGCTAATTTAATATAACCAACTTGTTAAATATTTATTTCTGCGATCACTAGCAAGAAGGAATGTTTACTTGCTGTATACATTGATCTTGAATGAACTGACGGCTTATATCTTTGGCCTGTTTATCTACAAAAGTCTTGATGGCCTTCTTTTATGTTAAGAAGGACATTTTATGTGTTACATATTTTCACTTTTCTGTCAAAATAAATGCAAATGAAGTCCCATTTCCATTTTTCTCATTTTTCATGGAACCAAAGTTTTCAATGTTTTTTTAGATACCCATTAATTTTAATTGCCTTCACTTGGTTTTAGGTTCTGGTAGTTGCTCATCTACCAATAAATCCTGAAGTGGTTTCCATTATTAGTCATACTACATGTGTTAGAACTTTTCACTTGCCTACTCTAATCATTCCACGTTAACTATTACATCATAGAACTGTGTTCCTTCTCAAATCTAGTGCTATCATCTATTCTTTTAAAGAAACATTTTTGTGACTAAGTAATGATAAGAAATTTAATGGGTTTCAAGCAACTGTACTCCCAGGTATCTACCCAAGAGAAATCAAAGACAAAAAGAAATGTACACAAATGTTCCTAGCAGCAATAGTTCCTTGTTTATAATAACCAAAAGTTGGAAACAAACCAAATGTTTATCAATTACTGAACAAATAAAATATATCGGCAATAAAAGAGCGTCTGGGTTGCTCAGTTGGTTAAGTGTCTGATTCTTGATTTCGGCTCAGGTTAGGATCTCACAGTTCTTGAGTTGGAGTGCCACACTTGGCTAGGGATTCTCAGTCTCTCTCTCTCTCTCTCTCTCTCTCTCTCTCTGCCCCTCCCTCCCTCACTTGAGCATGTGCCCTCCTTTTCTCAAAAATAAACATTTTTAAATAAATAAAAATGAACTATGATATATTTTACAAGATAGATGAACCTCAAAAACAATGCTGAGCGAAAGAAGCCATTCACAAAGGAATTGAATATGATTTTGTTTATTTGTTATTTCTAGAATATGCGAATTTACAGAGACAGAAAGCTGATCCGTGGTTGCCTAAAGCTGAGTGTGGGATAAAGGACTGAATGCAAATGGGCAAAAGGAAATTTTTTGGGTGATGAGAATATTTTACAGCTGGATTATGGTGATGGTAACAAACTACAGATTTACTAAAAATCATTCACTTCAAGTAAACACAACTGACATGTACAATAGGGATATTTTATGGAGTGTAAATTATATGTTAATAAGACCATTTTTGAAAAGCCACTGAACAGAGGAAGGATAAGAAGAATAAATACAGGGATGCCTGAGCGGCTCAGTTGGTTAAGTGTCTGACTTCGGCTCAGGTCATGATCTCATGGTTCCTGAGTTTGAGCCCAGCATCAAGCCAGAGCCTGAAGCCTGCTTCAGATTGTGTCGCCCTCTCTCTCTGCCCCTCCCCAACTCGCTCTCACACGCACACGCTCTCTCTCAAAAAAAAAAAAAAAAAAAAAAATTAAAAAAATCTAAAAAAAAAGAATAAATATACACACACCCATATTGACCTTGAAATATAAAAATTTAAGGGGTTCAATTTGTCAATAATAAAAGTAGCAGGAAGTATTTTAAATAACAAATATTTCATGCTTCCAAGACTGACATAAAAGAAACATTTTCACAAGCTGATCATGGGAGAATAAACTGCCTGGAAAGCAGTTTACCAAGGTATACCAAGGGAGCTTTTTTTTTTTTTTTTAATTTTTTTTTTCAACGTTTATTTATTTTTGGGACAGAGAGAGACAGAGCATGAACGGGGGAGGGGTAGAGAGAGAGGGAGACACAGAATCGGAAACAGGCTCCAGGCTCTGAGCCACCAGCCCAGAGCCCGACGCGGGGCTCGAACTCACGGACCGCGAGATCGTGACCTGGCTGAAGTCGGACGCTTAACCGACTGCGCCACCCAGGCGCCCCCAAAGGGAGCTTTTAAAATGTGACTTTTGATTCACTTCTGAAAATTCAGCCTAAAGAATAAAAAAAAAAAAATGTGAATAAAGATAGATCTACGTATAAAGATATTCAGCAAAGCAAAATTTATAATAGTTTCCAAACTGGTAACTTTAACAATGGAAGGATGGTTAAGAAAATTACAGCCCATTCATGAATATCATACAGTCTTATAAAATGTTTGTGGGCCTATGGCCCAGTGTAGAGAATGACATCATCACCACCACTGCAGCTATTACCAGGGCCTGCACTCAAGAGGAAGATGCTCTAAGAAAAAGATACCCACCATTTCCTGACTATCACAGCTAGGAGAGTGCTTTCTTAGAGACATATCCTGTAACTTTGCAAATGATGCTACATTTGAAATTAAGAAATGTGACCTTCATGGATTAGAAGAGGGCCCTCCTATCATAACAGTGCTCATCAGGGAAGAGGGACTCAAATAGTAGAGAATGATCAGACTCTTCACCAAGAGCATTAACAGAATATTATTCATGGTTTTTATCGCTCATGAAGTGTCAAGAAGGTTGTGCGGAACTTGAGATTGGATAAATATCATGGATCATCTCATCTCAACCTACTGGGCTTTTGCTTTATTTGTGGCCCTTCTGTCCCAGAAATTTGTAGAGTTTACAGAACAAAGAGAAGGCTGTACTAAAGACAAAGAAGGATCAATGCACATGTATGCCAAGAACTGCTAGCTACTGGGGCAATGACATTGTCAGAGCTCAGGTCCCCCTGGGAGCCGGTATGGGTCTGGCCTGTAAATACAATGGAAAAGATGAGTTCTGCTTGACTTTATATTCGAAAATTACAATATGACAGTTTTGTGGAAATCAACCTTTATTTTCATCTGTGGGAATAACTGCTGTGGAATGGGAGCATCTGCTGAGAGAGCAACAGCCAGCACTGATTACTACAAGAGAGAAAATTTTATTCCTGGGCTAAGAGCAGATGGAATGTATGTTCTATGTGTCCAGGAAGCAACAAAGATCGTAGCTGCCTATCATAGATCTGTGAAGGGGGTCATGCTGATGTAGCTGCCGACTCACCAATATCCAGGACACAGTATGAGTGATCCTAGAGTCAGTTATCATACACAAGAAGAAATACAAGAAGAGTGACCTCATTATGCTTCTCAAAGATAGAAGAGTAGACAGCAATATAGCCAATGTTGAAGAATTAAAGGACAGTGATGTTGAAGTAAAGAAACAAATTGAGAATATGGTCCAGTTTGCAGCAGTTGATTATGAACTAACTTTAGAAGAATTAAGCCATCAATCTACACCAACAATCCACCTTTTAAAGTTTATGGTGTGAATCAGTGAATCAAGTTTAAGTGGGTCATTTAAAGGAAGACTGTAAATTCATCATTATGTCTTCAATAAAACATTCATAGTCAACTTTAAGAGATTTTGTGGTCTCAACTTTAAAAGGGCTAAAACCCATAAAACAAACAAAGCTTTGTGAATGTGTTTATGCTATGCTATAAAATTAGGTTTAAAATTTTGGGGAAAAAAATGTAATGGGTTCCAAAGGTTGAGTGATGCAGTGGAAAGCACAATGTCTTCCCTACATCCCACAGTTTCCTAATTTCCCTCCACAGAAGCAGACATGTTACCAGTCTCTTCTATATTAAGAAATGATTTTTTTTAACTGAAACAAACCAACGAATGTTTAAAACTCTAGCTCAAAATGTTTAAAGGAAAAACTCACAAATTCTTACATTCAGAAAAACATGGAGGAAGAAATATAAACACTATGTAATTAACATGACCCAAGTAGCAGATGATACAAAGGTATACATTTGGGAGTTAGGAGGCATTGCGTCAAATCTCTGGGAAGATAGAACAGGAGACTTGACATGTAGGGTAGGAACTCTCTCATATCTGTACTTAGACAAATAACTCATCCTAAAATAAAATCCAATCCTTAAGGCAAGAAGAATTCTTCCCTCTTCTGTCAGTGAGTCACAAAGCTGTCTTGAGCTGATTTTGTCTATCAAATCAGAAGACACAGCACTTTTCTCCTGTCATGGGAATTACATAAATATGTTTTATAAACAAAAGTTATTATAACAAGAGGAATCCTCTAATATGTTTTTAAGTAACAAACTATATTCCATAACTGTGGAGTCAAACTCCTGCTTTTGCTTCCTGACAATGTTACTCAACTAATTTGTTCTCCAACACAGAAATAATGACCCCTATAGTGGGCTATCTACTGCAGCTATAACCCTGCAGAGAAGGGGAGAGCTTCTAAAGATCTAAGAATAAATGTATTGAAATACAACTTTCATTCTTATCCCTCGCAGGGGAAAAAATAATCATCTTCATTATGACTGCCACCATAAACTGAGGTACCATACAGTGACTTGCTTACAGATGAAAATTTCCAAAGGGATGGAATAGCTGAGTCACTTTAATTAAGTATGTCATATATAGTCAGTGAAAGAAAATGATATAATATTATGAAAGTCATCTATTTCTGTAGTCTGTTAGGAGTTCCAAAATGAATTAACATGGTTGCTGACTCGGAAAGTGATTTTCACATACTCAGATTTCTCTCTTAAAGCATTTGGATACATTCTTTTTCTGGGATTAAGTTAAGTAACATCTATGCACCAACTGAGTCATTACTGTAGGTCATGCTCTACCAACAGTTTAGTTGTTTACCTTATGAAGTTAGCTTTTACTAGAATGGACTAATTGAGCTGTAACATTCTCTTGGGCTTTATGCTGGTTCCTAAATTTAAAATTGAAACATCAGTTGAAGAAAACTAGGTACAACCTAACAGCCTATGTAATTTAACTACAAATATATTAAGCTACATGCATTAGTTTCAGAACAAAAAGAATTGGAAAAAAAAAAAAAACACCTCTATAAAATCAAATGAGATTTTTACTGCTGAAAAAGTCTACAAAATACCCTCAACAATAAGATAATTTAGGCCCCAAAGAAGCTGCCTATACTAAACATAAGACATAATAGTAAAGCTGGGGGAGGGAAACGGAGACTTCAAAATACCTAAATAAAAAATCAGCTAAATTTCCAATGACAAATTTAAGAATTGCTCACTTGACTAACAATATTATTGGAAATAAATGACTGCATTAGAAAGAATCTTATATACCAGTAAAAATAGGTAACATTGATTGAATCCTTCCTATGTGCCAGATTCTATATTAAGTCCTTTACATGTATTATTAACTCATTTGATTCTCACACCCCTCCTATGAGGTATTATTACTATCCCCACATTATAAACAAGAAATCTGAGGCACAGAGAGGTTAAATTACTTGCCAGAAGTCACCAAGTGAATAGGAAGAAGAACCAGGGCATGAACCCACACAGTGATCTCTTAAACTGCAGTCCCTAACTCCCCCCTCTAACCTCCCAACTCTTAACCAGTCTACACACTGTCTTTTTAATTTTAGTTCAATTTCCCATTTCACAGATGAGGAAACTCTGTCCCCCAAGGTAGACAGAAAATTCATTCAAGGCTGAAAACTATTTTTTTAAGTAATCTGCCAGCCCAAAGTGGGGCCTGAACTCACGACCCCAAGATCAAGAGTTGCATGCTCTACTGAGCTAGCCAGGCATCTCGAGGCTTGAGACTATTTAATAACAATACTAGTACTAGGACTCAGGTTTCCTATTTACATTCTGCTTTCCTATTTCACACTGGGCTTTTCCTATTTTCCTGTCATTTTTCCTATTTTATACGAGCTTTCCCCATATTTTGTCTTTTAAAAAAAAATAATTTGGAAAAAAAATAAAAAATAAAAAAATAAAAAAAAAATAATTTGGGGGCACCTGGGTGGCCCAGTCAGTTGAGCGTCTGATTCTTGATTTTGGCTCAGGTCATGATCCCAGGGTTGTAGGACCAAACTCCATGTTGGGCTCTGCCTCAGTGTAGGGCCTGCCTGGGATTCTCTTTCTCTTTCCGCCTGTCCCTCTCCCCTGCTTGTGTGCTCTCTCTCTCTAAAATAATAAAAATAAACAAATAAATAAATAAAATGATTTGTTTTTCTGTGTATACTTACTGTTGAAGTCAGGAGAGTACAATAAAGTACAGAAGAAAATTAAAATCATTCCTCCCGGCTTCCAAGAATAACCCATGTCAACATTTTAACATACTTCTTTATATGCAATGTAAGGCCAACACTCTGCTTCCCTACCCCATATTTTCAAAGAAGTTTAGAGACATAATTTATATATAGTTGTATATTTACTTGACTTTTTCATTTACATCATTATTTTTCATGGTATTAAATATTTTTGAAAATATGACTAGCAAATGACATTTCATAAATTTCATTAATTTAGACTATATATGGTAAATTCTTGCAATTACTCTGTGATGAAACTGTTATACCTACATCTTTTTGCAACATCGCTGATAATGTTCTAGATTAGGTCCCTAGAAATGACATTACTAAAATTAAAGGGTATGACAATATCTAACAATTACGGGGTTAACACTATTGCCAAATTACTCTAAGCACTTCACAGATATTTGCTTGTTTAATCCTTGCAACAGAGAGAGCAAGGGACCCCATAAGAGAGGGAATGAATGCCTAGAGAATAAGTGACTTGCCCAAGATCATACAGCTAAAAACTGACAACCAGGATTGTCTACCTCACACCCAGGTAGTGAGGCTCCAGGATCCATGCTCTTAATCACTATGCTGGCCTATTTTACTTACACACTTTTTCAATGTGATGTGAAGTCTCCTAGAAGTTTACTACGAATGTACAAATATCCTCTCAGGAACCAGTAGTTTTAGTAAGCATCCCAGGAGATTCTAAAATTTGAAAGCCACTATCCTGATCTAAAAATTTTAAAAGAGAACGTTTAACGGCACCTGGGTGGCTCAGTCAGTTGAGCTTTCAACGCTTGATTTCAGCTCATGTCATGATGTCATGCCTGTGAGATCACGCCTGCACTGGGATCTGCACTATCAGTGTTTGGGATCCTCTCTCTCTGTCTCTCCCCTGAATGTTCTCTCGCTCTCTCCCTCTCTCTCTCTCAAAATAAACATTAAATAAATAAATAAATAAATAAGAATATTTAACAAAGCCTTCTCACAAAACCTCTGATAGTTACATTGATGTTTGAAAATGGATGCAAGAACCAAGTAAGAGAGTACACAAAAATGATTAAAATAAATCTTTATGACCTTGGATTAGGCAATAGCATCTGAGATATGACATAAAAAGCACAAGTGACCATATAAATGAAGAATTTTAAGATCATTAAAAATTACTTGAAAAATTAAAGGTAAGCTGAACTTCATCAAAATTAAAAACTTATCTGCTACAAAAGACACCATGAGGACAAATACTATGTTATTCCACTTACATGAGGCACTTAGAATAGGCAAATTCATAGAGCCACACAGTAAAAATAGAGGAGTTATCAGGGACTGGGGTAGAAGAAGGAGAGTTATTGTTTAATGAGTACAGAGTTTCTGTCTGGGGTGATGGAAAAGTTCTGAAAATGAATAAAGGTAACAGTTCCACAGCACTGTGAATGTATTTAATACCAGTGAATTGTACCCTTAAAATACTAAAAAATAGTAAATTTTATGTTATGTATGTTTTACTGTAATAACAAAAAAGGCACCATCAAAACAATCTATAGAATGGAAAAAAATTTTTGAAATCACTCAGCTGATAAGGGAATTATATCCAGAATATACAACTCAACAATAAAAAGATAAATAACCTAATTTTTAAGTGGGAAAAGGACATGAACATTTCTCCAGAAAAAAAAAAACATACAAATAGCCAGTAAGTACACGAAAAGATGCTCACAACATTATTAATTAGGGAAATGCAAAACAAAAATCAAAGTGAGGTATCACTTCATACTAGCTGGCTACAATAAAAAAGACAATAACAAGTGTTGACCAGGAAGTAGAGAAATCGAACCTTCATACACTGCTGGTAGAAATGTTAAATAGTATAGCCACTTTGGAAAACAGTTTGGCGGTTTCTTTAGACATTAAATATGGAGTTATGATATGACCCAGCAATTCTATTCCTAGGTATATAACCAAGAGAGCTGAAAACATATGTCCACAAAAAAACTTGTACATGTATGTTCACAGCAGTATTACTCATAATAGCCAAAAAGTAGAAACAACCCAAACATCCATCAACTGAGTATGTAGTAAAAGTGATAAATGAAATATGGCATATGCCTACAATGGAATATTATTTGGCAATAAAAGGTATAAAGTACAGATACATGCTACAACATGAATGAACCTTGAAAACACCAGAGTGAATGAAAGAAGCCAGACACAAAACTCCACATGTTATATGATTCCATTTATATGAAGTAACTCCTGGATAGGCAAATGTATAGAGGCAGAAAGTAGATTAATGGTTGCCAGAGGCTTGAAGAGGAGGAAATGAAGAGTGATTGCTAAATGGGTACAGTTTCTTTGGGGAGCAACAAAAATGTTCTGGAAATAAATAGTGGTAAAAGTTGTAAATTTTGTGAGCATACTAAAAACCACTAAAGTGTAAACTTTAAAAAGTTAAAAATAAACTAAAAATACATTTAAGAAATTCATGATAAGTACATAAATTTTGAAATAAAGCTCTTAGAAGTAGTAATTTAAGACTGTAAATATGTGAATTTTGAGAGAATTAGGGAAGAAACTCGACAGGATAAAGTCTGCACAGACAATGGAAATAAAGATAGAAATGTCAAAACTGTTGAAAAGTTAAGAACTAGAAAAGTACAATGTCAGGCAAACAAAAGTTTTAAAAGTTCTATTAAAAGTCACATTGAGGAAGACAGAAAAGTGAGTTTCAGAGTAGAGAAGAAACAAAAGAAAGAACCACCAAAACAAAATCATTCAATGTCTAATATAACATTAGACATTAAATAACTGTCTAAGCAGTTCCTTGATGACCTTGAAAAATACTTTAAGTTTACCTGTTAGTAAAGAAGAGGCCAAGATACGTATATGATCTAAATTTATAAAATTAAAGGAGATATGTACAAATTTCACCAAATGTAGAGCACTAGTAATTCAGAACAAAACTCAAATTTAACCAGAATACTTTGGGGCCATATGATAGCATTTGCTTTTACACAGCAAACTTATAGGACAAGAGGAACTGAATTATATTGGATTACCTGTCAACAAATCAGAAACATTCCAATTTGTCCTAAATAGGCTGAGGTAATAATGAAAGATGGATGATGGTACATGCAGGCTAGAATGTTAGCTTCGTAGAGTCAGGGACTTTGTTTTGGTTAGAACAGTGTGGGGCACATAGGAAGTGCTCAGTGATGGCTAAATCAATCAACAGGATTTTGAAATCTGTAGAATACTGTGTTTATGTTTTGGGAATTCACATGTAGATTAAGGAATTCTACACATCTAGGAACGGAATTGTAATGTATGAAAAGCCAGAGATATAGGACTAGAGTTTCAGAGGATGAAAAGAATTTCTCTTTAAATACCACACTGACTAGAGGTAGATAAGTCTATATAACTTGCTTGTGTTGTTAAATACTTAAACATATTCATAAATCTCCTCTATTTTTTACATTGTCAGTATAACAGAAAATATAATGGCTCCATAAACTTCTAAAAAATTAACATTTAATGGTAAAAATAATTATATATACATAGAATTCATCATAGACAAATAAAAGGAATATATAATATAGAAAATAAAATCTAAAGACAAAGATAAAATTTAAGTAAAATATAATAGACAAAATCAGTATCTACAAGATCTAAGAAGAAAACATAAAACCATGTTAAAACCTAGACAGTACTAACTCTAGAACAATGAGCACAGAAGACAAAGTTCCCCACCTTGAAAGAATTCAAGATAACAGAAAAGAAAAAAACTATAATGACAATCCCATAACAGAGATGAGAACAATTTCTAACAATGACCAATTTGGCTAAAGACATCCTACTGTAAAGCATTAGTATTTCATAAAAAGTTTCTATGCCTGTCATATAAATACTAAAATCAATACCAATAAAAGGTATTTACATAAAAATATCACTAACAAGTTTGCATTTAAACATTTAATTAACATAATTATGGCAACATTTTGTTTCTTAAATCAAAGTACTCTATTGTTAGAATGACAAATGGCACTATTCAGTTATTTCACTTTTCTTTTTAAACAAGATACCTGCAGGTAACAGACATGCAATTAAAGCTGTAGTTCAAATTCAAACAATTCACTTTGAACATACCAAAAAGATATCCCACTAAAATATCCTGTCATACTTCTCACATTTGAATACGATTTTAGATTCACCTCAGTTAAGGACTTGATTTAAAATCTAACATATCTGGGGCACCTAGGCGGCTCAGTCGGTTAAGTGTCCAACTCTTGATTTAGGCTCAGGTCATGATCTCATGCTTCATGAGATGGAGCCCCTCATTGGGCTCTGCACTGACAACATGGAACCCGCTTGGGGTTCTGCCTCTCTGCCCCTCCCCTATTCATGTGTATGTTCTCTCTCACTCTTTCTCTCAAAATAAATTAAAAATAAACATTTAAATATTAAAATGTCGGGATGCCTGGGTGGCTCAGTCGGTTGAACGCCCCATTTTTGGTTTTGGCTCAGGTCATGATCTCACAGTTCATGGGTTCAAGCCCCATATCGGGCTCTGCACTGACTGTGTGGAGCCTGCTTGGGATTCTCTCTCTCCCTCTCTCTCTGCCCCTCCCCTGCTTATTCTCTCCTTCTCTCTCTAAATAATTTAAAAAAGAAATAATAAATTAATAAAATAAAATCTAAAATATCAAGCAAAATTTAAGATGAAATGCCTTTATAGAGTTTCAACTCTAAAGTTTAGTAAAGAATGTAAACTGGTTCAAGTATGAGAGATCTCTTTTACTAACTGAAATTAACAATTGTGAGTACTTAATGTAAGCAAATTTAGATGCTATGCCATAAAACTTAAGGTATTTTTTGAGTTTTCCATTGATAGAGTTCATTTGATAATTTTTGAAAATCATATTGAAAATATTGAAATGAACTTTTAAATAGTCATAACATAGGAAATTAATCATACCTTAACTTTTATTTTGTTCTCAAACTGTTTTTCAAGACCCTGAGAAATTTACACTCAGTTTCAGGCATGTTATCTTAGAAGGAGAGCTAGATTTACAACAAGGAAGTGACAGTGCAGATTCTGGGTTTTGACATACATGCTTTACAAGAGAAAACATTGTGCAAGTTAAAGACTACTAAGGTTTAGAACTGCAACACATGCTAAATAAAATGGTACATTTTTTTTTTTAAGTAAGACTGCTGCTATATACTTACACTGGGCCAAAACTCACAAAAAGCCATTTCTCCAAAGTCTTCTTTCCCTGCCCCCCCATCCCACTCAAAATAAATTTTTCCATCCTAGAACCCATATAAAATGTATTTTTAAAATACATTTCAGTACATCTTTATTATCTTTACATTTATAAATAAAACTCTGTGAAATTGAAAATATTTTATTTGATCCCTTTGCTCCAGAATAACTTAATTATGTTTTTCTATTAAATTTAGAGTGAATTTTGAATATTTCTTCTATACTTAAAATCATATACTTAATTTCTAACTACATACTTCATAAAAACAGTTCCAGGGCTGCCTGGGTGGCTCAGTTGGTTAAGCATCCGACTTCGGCTCAGGTCATGATCTAACGGTATGTGGGTTTGAGCCCCACGTTGGACTCTGTGCTGACACCTCAGAGTCTGGAGACTGCTTCAGATTCTGTGCCTCCCTCTCTCTGTGGCCCTCCCCCGTTCACACTCTTTCTCTCTCTCTCAAAAATAAACATTAAAAAAAAAAAAAACCAGTTCCACATACATGACCTCATTTTACATAGTATAAATTCAGAGGAATTATTAGTCTTACATATTTAATTAATAATTTCTTGCTATCTTCATTTTTACTTTATGTTGAAACTACATTTTAATCATTACATATTCAGCACTTACCACAAAAACAAGAATGTAAAACAGAAAAACTATTGTAAAATTACATGAAATGAAAATAAGTGACCAAACTAACATAAAATAGAATTTGATAATTTGCAAAATGTATCTCTCACTGCAAAAATATTTAAATTTGATCAGTGTTTCCATTTTTTTTTAAATCTTGGTTTATAAGTTCCTATAACCATTCTTTAATAGTTAAGTGTTCATCAGGATAGATACAAAGACATTTAACCTTTTCGTTGAATACTATAGGATATGTGCTAAAAATTTAATTTTGTCCAAATATAAAATAACTATCAATCATTCACAGATTAACCAGTCCTTAGAGTGTCTCTCATTCATACACTTTGGACATAGCAAGAGCTGGATATATATCCAGCTATCAGTTACACACACACACACACACACACACACACACACACACACACACTTTGCAGACGTAATTTTTTTGTACCAAGAGAAATGCAAAGATAAATTCCTAGCTGTAAAACCTCAGAATATCAAAGAGTACTAGAGGGCTGGAGGCATCAAAATTCCAGACTTTAAGATGTATTACAAAGCTGTAATGATCAAGATAGTATGGTACTGGCACAAAAACAGACACATAGATCAATGGAAAAGAATAGGGAACCCAAAAATAGACCCACAAACATATGGCCAACTAATCTTGGACAAAGCGGGAAAGAATATCCAATGGAATAAAGACAGTCTCTTCAGCAAATGGTGTTGGGAAAACTGGACAGCGACATGCAGAAGAATGGACCTGGACCACTTTCTAACACCATACACAAAAATAAGCTCAAAATGGATGAAAGACCTAACCGTAAGACAGGAACCCATCAAAATCCTAGAGGAGAAAGCAGGCAACAACCTCTTTGACCTTGGCTGCAGCAACTTCTCACTCAACATGTCTCCGGATGCAAGGGAAACAAAAGCAAAAATGAACTACTGGGGCCTTATCAAGATAAAAAGCTTCTGCACAGTGAAGGAAAACAATCAGCAAAACTAAAAGGCAACCGACAGAATGGGAGAAGATATTTGCAAATGACATATCAGATAAAGGGTTAGTATCCAAAATCTATAAAGAGCTTATCAAACTCAACACCCAAAAAACAAATAATCCAGTGAAGAAATGGGCAAAAGACATGAATAGACACTTTCCCAAAGAAGACATCCAGATGGCTAACAGACACTTGAAAAAATGCTCAACATCACTCATCATCAGGGAAATACAAATCAAAATCACAATGAGAGACCACCTCACACCTATCAGAATGGCTAAAATTAACAACTCAGGCAGCAACAGATGCTGGTGAGGATGTGGAGAAAGAGGAACCTTTTTGCACTGCTGATGGGAATGCAAACTGGTGCAGCCACTCTGGAAAACAGTATGGAGGCTCCTCAAAAAATTAAAAATAGAACTCCCTATGACCCAGCAATTGCTCTACTAGGTATTCATCCAAAGGATACAGGTGTGCTGTTTCAAAGGGGCACATGCACCCCAATGTTTATAGCAGTTTATATAGTTTATATCGATAATAGCCAAAGTACGGAAAGAGCCCAAATGTCCACTGACTGATGAATGAATAAAGAAGATGTGGTGTACATACACACACACACACACACACACACACACACACACACACACACTAGAATATTACTCAGCAATCAAAAAGAATGAAATCTTGCTATTTGCAACAGCATGGAACTAGAGTGTATTATGTTAAGCAAAATTAGTCAGAGAAAGACAAATGTCATATGACTTCATTCATATGTGGAATTTAAGATACAAAACAGATGAACATAAGGGAAGGGAAGCAAAAATAATATAAAAACAGGGAGGGGGGCAAAACATAAGAGACTCTTAAATACAGAGAACTGAGAATTGCTGGAGGGGTTTTAGGTGGGGGAAATGGGCTAAATGGGCAAGGGGCATTAAGGAGGACACTTGGGACGAGCACTGGGTGTTATATGCAGGGGATGAATCACTGGATTCTACTCATGAAATCATTACTGTACTATGTGCTAACTAATTGGAATGTAAATTAATATATACATATTACATTTTATATATATTATACATATAAAAGTACCAGAGAATATCATCCATGCTACTGAATTTCTAATGTGTGGAATTACAAAATTTTAACATTCCCATACATTTTTGACATCTGGGATTCATGTCCCATTTGCACAAATTGTATTTAATGCAATACGATACCAACATACATTTAAGTCTACTGAAAAATTAATGTGCATAAGGAATGCCTAACCTAGAAGACTTTTCTCACTCCACATCGCACCACCCACCAAAGTCTCCTCAGAATTACCAACAACTAAAACTGGAGAAAAAAAATTACCATCATGGAAATGTACATACACATATCTTTTACATGGTAATCTTTCTTTTTTAATTTTTTTTAATGTTTATTTATTTTTGAGAGAGACAGAGACGGAATGTGAGTGGGTTAGAGACAGAGAGAAAGGGAGACCCAGAATCTGAAGCACGCTCCTGGCTCTGAGCTGTCAGCACAGAGCCCGATGCAGGGCTCGAACTCACGAGCTGTGAGATCATGACCTGAGCCCAAGTCGGACTCTCAACCAACTAAGGCACCCAGGTGCCCCTACATGGTAATATTACCCTCTGCGTCCACTTATTCAAGCACTGTCAGAGCTGTAACACTCACTATTTATAGCCTTTTACCCATTGCCAGTGAGCTTCCATACCTACTACTCCACTAATAGCCCAGCTTTTAATACTTATACTCCCTATAAAGTGACATTTTAGTGCTGTTAATAATTGTCTTCTCAAAAACTCTCCCTTGCCTTGTATCTCACAAACCCAATCTTTCCGGGTCCTCTTTCTCTGGCTGTTCTTCCAACTGTTTTCTTTTTCCCTGCCAGCTATTTCAATGCTGATCATCCCCAGGGTTCTCTAACCTCTACTTTTCTAGAGACGTACAAACTTCCCTGGGCGTATATTTCCTACACCCTTCACTACTTTGGTTGATGACTCCCAAATCTGTCTCCCTCCATACAGATGATTTTGTTGCACTCCCGTTTGTTTCTAACTGTCCTTTCTACTATATCACTCTACCAGGTCTCCTTGCCTCTAGGCAATATCTTCCACATTATCACCAAGACTGCTCCTCTAAAAACAAAGATCTAACCATGTGATTCTTTTGAAATCTTTTCGAACTCCTCACTACCAGTCCTAAAGGAAAAAAAAATAGCATAACATTAAAATCCTTCATGATTTGAGGGGCGTCTGGGTGGCTCAGTTGGTTGAGTGACTGACTTCAGCTCAGGTCATGATCTCACAGTCTGGGGCGTTCAAGGCCTGCATCAGGCTCTGTGCTGACAGTTCAGAGCCTGGAGCCTGCTTCAGATTCTGGGTCTCCCTCTCACCCTGCCCCTCCCTTGCTCATGCTCGCTCGCTAGCTCGCTCTCTCTCTCTCTCTCTCTCTCTCAAAAATAAAAACACTAAAATTAAAATCCTTCATGATTTGATCCTAAACTACTTTGTCTGCCTGATCTTCTCTTCCTTCCCCCATATTATGTTACACAAAATCACTAAAAGTTTCTCAAACAAGGGGCATCTGGCTGGTTCAGTTGGTATAGCATGAGACTCTTGATCTCAGGGTGGTGAGTTCAAGCCCCATGTTGGGTGTAGGTAGAGATTACTTTTAAAAAACAAAGTTTCTCAAACAAGCTACCTTTTTTTTTTCCTTCATGCTATTAACTCATGCTATTTATTGATATTGCCTAAAGTGTACTTCCCCCTCATGTGCATGCTAAAATCTTGTTCTTCTTTTAGGACTTGTTTTAGATGTCACTTCTGGTGACATTCTGTTCCCTCCTTCATTGCCTTATTAATCAGTCATCCTAGCCTCAACATTTCTACTGCAGTTCATTTAATTAAATAGCACCTCTCTTAGCAATTATTTCATTGTATTGTTGTAATTATCTGTATACATGTCTGTTTATGTAGAATCACTAAAAGCAGGGATCACCTCTTGTCACCCCTGTACCCTGTCAACTTGCAAATATGCCATACAGTAAATGCTTAATAAAGAGATGCTCAATAAGCAAATGCTATGTAATTTATGTCACTCTCTACCTACTCTAATATTTGACCCCATGAAATCATATATCCCAGAGTTTTATCTGAAAATATGATTAATGTAGATTCAGTCCATGACAAAGCAGATGAATCAGCAAGATAAAGTAGACCGAAGAGATGTTTGGAAAAAAACATTTATGACTAAATCCCATAATTCAATGTCGAATGTCAGAATTATTCACAAAAGACAGTAAGTAGTATATCAATGATACAGTCTTCTATCTGCTTAAAAGAACACTACTTCAAATTATAATTTCTTTATGTCTTACTTTTCTCATCTGAGAAATACAAACCATTTACCTTATGAATATTACAACACTCAAAAGGGAATGAAAAACAACTTTATTTTTGTTAAAATACATTCTTATATGATAATTCCCACAGGTAGATAATTTTCACTTTGAGTTGGGAAGTAAGCTGAATGTAGTAAAACATGACTGTGTTCAATTATTCCACTGCTTCTTCCTCTATGAACATTAAATTACATTTCCTGCTCAACTTCATCACACTTGGCCATGTGCATTGCTTTGGGCAATAAAATGTGAATAGAAGTGGCATGTGCCATTTCTGAGCAGAAGCATTCACTGTAACTCCATGGCTATGCACAGCTCTTGTCCCTCTACCACCAGAACATGTCCCAGACAGGAGCTGCTCCTCTGGCCTGAATTCCAGAAAGGAGAACAACTGTGGATGGAGCAGCCACCTACTTAAACATGTAACATGAGCAAAAACTAAATCAAGTGAGGTCTTGGGTTGTTCATTACCACAATATAACTAGCATAAACTAACTGATACACTGAATTAGATGCTCTTCCTCTATAATATCGTTAACACCCAGGCATATGCCACTATAATATTATACTACACTCAAAGGTTTTTTATTGTTTTGTTCAAATAGACTTATGATTTCAAGAAGTCAGACTTTTGTTTTTTCATCTTTAGCACTGGGTAGAAGACTGATAAATATTTGCTGAAAAAATTATAGAGGTACCTATCATATATTTTCCAATAAATGAAGCTAGTTACTGAAATTTTTGAAAATGTAATATAAAAATAACATATTGCAAAGAAAGGCTGAAGAGATCAAAATAACTTATAGTGTAAAAAGCTGAAGAGATTTCATGGCCATTTGTTACCTGATCTTAGGTAGAGTATCTTAACATTTTCCTAAAAGTTTCCAGCAATATATTTATCAAAGATTCCAATAACACCATTTTAAACATATTCTATTGATAACCAGAAGGTAAGAAGAGAAGTGTAGAAGTCCAAGTTCATGCACTATAAAATTCATGTTTCCTCACAGATCCATAGTTACATATGTTTTAGACACATATATTTACATATATGTTTAAAATATATATTTTATTTCTAAACAGTTCCTATAGTGATGGCTGACCCAGAAAACTGACAAATAACAATCCAGAAGAACCAACACATTACAAAAATGCACTAATTCAGTAATTTTAAAACATGCTAATACAAAGTCACCTAGCACAGGGGTAAAAAACTTATAACCTCTAATGCCTCTAAGTGCATAATTCTATTAGTAAATATAACCAGGTCATTAAGAAAAGGTTTTTTCCTTTACTCTATTTAAGGTGACAAGGAAATGTTTAATCACTTTAGAAAAATTTCCATCCAAAAAATTATTTGGTTGTAAAAGGTGTACATTTTCAACTCATCAGAAAATCCTGTTTTCTGAAATGACTCATTCCCTGAAGCTATCAAGAAACTATGGCATAATTATAAATGGCATAATCTCTAATCTATTAAAATATATTTTAATTTTAAATTTTATCTAGATGGAGATGTACTTCAAATTCCCTAAACTCAAGTAAACACTTATGTTTGCTACATCTTGCTAGCATTTTATTCTATACTGGAGTGTATTCATTAAAAACCTTTGGGGCGCCTGGGTGGCTCAGTCGGTTAAGCGTCCGACTTCGGCTCAGGTCACGATCTCAGGTCCGTGAGTTCGAGCCCCGCGTCGAACTGGGCTGATGGCTCAGAGCCTGGAGCCTACTTCCGATTCTGTGTCTCCCTCTCTCTCTGCCCCTTCCCAGTTCATGCTCTGTCTCTCTCTGTCCCAAAAATAAATAAACGTTAAAAAAAAATTATAAAAAAAAAACCACATACAGTGATAGGAATAGAAATTTTAATATTAAGTTGATATTACAAGGTCTTAATCTCTGTGATTTTCCTAAACACTTGTACAATTTTTATTCTAAAGCACCTAAAACTATAACAACAGTTTGAAAAAAGTTTTACGCTCATTTTACAAGTAAACTTCACAATGACAATTATATTGTTTTTTTAATAAAAAATTTTTAATGTTTATTTTGAGAGAGAGAGAGAGAGAGAGAGAGAGAGAGAAAGACAGTAGGGGAAGGACACAGAGAGAGGGAGACACAGAATCTGAAGCAGGCTTCAGGCTCTGAACTGTCAGCACAGAGCCCAATGCAGGTCTCAAACCACCAGATTGTAACCTGAGCCAAAGTGGGAAGTCGGATGCTTAACTGACTGAGCCACCCAGGTACCCCTAAGCAGTTTACAAACATCATTAACCAAAAGTCATACAGGATCTTTTGTATATGGGTTTTTTTTCTTGTTTTTAAGTAGGGGCTTTTAGCTGATATCAGCAGTCTAAATAGGAAAATAAATGCCAGAGGCACGTGGGTGTCTGTCAGTTGAGCGTCTGACTTCCGCTCAGGTCAAGATCTTGAGGTTTGTGAGTTCCAGCCCCATATCGGGCTCCCTGCTGTCAGTCAGCTTGTCAGCGCAGAGCTTGCTTCAGCTCCTCTGTCCCACTCTCTCTGCCCCTCCCCCACTTGTGCTCTCCCAAAAAATAAATTAAAAAAAAAAAAAAGGAAAATAAACGCCTATGACAAAAATCACCACCTTATTCTACTTAATGCAGAAATGCATGATTAAGTTAATATATTTTTGCTTCTCAACATTCCCTCAAAATAGCATAGTCATGCAGTCAACATGATCTTCACAGATATTAACAACTTACAGATTTTAAAATGTGAATAATTTAGAAGTATTAAATCATAATCTCTGGGGGATAATTAAATCATAATCTCTGGGAGGCATCAATGTGTTTTAAAAGCTCCAGATGACTCTAATATGAAGCTGAGGTTACAAATTGTATATTTCTTTCAATGTCCCTACAAAATATTAACTAAAAACTTTTTTCTTTCAATTTAATTCTGGACCATATTTTAAGGGAGTAGCTTTAAACGTTTCCTTAAAATAGTATAGATTTATACTCTTAATCTCCATTTCAACTTCTGGAGATTTTTATTTAAACAGTAATTTTTATCATGCTTATAAAATGTGTCTTAATAAATCAAGTTTTAAAAAGAAAAAAGGGACAGTTTAGCCATTTAAACACTAACACTATTTTTTGCTTTAAATTAAATGATGTCAGATAGCTCAAAGTCACAGTACCAAAGCACTTTTTAAATCACACTATTTAATCAACTGTTTAAATATACGGTCATATTATTAACAAAAAGCTTTCTCATTAAAATAAAAGTTCTGCTGGGGCAGATGGCAGGCTCAATTACAAGAGCACGGAACTCTTGATCTCAGGTTCATGAGTTCAAGCCCCATGCTGGGTGTAGAGATTACTTAAGTAAATAAGAAAGAAAGAAAGAAAGAAAGAAAGAAAGAAAGAAAGAAAGAAAGAAAGAAAGAAAGAGAAAGAAAGAAAAAGAAAAGTTCTGCCTACAGATGTACAACATCCAAAAAAGACAGGAGATAATCAAAAAATAACTGAAATAACACTGGAAAAGGAGAAACTCTGAAAAGGTTTTGGGTATTTAACTGAAAAAGTCCTCTTTGAACATAATTGATGGCATAGTATTTCCAAAATTTCTCTATCTCAAGAGATACTAGACCAAATCTCCTGAAAATGGAAATATTCTATAGCCAACAAATTAGTAAATATGAGTCTCAAAAGGATATAGTCTGAATCTACCTAAAAGAGCCATGTTGGGGCACCTGGCTGAGTCTGAGTGTCTGAGTCTTGATATCAGCTCAGATTGTGATCTCACAATCATTAGATTGAGCCCTCCATAAAGGCTCTGTGCTGAGCATGGGGCCTGCTTGAAATTCTCCCTCTCTCTCTCTCTCTCTCTCTCTCTGCCCCTCCCCCATGTGTATACATACACATATGTTCTCTCCCTCATGAATGAATGAATGAATGAATGAATGAATAAATAAATAGGCCAGGTTAAACATGCCTTCTTTTTAACTTAATAAGTTAATGTTTATTTACTTAGAATACGTGGTATAGTTTCAAGGTTCCAGAAATACTAAAAAAGGTATATACACTGAAAAGTCTTCCTGTCATCCTTATCTCATAAAGACAGTTTCCACCCTACCGTACTTCCACATAACCAGGTTACTAACTCCTTTATGTATAACCCTTCCAGATTTCTTTATGCATAAACAAATAAATAACAAATATGAATTCTTATTTTCTTTCTTTTGCATAAAAGGTAGATTATTGTGTATATTGTGTTATGCCCTGTTTGTTTTGTTGCTTGACAATATATCTCATTCTTTTTAAAGATTCTTCAATGAAGTAGAATCTCAGAAAGTCAGTCCATTTAGTTTTATACTTTATAACTTATAATCTTCTTATGCTCATCCCAATAAAGACACACATAATATAGCTGCAATAAGAAATCTTTGGAATTTAAAAATCTTATGTGCCATTGCTATTTTTTTAATGTTTACTTATTTTTGACAGAGATCCCTGAGCAGGGGAGGGGCAAAGAGAGAAGGGGACAGAGGATCCAAAGTGGGCTCTGTGCTGACAGTAGAGAGCCTGATAATAGGGCTCAAAATCACGAACCATAAGATCATGACCTAAGCCAAAGTTGGATGCTTAACCAACTGAACCACCCAGACACCCCCTGACATTATTATTATAAAGAATTTATTGAAATATGGAATGCATACAAAGAAGTGAACAAATCAAAAGTGTATATGGCTTGATGAATCACCACTAAGTGAACACACCTTTATAACTAACCACCACCCAGGTCAAGATATAAAACATTACTAACACATCATCTATCTGATTTTTTAATATTTTATGATCTATTAGTATCTAAGACACATGTTAGAGAAATTTAATAGTACTGACTTCCTAAACTTACATTAGGGATACAGATTATGGGTTTCCTTTTCAGTTGGCTTAACCTGTTATTTATTTTAATGAAATAGTTCATATATACAAAAATAAACAGAAACACAGCAGTAAGAACTAAAGAATATTAAAATAAACTTTCATGTACCTAACACCCAGACTGAGAAGACCCCTGCCTCTCCCATAAGGGCAGGTAGTATGGCTTAATAGTTAAGAGTGCAGACTCTGGAGTCAGACTGCCTGGGTTTGATTATAGGATTTACTTCTTATTAGCAGAATGATTTGGAGTAGTTAAGATTTTCTGTACCCTTATTTATAAGCTCCTTTATTCAGAAATGAGAACAATAATAGTGCCTGCTTCACAGCACATACTCATTTAATTATGAGAATTAAATAAGTATATATTTATAAAGTATTTAAAACACTTTACAGTATACATTATGTAAAATTTAGCTATTTTTATATCCATTCTCTGCCTCCCTCTCTAGGAAATATTCATCATTCTATTACTATATAGGAAGTAACATATATATATATATATGAAAAAGTATCACGATTTCTAAGTTCTATATTAACTGGCATCATAGTCTAAGTATTCCTTTGCAACTTACTTTTTTCACTCAACATTTCTGAGATTCATCTGCATTGATAATGTACAGTTCATGTTGATGAACATCTGGGTTACTTCCAGTTTTTTGCTATTACAGAAAATACTATGAAAAACTGCTTGAGGGGCATCTGGGTGGCTCAGCTAGTTAAGTGTCCAACTTCAGCTCAGGTCATGATCTCACTACTCATGATTTTGAGTCCCGTATTGGGCTCTGTGCTGACAGCTCAGAGCCTGGAGCCTGTTTCAGATTTTGTCTCCCTCTTTCTCTGTCCCTCCCCAACTTGTGCTCTATCTCTGTCTCTAATATAAACATTAAACATAAAAATTTTTAAAAAATTCTCTACCTCTTCCTCTGCCCTTTCCTACTTGTGTGCACACATGCTCTTTCTCTTTAAAAAAAAAAAATGCTTGAACATGTCTCCTGATGCAGATATAAAGATGTTTTTGTAGTGTATATACTACACTTAGGTAAAGAACTGCTATCTCATTAGGTATACACAAGCATTATAATAATGTCAAATTGTTTATCAAAATAGTTATATTAGAGCATTACACACTTTTATTAATAAAGGTCTAAAATCAATTATTTAAGCTTCCAATTTAAGAAACAGAAGAGAATATCAAACAGAAAAAAAGCAGAAAGAAGCATATAATAAAGGTAAGAACATAAATCCATGAAAGAGAAAACAGAAAAATAACAGAAAAAAACATATTTAAAATAATTGAATATCTAACATCAATAAAGTTGAAAAACTTCTGGCTATAGTAATAAAACAAAAAAAGAGAGAAAAGACACAATACTGGGAATGAGAGAGGTAACATCATTATAGAATCTAGAGATACTGAAAGGGTAATCAGGTAATGTTATGAATAATTTTATGCCAATTGACCCAACAACTTCGATGAAATAGATAAATTTCTTTAAAGACACAAACTATCAAAATTAACTCTACAATAAATAAGTAACCCAAAAAGCTCTGTATCTGTCAAAGAAACTGAATTGATAGTTTAAAACTTTCCACATGCAAAAAAAATAAATAAATAAAATACAAACCTACATGACTTCATTAGTGAATTCTACCTTTCATGAATAGATTAGTGAATTCTAACCTTTCATGAATAGATATGCAAAAATCCTTGACAAAATTTAAGCAGATCACATCCAGTAGCATATTAAAAAAATACAGTATAATCAGGTGGAGTTTATTCCAGGAATGCAAAGTTGATTTAATATTCAAAAGTCAATCAAGAGGAGGAGGGAAGATGGCGGCGTAGGAGGACGCTGGGCTCACCGCGCGTCCCGCTGATCACTTAGATTCCACCTACACCTGCCTAAATAACCCAGAAAACCACCAGAGGATTAGCAGAACGGAGTCGCCGGAGCCAAGCGCAGACGAGAGGCCCACGGAAGAGGGTAGGAAGGGCGGCGAGGCGGTGCGCACTCCACGGACTGGCGGGAGGGAGCCGGGGCGGAGGGGCGGCTCGCCGGCCAAGCAGAGCCCCCAGTCTGGCTTGCAAAAAGCGGAGGGGCCTGACGGACTGTGTTCCGACAACAAGCGCGACTTAGCGGCTGGGAGGTCATAAGTTAACAGCTCTGCTCAGAAAGCGGGAAGGCTGGAGGACAAAGGGAAGGAGAGCTGCTGAGCCCCCGGACGACAGAGCTCAGTTTGGTGGGGAACAAAGGCGCTCGCCAGCGCCATCTTCCCCGCCCATCCCCCAGCCAAAATCCCAAAGAGAACCAGTTCCTGCCAGGGAACTTGCTCGCTCCGCGCAAACACCCAACTCTGCGCTTCTGCGGAGCCAAACCTCCGGCAGCGGATCTGACTCCCTCCTGCTGCCACAGGGCCCCTCCTGAGGTGGATCACCTAAGGAGAAGCAAGCTAAGCCTGACCCTCCTGCCCCTGCGCACCTTGCCTACCCACCCCAGCTAAGACGCCAGATCCCCAGCATCACAAGCCTGGCAGTGTGCAAGTAGCCCAGACAGGCCACCCCACCCCACAGTGAATCCCCCCCCTAGGAGAGGGGAAGAGAAGGCACGCACCAGTCTGACTGTGGCCCCAGCGGTGGGCTGGGGGCAGACATCAGGTCTGACTGCGGCTCTGCCCACCAACTCCAGTTATACACCACAGCACAGGGGAAGTGCCCTGCAGGTCCTCACCACGCCAGGGACTATCCAAAATGACCAAGCGGAAGAATTCCCCTCAGAAGAATCTCCAGGAAATAACAACAGCTAATGAGCTGATCAAAAAGGATTTAAATAATATAACAGAAAGTGAGTTTAGAATAATAGTCATAAAATTAATCGCTGGGCTTGAAAACAGTATAGCTGACAGCAGAGAATCTCTTGCTACAGAGATCAAGGGACTAAGGAACAGTCACGAGGAGCTGAAAAACGCTTTAAACGAAATGCATAACAAAATGGAAACCACCACAGCTCGGATTGAAGAGGCAGAGGAGAGAATAGGTGAACTAGAAGATAAAGTTATGGAAAAAGAGGAAGCTGAGAAAAAGAGAGATAAAAAAATCCAGGAGTATGAGGGGAAAATTAGAGAACTAAGTGATACACTAAAAAGAAATAATATACGCATAATTGGTATCCCAGAGGAGGAAGAGAGAGGGAAAGGTGCTGAAGGGGTACTTGAAGAAATAATAGCTGAGAACTTCCCTGAAGTGGGGAAGGAAAAAGGCATTGAAATCCAAGAGGCACAGAGAACTCCCTTCAGACGTAACTTGAATCGATCTTCTGCACGACATATCATAGTGAAACTGGCAAAATACAAGGATAAAGAGAAAATTCTGAAAGCAGCAAGGGGTAAACGTGCCCTCACATATAAAGGGAGACCTATAAGACTCGTGACTGATCTCTCTTTTGAAACTTGGCAGGCCAGAAAGAGTTGGCACGAGATTTTCAGTGTGCTAGACAGAAAAAATATGCAGCCGAGAATCCTTTATCCAGCAAGCCTGTCATTTAGAATACAAGGAGAGATAAAGGTCTTCCCAAACAAAAACTGAAGGAATTTGTCACCACTAAACCAGCCCTACAAGAGATCCTAAGGGGTACCCTGTGAGACAAAGTATCAGAGACATCACTACAAGCATAAAACATACAGACATCACAATGACTCTAAACCCATATCTTTCTATAATAACACTGAATGTAAATGGATTAAATGCGCCAACCAAAAGACATAGGGTATCAGAATGGATAAAAAAACAAGACCCATCTATTTGCTGTCTACAAGAGACTCATTTTAGACCTGAGGACACCTTTAGATTGAGAGTGAGGGGATGGAGAACTATTTATCATGCTACCGGAAGCCAAAAGAAAGCTGGAGTAGCCATACTTATATCAGACAAACTAGACTTTAAATTAAAGGCTGTAACAAGAGATGAAGAAGGACATTATACAATAGTGACAGGGTCTATCCATCAGGAAGAGCTAACAATTATAAATGTCTATGCGCCGAATACTGGAGCGCCCAAATATATAAAACAATTACTCATAAACACAAGCAACCTTATTGATAAGAATGTGGTAATTGCAGGGGACTTTAACACCCCACTTACAGAAATGGATAGATCATCTAGACACACGGTCAATAAAGAAACAAGGGCGCTGAATGAGACATTGGATCAGATGGACTTGACAGATATATTTAGAACTCTGCATCCCAAAGCAACAGAATAGACTTTCTTCTCGAGTGCACATGGAACATTCTCCAAGATAGATCATATACTGGGTCACAAAACAGCCCTTCATAAGTTTACAAGAATTGAAATCATACCATGCATACTTTCAGACCACAATGCTATGAAGCTTGAAATCAACCACAGAAAAAAGTCTGGAAAACCTCCAAAAGCGTGGAGGTTAAAGAACACCCTACTAACGAATGAGTGGGTCAACCAGGCAATTAGAGAAGAAATTAAAAAATATATGGAAACAAACGAAAATGAAAATACAACAATCCAAACGCTTTGGGACGCAGCAAAGGCAGTCCTGAGAGGAAAATACATTGCAATCCAGGCCTATCTCAAGAAACAAGAAAAATCCCAAATACAAAATCTAACAGCACACCTAAAGGAAATAGAAGCAGAACAGCAAAGGCAGCCTAAACCCAGCAGAAGAAGAGAAATAATAAAGATCAGAGCAGAAATAAACAATATAGAATCTAAAAAAACTGTAGAGCAGATCAACGAAACCAAGAGTTGGTTTTTTGAAAAAATAAACAAAATTGACAAACCTCTAGCCAGGCTTCTCAAAAAGAAACGGGAGATGACCCAAATAGATAAAATCATGAATGAAAATGGAATGATTACAACCAATCCCTCAGAGATACAAACAATTATCAGGGAATACTATGAAAAATTATATGCCAACAAATTGGACAACCTGGAAGAAATGGACAAATTCCTGAACACCCACACTCTTCCAAAACTCAATCAGGAGGAAATAGAAAGCTTGAACAGACCCATCACCAGCGAAGAAATTGAATCGGTTATCAAAAATCTCCCAACAAATAAGAGTCCAGGACCAGATGGCTTCCCAGGGGAGTTCTACCAGACGTTTAAAGCAGAGATAATACCTATCCTTCTCAAGCTATTCCAAGAAATAGAAAGGGAAGGAAAACTTCCAGACTCATTCTATTGAAGCCAGTATTACTTTGATTCCTAAACCAGACAGAGACCCAGTAAAAAAAGAGAACTACAGGCCAATATCCCTGATGAATATGGATGCAAAAATTCTCAATAAGATACTAGCAAATCGAATTCAACGGCATATAAAAAGAATTATTCACCATGATCAAGTGGGATTCATTCCTGGGATGCAGGGCTGGTTCAACATTCGCAAATCAATCAACGTGATACATCACATTAACAAAAAAAAAGAGAAAAACCATATGATCCTGTCAATCGATGCAGAAAAGGCCTTTGACAAAATCCAGCACCCTTTCTTAATAAAAACCCTTGAGAAAGTCGGGATAGAAGGAACATACTTAAAGATCATAAAAGCCATTTATGAAAAGCCCACAGCTAACATCATCCTCAACGGGGAAAAACTGAGAGCTTTTTCCCTGAAATCAGGAACACGACAGGGATGCCCACTCTCACCGCTGTTGTTTAACATAGTGCTGGAAGTTCTAGCATCAGCAATCAGACAACAAAAGGAAATGAAAGGCATCAAAATTGGCAAAGATGAAGTCAAGCTTTCGCTTTTTGCAGATGACATGATATTATACATGGAAAATCCGATAGACTCCACCAAAAGTCTGCTAGAACTGATACATGAATTCAGCAAAGTTGCAGGATACAAAATCAATGTACAGAAATCAGTTGCATTCTTATACACTAACAATGAAGTAACAGAAAGACAAATAAGGAAACTGATCCCATTCACAATTGCACCAAGAAGCATAAAATACCTAGGAATAAATCTAACCAAAGATGTAAAGGATCTGTATGCTGAAAACTATAGAAAGCTTATGAAGGTAATTGAAGAAGATTTAAAGAAATGGAAAGACATTCCCTGCTCATGGATTGGAAGAATAAATATTGTCAAAATGTCAATACTACCCAAAGCTATCTACACATTCAATGCAATCCCAATCAAAATTGCACCAGCATTCTTCTCGAAACTAGAACAAGCAATCCTAAAATTCATATGGAACCACAAAAGGCCCCGAATAGCCAAAGTAATTTTGAAGAAGAAGACCAAAGCAGGAGGCATCACAATCCCAGACTTTAGCCTCTACTACAAAGCTGTCATCATCAAGACAGCATGGTATTGGCACAAAAACAGACACATAGACCAATGGAATAGAATAGAAACCCCAGAACTAGACCCACAAACGTATGGCCAACTCATCTTTGACAAAGCAGGAAAGAACATCCAATGGAAAAAAGACAGTCTCTTTAACAAATGGTGCTGGGAGAACTGGACAGCAACATGCAGAAGGTTGAAACTAGACCACTTTCTCACACCATTCACAAAAATAAACTCAAAATGGATCAAGGACCTGAATGTGAGACAGGAAACCATCAAAACCTTAGAGGAGAAAGCAGGAAAAGACCTCTCTGACCTCAGCCGTAGCAATCTCTTACTCGACACATCCCCAAAGGCAAGGGAATTAAAAGCAAAAGTGAATTACTGGGACCTTATGAAGATAAAAAGCTTCTGCACAGCAAAGGAAACAACCAACAAAACGAAAAGGCAACCAACGGAATGGGAAAAGATATTTGCAAATGACATATCAGACAAAGGGCTAGTCTCCAAAATCTATAAAGAGCTCACCAAACTCCACACCCGAAAAGCAAATAACCCAGTGAAGAAATGGGCAGGAAACATGAATAGACACTTCTCTAAAGAAGACATCCGGATGGCCAACAGGCACATGAAAAGATGTTCAGCGTCGCTCCTTATCAGGGAAATACAAATCAAAACCACACTCAGATATCACCTCACGCCAGTCAGAGTGGCCAAAATGAACAAATCAGGAGACTATAGATGCTGGAGAGGATGTGGAGAAACGGGAACCCTCTTGCACTGTTGGTGGGAATGCAAATGGGTGCAGCCGCTCTGGAAAGCAGTGTGGAGGTTCCTCAGAAAATTAAAAATAGACCTACCCTATGACCCAGCAATAGCACTGCTAGGAATTTATCCAAGGGACACAGGAGTACTGATGCATAGGGGCACTTGTACCCCAACGTTCATAGCAGCACTCTCAACAATAGCCAAATTATGGAAAGAGCCTAAATGTCCATCAACTGATGAATGGATAAAGAAATTGTGGTTTATATACACTATGGAATACTACGTGGCAATGAGAAAAAATGAAATATGGCCTTTTGTAGCTACGTGGATGGAACTGGAGAGTGTGATGCTAAGTGAAATAAGCCATACAGAGAAAGACAGATACCATATGGTTTCACTCTTATGTGGATCCTGAGAAACTTAACAGGAACCCATGGGGGAGGGGAAGGAAAAAAAAAAAAAAGAGGTTAGAGTGGGAGAGAGCCAAATCATAAGAGACTGTTGAGAACTGAGAGCAAACTGAGGGTTGATGGGGGGTGGGAGGGAGGAGAGGGTGGGTGATGGGTATTGAGGAGGGCACCTTTTGGGATGAGCACTGGGTGTTGTATGGAAACCAATTTGACAATAAATTTCATATATAAATAAAAAAAAAAGTCAATCAGGGTTTAACTCATCAAATCAATAACAGAGCATGGGAGTTCCTCTACAGTGTCGTCCATACTTGATATCATCCAACTTTTTTTTAAATCAAACTCAACACCCAAAAAACAAATAACCCAATAAAGAAATAGGCAAAAGACATGAATAGACACTTTTCCAAAGAAGACATCCAGATGGCCAACCGACACATGAAAAAATGCTCAACATCACTCATCATCAGGGAAATACAAATCAAAACCATAATGAGAGACTAACCACCTCACACCTGTCAGAATGGCTAAAATTAACAACTCAGGCAACAACAGATATTGGTGAGGATGTGGAGTAAGAGGAACCCTTTTGCACTGCTGGTGGGAATGCAAACTGGTATAGCCACTCTGGAAAACAGGATGGAGGCTCCTCAAAAAATTAAAAATAGAACTACCCTATGACCCAGCAACTGCACTACTAGGTATTTATCCAAAGGATACAGGTGTGCTGTTTCGAAGGGACACATGCACCCCCATGTTTACAGTAGCACTATCGACAATAGCCAAAACATGGAAAGAGCTCAAATGTCCATTGACTGATGAATGGATAAAGAAGATGTGGTGTGTGTGTGTGTGTGTGTGTATACACACACACACACACACACACACACACACACACACACACACACACACACACCGGAATATTACTCAGCAATGAAAAAGAATGAAATCTTGCCATTTACAACAACGTGGATGGAACCAGAGCGTATTATGCTAAGCAAAATAAGTCTGTCAGAAAAAGACATGATTTCACTCATATGTGGAATTTAAGGCACAAAACAGATGAACATAAGGGAAGGGAAGGAAAAATAATATAAAAACAGAGATGGAGACAATCCATAAAAGACTCTTAAATACACAGAACAAACTGAGGGTTGCTGGAGGGAAGGTGGGTGGGGGGATAGGTTAAATGGGTGATGGGTATTAAAGAGGGCACCTGTTGTGTTGATTACTGGATGTTATATGTAAGTGATGGATGAATCACTAAATTCTACTCCCGAAACTAATATTACACCATATGCTAACTAGAATTTAAATAAAAACTGGAAACATTAAAACAACTAAATTAAATTAAAAACCACAACAAAAATAATAAAGGCAGAAGAATGTTTTGTTTTTTCTTTTTTAAGTTCATTTATTTATTTTGAGAGAGAGAGACAACAAGTGAAGAAGGGGCAGGGGCGGTGGAGACAGTATCTGAAGCAGGCTCTGTGCTGACAGCAGAGAGCCCATCGCAGGGCTTGAACCCACAACCTGTGAGATCACGACCTGAGCCAAAGGTGGACACTCAACAGACTAGTCGAGCCACCCAGGCACCCCTATCCAACTTTTTAAAGTTTATCCCCCCAGTAATCTGCACACGGCACGGAGCTCAAACTCACGACCCTGAGATCAAGAGTCTCTTGCCCTACTGACGGAGCCAGCCTGGCACTCCAAAATTATCCAACTTTTTAAATGAGCATAAATGGAACTGAAGGTTTAAGTTTACAATTTCCTAGTTATGCTGAACATCTTGCGTTAGTTTATTGGTCATTCTTATTTCTTCTGTGAAATTCTTATTTGTGTTAACCATTTTTTTTCTCTTGGGTTGTGTCTTTTTTGTTAATTTGAACAAATCCTTTCTATATTCTAGACACTTATCCTTTATACGTGATGTGTTTTACAAATATCTTCCCCTAGTTTTTTTCCTTTTTCACTTTTTTCATTCTTAATGAAAAAGATAATTTTAATGTATTTGCATTATCAATCTTTTATTTCAATTACGCTTCTTTGTGAATTTTTTATAATATATCCTTCCCTACCCCAAGGTCATAAAGATATTTCACACTCTCTTCCAAGAGGCTTAAAAAAAAAAGGGGGGGCAGAGGCACTTGGGTGGCTCAGTCTGTTAAGCATCTGATTCTTGATTTCGGCTCAGGTCATACCCTCACAGTTTGTGGGATTGAGCCCTGTGTCTGCGCTATTGGCACAGACCCTGCCTGGGATTCTCTCTCTCATCCCTCTCTGTTCCTCCCTCCATTCTCTCTTTCTCTCTCATTAAACAACATTAAAAATAAATTAAAAAGACAAATTTCTAAAGTTAGTAGTACTTCTAGAATTTCTTTGGAGATGGGACAACTAGGTAGCATTGGCTGAGCATCTGACTTCAGCTCAGGTCATGATCTCACAGCTGGTGGATTCAAACACCATGTCAGGCTCTGTGCTGACAGTTCAGAGCCTGGAGCCTGTTTCAGATTCTGTGTCTCCCTCTCTCTCTGCCCCTCCCCTGCTAGTGCTCTGTCTCTCTCTCAAAAATAAGCAAACAACAAAAAAAATTTTTTTCAGAATTTCTTTGGAGAAACGTAGTATGTTGGTAATAAGTGTTTTAACCACCTACTAAATACTAGGTATTGCACCTATATTGTAGGGCTACAAGGCAGTAAAGCCTATTACACTTACCTTTAAGAAGAACATAAATTATTTTTATTATTATTATTCAAGAACTAAGGCAGCATAACATAATCAAGTGTTAAGTTTTATGATAAACATAACCAAAGTTCAAAATATTATGAAAAGGAATTAATCAGTGAGAATTGTGGCAATCAGTAAAATCTCATGAAGAAGAGCATTAAACTTTCACTTAATTCTGACTTAGAATAACAACAAACACTAGAATTTATCTAAAACATACTGATATTTAAAATAGCCAACAGAGGGGCGCCTGGGTGGCTCAGTCAGTTAAGCCACCGACTTCAGCTCGGGTCACGATCTCGGGGTCTGTGAGTTCGAGCCCCGCGTCGGGCTCTGGGCTGATGGCTCAGAGCCTGGAGCCTGCTTCCGATTCTGTGTCTCCCTGTCTCTCTGCCCCTCCCCCATTCATGCTCTCTCTCTGTCTCAAAAATAAATAAACTTAAATAAAATAAAATAAAATAAAATAAAATAAAATAAAATAAAATAAAATAGCCAACAGAGGGGCAAGTGGGTGGCTCAGTTGGTTAAGCGTCCGACTTCAGCTCAGGTCATGATGTCACAGTTCCTGGGTTCAAGCCCCGTGTAGGGCTCTGTGCTGACAACTCAGAGCCTGGAGACTGCTTCATATTCTGTGTCTCCTTCTCTCTCTGCCCCTCCCCTGCTCATGCTCTGCTTCTCTTTCTCTGCCTCTCTCTCTCTCTCTCTCAAAAATAAACATAAAAACAATTTAAAAATAATACTATTTAAATAATAAAAATTTTAAAATAATACTATTTAAAAATAGTCAACAGAGGGGCACCAGGGTGGCTCAGTCAGTTAAGCGTCTGCTTCTTGATTTCAGCTCAGGTTGTGATCTCCTGGTTCATGGCATCAAGTCCCACATAGAGAGCTCTGCGCTGAAAATGTGGGGCCTGCTTGGGATTCTCTCCCTCTCTCTTTCTCAAAATAAATAAATAAACATTTTAAAATAATAAAAAATAAAATGGCAGCTCTTTCTGCCCACAGGTCCTGTCCCCATGTTTTAATAAAATCACCTTTTGTGCACCTAAATAAATAAATAAATAAACAAAATTTAAAAATAAAAAATAAAACAGCCAACAGATAAGGGCGCCTAGATGGCTCAGTGGGTTAAGTGTCTGACTTCAACTAGGGTCATGATGTCATGGTTCTGTGAGTTCAAGCCCCGCATCAGGCTCTCTGCTGTGAGCGCTAAACCCACTTCAGATTCTCTGTGTCCCTCTCTCTGTGCCCCTCCCCCACTCATACTGTCTCTCAAAAAACAAACATTAAAAAAAAATAGCCAACAGATAAAAACCATAAAGTCTGAATTCATGCAAACTTGCATGTGATAGCAAAATAAAATGGAAAATATAAGTAAAAATGTAAAACATAAATAAACATATTGCTTAAGGGCTTTATATAAATCAGATTTACCCAGCTCAACTCTGCACACGACCAGGAAATTCAAAATTCAAAAGCAAAAGACAGCTAGCAGGTTAAGTGAGTTGGATAACAGAATTAACTCCTACTATCAGAATATTACATAGTCATAAAACTGGAGCTATGACATTGATTCCAGAAAAGAGAGTACCCTTTCTAGCAAGTCTTTTTAAAAGTGACTGAACTTAAAAACCTGAAGAGTTTTTTTCCAACCTCAACATTCAGATCCGAACACTCTATTTTGTTTTGGGGGAATAATATTTTGAAAGCAGGACTTAAATATCAGAATTCAATACTTTATAAGTGAAGCATAGCAGGTAATAGGTTATCAGTAGGCCTATAACAAAACAGTCATTTCAGAAAATAATTCTTAAAATTTATAATTTACTAGCACACCTAAACCTCTAAACTGGTAAAATGACAAAGCAATAATAACAAAAAGTAATAAAAGTAGGAAGGAATAATGACTAATTTTTACAACACAACCACATAATATTTGAAAGTGCTTTTTAATCACTTTCTCACACATTAACAGTTTACCTATTGTTATATCAGCTTTCAAAACAGTTGCAGCTAAAACAAAGGATAAAATTTTGATTCAATTCTCAAATCAGGTCACTGGTGAGGGAAGTGGGAGGGAAGAATTATTAAAAGCGAGTACAATGCCAATAAACTTAACTGATGCTTATCTGAAAACTGCCTCCACAACTGGCAATTATGAACCAAAAACTCAGCTTAGAGCATCAATTTAAAATGGTAAGACTGGGGCGCCTGGGTGGCGCAGTCGGTTAAGCGTCCGACTTCAGCCAGGTTACGATCTCGCGGTCCGGGAGTTCGAGCCCCGCGTCGGGCTCTGGGCTGATGGCTCAGAGCCTGGAGCCTGTTTCCGATTCTGTGTGTCTCTCTCTCTCTCTCTGCCCCTCCCCCGTTCATGCTCTGTCTCTCTCTGTCCCAAAAATAAATAAACGTTGAAAAAAAAATAAAAAAATAAAATAAAATAAAATGGTAAGACTAGCACTACCACATAAGGTTTATGTTTCAAAATGTTTTTCTACTGAAATTCTAATATATGTTCTATCACTTAACACCTACCTCTGACTTGGACATTCACATGCATTATTTTCTTCATCATTATATTTGTAACTTCATTCATTTTTCATTTAAATATTAAATCTGTATTTCTGGGAATATCAGAAATGGTATTTAAGTGAATTTATTCCAGGGGCACCTGGCTCAGTTGGTTAAGAGTCCGACTCTTGCTCTCAGCTCAGGTCATGATCCGACCATTGGTGAGATCCAGCCCAGGTTGGTGAGATCGAGCCCCGCGGATCTCTGCACTGACAACGTGGAGCCTGCTTGGGATTCTCTCTCTGCCCTTCCTCTCCCCCTCCCTCAGAATAAGTAAACTTAAAAAATAAATACATAAATGGATTTATTCCAGAATTTAAAATGACTGACAAAAGAAATATACCTTAAAATGATGAATACAAGCACAATCTTTTCATGTGCCAAGAGAGAAGCAATCTTGAAAATAAGAACTCATACCCTGGAAACTTTAAATCTTGTCTACTCACTATACCTATGAATCCAATCTTCACTTTCCAATCACCCTATTTATGAAGTCAGCATATTAAAGCAGATGAGGGTTTTATAACCCACTGTAAAACATATCAGTTTAGTTATTAGAGTTACCTGGGAAGATTAAGGGGCAGTTTGGCTTTTTCCAAAGTTGCATGCAAATCCAAGATTCTTACTTCCAAGGTTTGTGCCTTGGTTCCCTCAATGTTTCTGTCCTACTGCTCCAGCAACCTTTGTACCTCTACAGCCTTCCTGAAATGGAACCTGATTTAGGTTTACCTCTACCATTTAATAGAAACTATCTGGCCAATCCAGTAGTAGACCTCCTTAACACACAACTGTCTCCTGACTACCTTTCTGGGCTGATGCCTTTTTATGTAGACCTTTTTGCACCCAGAACATGTTATCTTCTACCCTAAATCTTCAGGGTCTAGTTCAAGTCCCCCTTTTTAGACAAACAAGCCTTTACTACCTTAATCATATAGCTCTCTTAATTTCACTTAAAATTTCATTCTTTCCTAATTTGTTCATGGGAGTTAGTTTTGGCTTCCTAATTAAACTATAAGCTCCTCAAAGACTGAAGTAACATCTTTGTTTTTATGTTTTACTATGAACTGCTTCATGAATTTGCGTGTCATCCCTGTGCAGGGACCATGCTAATCTTCTATCATTCTAATTTTAGTATATGAGCTGCCAAAGTGAGCATTTTTTAATTAAAAAAAATTTTTTTTATGTTTATTTAAGCAATCTTTACATCCAACATGGGACTTGAACTCATGACCTTGAGATCAAGAGCTGCATGTTCCACCAACTGAACCAGCCACGCACCCCTGAAGTAATATCTTAATACCGTCATCATGTCCCATTTGCCTAACGCAGAATATGCACTCTTTCACATGTTCCCTGATTGACTGACTAGATTCTCATCATATTATTCATTCAGCTCCTTTCATTTCAAATCTTCAAGTAAGGCAAACCAAGTATGCTACTGATTTTTATTGCTATTACCAGGGAAACTCTACAAACTAGGTAGTATTGGATAATGAATATTAATTATAAGACTATTTGAACTATTTTTACACACAACAATTCTGACACCAAATGCATGGTGTCTTCCAACATCACTCTCCAACTCTCTAATACAAGCCGGATGTCCTACAATTCCATTCTACACTATCTACCTGGAATTAATGTTGGATCCCACAAGTTAAGGGCTCAGTCCCACAAGATTGCATCCAGTTGAGATGCCAGTCAAAAGTCCCAAGTTGTTAGTGATGCTTCCAACCAATCAGCTATAAATTCAGAGGATTCCTAATTCACTCCTCAGTTTTGATAATTCATTAAAACGACTCGCAGAACTCAGGAAAGTGCTTTACTTACTATTACCGGTTTATCATAGAGGATACAACTCAGGAACAGCCAAATGGAAGAGATGGGCAAGGTATGGGGGAAGGGGCTTCTATGCCCCCTCTGTCCTGGTGAGCCACCCTCCCAGTACCTTGTAGTGTTTACCAAACCTAAAGGAGCTACATTGCCTCCCCTCTTGCCAGCAGTGCTCAACTACTCCAAAGACTTGATAGCTCTATTTTCTCCTTCCCAACTGCATTTCCCAGAAAACACCATTCTCTGTTAGGCTTTTCTGCCTCAAACACATACTATTCCCTTGGGCTGGAAAGCCCTGCCCTTTTTTTTTTTTAAGATCTTATTTTTAAGTAATCTCTACACCCAATGTAGGGTTTGAATTTACAACCCCGAGATCAAGAGTCCCACGCTCTACCGAGCCAGCCAGGTGCCCTCAGAATGCCCTGCTCTTTCTTTTATCCAGCTAGCAAAACCCTACTCACTCTTCAAATAGCAATGTAAAACAACTTTCTCTATGAAGTCCTCTTCCTTCCTTCCACATTTTCTGCCCCCAGTCTTGGGGGAAGGAACACATCACTCCCTTAGCTACTCAGAAACAATGATTAAGAAATATTTCTATTGTTAGACTTATTTGTATTATATTTTTCAGTGCTACTTACTGGGCACTATACCACAATGCAAGCATTAAACAGTCAGATACTTGTTAAAGAATAGGAATGCATAATGGTCACAATCTAAGTTCAACTATAAGTGAATAATTTATTCTAGTCAAGACAACATCATTCATTCTAATAATCTTTTATCCACCCTCTATATG
The DNA here is from genome assembly GCF_014898765.1 of Herpailurus yagouaroundi. NCBI lineage: Eukaryota > Metazoa > Chordata > Mammalia > Carnivora > Felidae > Herpailurus > Herpailurus yagouaroundi. The sequence goes on from NW_024412444.1 coordinate 10,890,676, forward strand.
TCTGCATACCCAAAAGATTCACTGATGACACTCCTATGTTTACTGCAGCGTTATTTACAACAGCCAAGATATGGAAGCAACCCAAGTGTCCACCACTTGACAGATGAATAAAGAAGATGTAGTGTGTATACACACACACACACACACACACACACACACACACACACACACAGTGGAATATTACTCAGCCATAAAAAAAAGAGTTTGCCATCTGTGACAACATGGATAGACCTAGAGGGTATTTTGCTAAGTGAAATAAGCCAGATAAAGACAAATAGTACATGATTCCACCTACATGTGGAACCAAAAAAAAAAACCAAAATAAATTAATAAACAAACAAACAAAAAGCGGAAACAGACCCATATATACAGAGAGCAAACTGATGGTTGCCAGAGAGGAGGAATGTGGAGGGATGGGCAAAATGGATGAAGAGGAGTGGGAGATACAAGCTTCTAGTTATGGAATGAATAGTCACGCAGATAAAAGGTACAGCATAGGGAACATGGTATTGTAACAGCATTGTATGGTGACAGATGGTAATAGGAACACTTGTGTTCAGCATAGCACAATATATAGAGCAGTATAATCACTATGTTGTACACCTGAAACTAATGTAACACTGTATGTCAACTATATTTCAATTAAAAAAAAGATTCACTGGTAAATAAATTACCTTACGCTTCCCAGATTCAGACTGGAGCTTTCAAACTGTATCTTTCCACCATTTCCCAACTCCCACATTAAGACCTTGATAGTACAACTCGTCAGTAATATCAGAACTGTGCATATTAATAAACATTTCAATATTGGAAACCCTCTCCATCTACTAAAGTTTTTAGAACAAACGTCTACCAATAAGGTACACTAAGGAAGTAGTGACAAATATTAAGCTACATGGCACTTCAAAAGCAGCTCTGCTAATCCCACCCACATTTGAACAGTTGTTCTGCACTCTTCTACTTCCTACACCCTAATCTGTTTTCACTAACCTATTACTCCATCTAGCATTCTTTTTTTTTAGAAGAGCTTTTTTGAGATATAGTTCATACGCCACACAATTCACTGATTTAACGTGTACATTTCGGAGTGGTGCAACCATCACCGCAATCAATTTCATAACATTTTCGTCATCTCAAAAAGAAACCCATACCATTTAGCAGTCACTCTCTGTATTAGTCAGGGTTCTTAAGAGAAACAGGACCAATAAATAGGATGTGTGTATATAAACAGAGAGATTTATTTCAAAGAATTGGTTCATGTGACTGTGTGGACTGTCAGGTCCGAAATCTGCAGGGCAGGCCAGCAGGCGAGAGACACAGGGAAGAGTTGCTATTGCAGTCTTGAGTATGATGGTTCTATGAAGGCAGAATTCCTTCAGAAGAACCTCAGTTTTTTCTCTTAAGGGCTTCAACTAACTGAATGAGGCCAACCCACATTCTGAAGGATAATCTGCTTTACTCAATATCTACTGATTTAAATGCTAATCACATTTTACAAGTACCTTCACAGCAACATCTAGACTGGTATTTGACTAAAAACTGGAAACTGTGGCCTAGCCAAGGTGACATATAAAATTAACCATCACACTCCCTGTTACTCCCAAACCCTGGCAACCACTAATCTACTTTCTCTCTATGGAATTGCCTATCTTACACATTTCATACAAATAGAATACAACATGTGGCCTTTTGTGTCCAGCTTCCACTTAACATAGTGTTTCCAAGGTTCATCGATGTTGTACTATGTAGAAGTATATAATTCCACTTTATTGTTGAGTAACATTCCATTACATGGTATACCACATTTTATTTATCCATTCATCAGTTGATGGTAAATTTGGGTTCTTCCCACTTTTTTTTATTATTATGAATAATGCTACTATGAACATTCATACAAGTTTTTGTATGGACATATGCTTTCATTACTCTTGGGTATATACATAGGAGTAGAATTGCTAGGTTAGATGGCAACTCTATAACATTCCGTTTTACCATGCAAACTGTTTGAAAAAATTCAAAACTAAAAATTTTGTTTACAAGCGTAACTACCATTCCTATACTGGTTACATACAGCATGATCTTGTTTTCTAGCCCTTAATTTTTGAAACAGAAGGAACTTTATAACTAGCATCTAATACTATAGTTAATATTTCAAGAAACAATGAAAAAACAAAATAGTCATTTTTTCTGTAATAGATTTACTTATGGGGGGGTCATACATACATATATACATACACATTCTATTTAAATTTTTTTTAATGTTTATTTTATTCATTTCTGAGACAGAGACAGAGCATGAGTGGGGGAGGGGAAGAGAGAGGGAGACACAGAATCAGAAGCAGGCTCCAGGCTCTGAGCTGTCAGCACAGAGTCCAAAGCAGGGCTCGAACTCACAAACCGTGAGATCATGACCTGAGCCGAAGTCAGTCACTCAACCGACTAAGCCACCCAGGCGTGCCCCCACACACATTCTATTTAAAACACAACCTCCTGGGGCGCCTGGGTGGCTCAGTCAGTTGGGCATCTAACCTCGACTCAGGTCATGATCTCGCAGTTCACAGGTTCAAGCCCCGCATCAGGCTCTGGGCTGACAGCTCGGAGCATGGAGCCGGCTTCAGATTCTGTATCTCCCTGTCCCTTTGCCCCTCCCCTGCTCACGCTCTCTTTCGCAAAAATAAATAAACGTTGAAAAAAAATTGTTTTAATAAATAAAACACAACTCCAAACATACTAAACTTAGAAATTATCTGATGTAAAAAAAAAAAAAAAGTATCATTTTTTTGTTTATTATAGTATCCGAACAGTGATACTCCAGTATCCTTACACATAAAGAGTTGTTTTTATTCAATCTGTAAAATATTAAGTGATTAATAAATACTGTTTGAGGAACTAATCTTCAATTAAAACTCTAAACTGATGGGGGCACTTGGGTGACTCAGTCAGTTAAGTGTCCAACTTCAGCTCAGGTCATGACCTCAAGGTTCGTGGGTTCAAGCCCCCGCATCAGGCTCTGTGCTGACAACTCGGAGCCTGGAGCCTGCTTCAGATTTGGTGTCTCCCTCTCTCTCTGCCCCTCCCCCCCCAAAAAAAATAAACATTAAAAAAAAAAATACTAAACTGATTTACTATCAAAATATCTAAGAGTTAATAGACAATAAGGTTTTTATTTAATGCATTTTTTTTCTTCTGATCTGTTTTTCACTAACAGGCTGGTGATGAGATTAATGATGAAGAGTGCTGAGGTAGCAAGCAACAGAGTGGTCGAAAGTGCGCATTCTACAATCAGATGACTGGGGTCTGAATCCTGACTCTACTACCATCTTTGTTACCCTGAACAAATTCCTTCACCTCTCTGAACCTCAGTTTTCTCATCTGTAAACAGGATGATAATACTACCTACTTCAGAAGTTTGTTGTGAGGATTAAATGAGATAATACATATAACTCTTAGCACACCACCTGGTAAATACTCAATAAATGATAGCTATCACTTTTACAGAAGTCTGGACGCTGGTCAGAACTCAGAGCATATTAACATATTTCAGATAAGCCTACCACAATTCACTTAATATCATCAGCTAAAAAGTACATTTTTAAAAAACATTGCTTTTGAGAGAGTGCACGTGCGCATGGGTAGAAGAAAGATGGGTGGTGGGGAGTCCCAAGCAGGCTCCATGAGCCCGACACGGGGCTAGATCCCACAAACCACGAGATCATGACCTGAGCCAAAATCAAGAGTCAGAAGCTTAACTGACTGAGCCACCTATAGGTGCCCCAAAAGTATATTTTAAATTATCACCCAATCACTTATGAAAAAAAGTAACAGAAAACTGTTTCTTTACCTACATACCCAAGTAGGTAAATACACAGAAAAAAGTTTTGAAAATTATATGCCAAACTAATAATAACAGTTACTTCTGTAGTAGGGAAGGAGGATGGGAGGTACCTATGTTCAGGAGGACATATATATTCTCTATATAGATTCCTATTGCTTGAATTTTTGAGAATGTATTCCTGATATTTGCAGAAGTAAAAAATAAGAAGTAACAGCTTAAAAGTCCATATTGGAAATTCATTCTGCTTGGCTCAGCCAGAAAAATACAGTAGTTATAAATGTAGACATGGGGCGCCTGGGTGGCGCAGTCGGTTAAGCGTCCGACTTCAGCCAGGTCACGATCTCGCGGTCCGGGAGTTCGAGCCCCGCGTCAGGCTCTGGGCTGATGGCTCAGAGCCTGGAGCCTGTTTCCGATTCTGTGTCTCCCTCTCTCTCTGCCCCTCCCCCGTTCATGCTCTGTCTCTCTCTGTCCCAAAAATAAATAAAAACGTTGAAAAAAAAATTAAAAAAAAAATAATAATAATAATAAATGTAGACAAACCTATAAGCCTGAAAGTACTGACAAAACCTTAATACAAGTAAATAAGAAAACAAAGTTTCTTACACCTTTAAATTAAAATCTAACCCAAATTAAATAATTGGCAAAGAATACAGTACTAATCACCAAAAACTTCCATGTTTTCAAATGCCTATACAAACTTTTCAACTTTTCTTCTTTATACCTATCAGCCACACTCCTTAAGGATAAAAGATTTACATGGGAGGCAAGTTTTTCCAAGGCTGTTTCAGTTATTTGCATAAACACCCAAATCCAAATCAGTTGCCTGAATGCAAACCTAAGAAAAAATATATTTACTGCTGGAAGTAATAGAGGTATGTTTTAAAAATACTAGCTGACTCAGAGAAATAATTAACTCAGGTTCACATAGTCTTTGAAAGTCTTGTCATATGATACGATTTCAGTTATGCTCCCAGAAAATTATAACTTAGCCTATTTTTCAAGAGAGCAAAAGGCAAATTTTCATTATAATAACTGTTCAGTCCATAAGATAGTTTAGAATAAATGTCTAGCAGTTGGCTTTCATTTCGGGGGGGCTGAGGGGAGTAGAGCAGAATGTAGATTCTGGTCCCAACTCCCATAGTTACTAATAGATGACCTTGTACCAGTAACCTCTAAACATCCAACTCCTTTAGGATAAAATGCACCCAGCCTGTAGCTGCTCTACCTACCTCCTAGATATGTGTAAGAGGGTTACACATATCAAGTGAAATAAGAAAGTACTCTGACTATAAAATCCTTAAAACAAAAGTAGTATTTTGCATGAGAATGGATATGTATGTAATACCTCAAAATTAATATCACCAAACACAAGATTATCTATGGTCCCAAAACGCTTAGCAAAGCATCTTGCACACTGCAAATTCTCAATAAGGAATGATTTATACAAAGACTACCTATTGGTAATTGAGTCCATGATCTCAAATTAGGAACTAACTCAAATGACCTTCTGCCCTTTGACCCCCCTCAGGGTTTGTAGAAGTACAGACTGCTCCATTGTTCAGACATCACTCATTCAAACATTTGTGTAGTGCCTATCCCCTTGTTCTCAAGAGCTCACATCTGGCAGGGCAACAGCACATTTGCATTATAGTTATTTTGTTGTCTGTGTCCCATACTGAAATTATATACAAAGTTCTATGGAAGTATAAAGGAAGCAGCAATTAATTCTTTAGTCAGTGGGAGTTAGGGAAGGTTTCACATTGGAACTGGGCCTCGAGGGATGAAGGGGAAAGGTCATTCTGGAAGACAAAACAGCAAAAAAGGCACTTGTTCTAGGAACAGTGAGCACTGTCACACAGCTACTGCACAGAGTTTGGGGCAAAGGGAAAAAAAGTAAGAGAAGATGGAGCTGGAAAAAGGAGAAATGAGAGAGATTTTGAATGGGTTTGTACATCAAGTTAAAAATTAACAGGGCAACAATTAAGATTTTTGAGGAGACTTGGAAACTGTTCATTCATTTGTAGTGGCAGAGAGAGAAGCACCAGCAGGAGAATCCTTAGAACATTTCCGCAGCGAACAAATGCCATCATTTTTCTTGATTTAAGTAACTGACATACATTAAGAACCAATCTCAGTCTTTTCACTTAAAAGTCTAAATGACAGACACTCTCCTCCCTATTTACCAAAGAGAATAGATACTAAGCTCTAACATAAATACCACTTGAAAAAAACAAATAGGAGGCTGAGAAGGCAAAGAGTAGATTCAACCTAAGAAGTAAAGTCAAATACCTAAGCAGGAAAAAAAAAAAAAAAAGGTTTCAAGTATATACACCACCCATATTTTTAACAGCTTGAATAGATAAAATGTTTCATTAATTTTCCACTATTGTGAAAAGTGTGAAATGAATCCGTGTTTTGGATACACAACTTGGCCTTCTAAACATGTTTACATCAACGTGTCTTAAACATAACATTGGTCGATTATAACGCTTTCTCACAAAAACCAGCACCTCTTAATGACATTTTTACTTCTATCAACAAAAAAGTCTGGTAAAGCAATACACAAACAAATAAAATCAATGATCTGATATTTTCCAAAAGCTGAAGCCAGGATCTCTGCTGTCATATTTAGATGCGGGGAAGAAGCAATTATCTTGGCTATCAAATTCTGGAGATTCTTCTCTTTCAATGGCTTCCTTGCAATGTCCTTGGAATGTGACATATCATACCTGCTTTTATGCCTTTACTTCAGTAATTCTTCTCACCAAAAACTCCTTCTCCTGGTATTTACATCCGTTATTTACATCTGCCTTACTTTAAGTCCTAAGGTCTATCTCAAATTGGATCTCATCCATGAATCATCCCTAAAATCTCCAGAACTTACAGAACCTCTCTTTTTGCTCAAGTCCTAATAGGCAAGATAATATATTTGTCTTTTCTCACTTTCTGGCATTTAATCATTTTTATTCCTACTGTGAGCCTGGCCTATGCCCTTACAAAATGACATCATATCTAAACTGTTACAAAGCCTTGGAATAGCAGAGAAGTTAAGAGCTTGGGTTCTAGACTCCCTAGAGTTACGAATCCAAATGCCTACATTCAAATCCTGCCTCTACCATTTAATAGCTATGTGAATTTAGGCAAATTAATCTAATCTAATCTTTCTGTGCCTTAATTTCCTCAAAGGTTAATATGGGAAAAATAAGCACCTATCTTAAATAGTTATTTAAGGATTAACTGTTAACATGTAAAGCAGTTAGAACAGGACATGGTACATAGTTAGTGCACAACAAGTGTTAATTAAGCAGTTACCCATTTGCCCTTGCTCCAGGCGTCCCTACATATTGTTGTTGTATCACTTTTAAATGGTGGTTCTGTTATGTCAGCGCACAGAACTTTCCCTGGTCTCCCATAGTGCATGGATCCATGCCCTTGGTAATTAAGGTACTCCACAACTATCTACTCAGCTTCAGTTACTCAGCATCTACTTTATACAAAATAAGAGACAGATATAAGGCAGACACACCCTCTGTTTCATGGTCTGACAACTAAGTATAAAAAAGAGATACAAACATAAAACATCACACAGAATGGATGTTCCCCCATAGCTACTCTCCAAAAACACTCTCGAATCCAACAAAATCGATTTCATCAGTGATGGGAAGATGTCAAACTCATTCAAGATTATCTGCTTTTGTCTGTTTTATTTTACTCTCATCTCCTCAAAACACACAAAAACCACCCAAAAAAGGATACCTTTTCTTAGTGTGTAACTATCCACCCCTATTTTAAAGTTGAATTAAAACACCATCACTCTTGCCATTTAAACTTATTTAATACTATCTTGTCTCAATCAACTATTCTCAAAGTGTATAGTCACCCTCTCTATCTAAAACATAGGTTCCTAGAAAGAAGGAGTGACAATCTCTTCCCAGTTTTGTCGTTTTCTTCCCTCTCATCACTGTGCTCTCCACTAAAACAGATCATGACAGAACAGGTGCTCAAAAATATGCATAGAATTTAAGTAAAAAAGTGAAACTGGAAGTAGAATACTCCTACTACTACCACTTGTTACTAATTACTAAGTAAACTAGAGTAAGAGTAGAAATAGACTACCGTATCAACCACTAGACTATCACTTGTCCATAAAGCCTCAAAGCAAGTGGGACCACCGAAATCAGGAGGTAGTCCACTCACTATCCCTTCTATGTAACCACCACATGGAGAGATTTGCTTCTTCAGTGGTACCTTGGAACAATGGAAGGATTAAAAACATTCCATTATCTGCCATCTTATTTCAAGAGTCTGACCTCCAAAAAGAAGTGAAGGATGTACACAGGGCCAGCATCCAAGCAGGGCAAAAACCAACTGCTACACCCCTAAGTAGATGATTTGGGAAAACTTATTAAATTCCACTTTGTCACAAAGCTGTTGCTCTCCAACAAGCAGGTTTTAAGTACCATAACACATTCCACACTTAGCATTATAAAAGTATCACCTAAGGGCATCTGGGTGGCTCAGTCTATTAAGTGACCGATACTCGATTTCGGCTCAGGTCACGATCTCACAGTTCATGGGATTGAGCCCAACATCAGGCTCACACACTCTCTCTCAAGATACATAAATAAATAAACATTTTTTTAAAAAAGCATCACCTAGATTTCCATGTGCCTATGTTTTCCAAATTTTTTTTTTTAATTTTTTTTTAACGTTTTATTTATTTTTGAAACAGAGAGAGACACAGCATGAACGAGGGAGGGGCAGAGAGAGAGGGAAACACAGAATCGGAAGCAGGATCCAGGCTCTGAGCCATCAGCCCAGAGCCCGACGCGGGGCTCGAACTCACGGATCGCGAGATCGTGACCTGAGCTGAAGTCGGACGCTTAACCAACTGAGCCACCCAGGCGCCCCTGTTTTCCAAATTTTCTACAACGAACATGTATTACTTAAATAATCAGAGAGCTTCGTGTTTATTACTTCTTCCAGCTCTTTATTTATTTTTGAGAGAGAGAGAGAGAGAGAGAGCGCGAGCATGCAGGGAGGGGCAGAGAGAAAGGGAAAGAAACCGAATCCCAACCAGGCCCCGCACTGTCAGCACCAAGCATGATGCAGGGCTCAAACCTACAGTGAGATCATGATCTGAGCCAAAATCAAGAGTCAGATGCTTAACCGACTGAGCCACCCAAATGCCCCATTACTTCCTCCAGCTTTTCATGGGTCTCCTTTAATGGCCAGTGCCAAATGCAAAAGTCCCAAGGTAAAAGTCAACCGAAGGGCATATTACTTCAATTTTCCACCTCCCGGGGAAAGTGCCAATTTGAACAAAGTTCTCAACTTCATTTGTTTCAATTTTAAAAATTATTTCTACATATGCCATCACATGAAAGAAAAACAATTGTCATTACCTTCCTAAGACTCCACAGCAATACAGCAAATTGCAAAGAGCTGCCTAAATGGTTCCCTGTTTCCCCACCTTAAACACCCTCCTCCCTAAGTACTGACCTCTTAATAAGGACCCGAAAAGGTGCTCAGTAATTTACATGATTATCTCAATCCTGAAAACAAGAGTAGGTACCATTATTATCCCCAGGAGACAAAACTAAAGTTTGAAGACGTTTGAAAAACAAAAACTTGGGGGTGCCTGGGTGACTCAGTTGGTTAAACGTCTGACTCTTGATTCTGGCTCAGGTCATGATCTCACGGTTTGAGAGTTTGAGCCCCATGTCAGGCTCTGTGCTGACAGCATGGAGTCTGCTTAAAATTCTCTCTCTCTTCCCTTTCCCAGCTCATGTTCGTTCTCGTTCTCTCCCTTTCTCTCTCTCTCTCTCCCCCCCCCCAAAATAAAATAAAATAAAATAAAATAAAATAAAATAAAATAAAATAA
>NW_024412444.1:10900404-10955839 GCF_014898765.1 Herpailurus yagouaroundi
AATAAAATAAAATAAAATAAAATAAAATAAAATAAAATAAAATAAAAATACAAACTTGCCTAAGGTGATGCTTGCAGGAGGGGATTCTGGTGTTATACAAAGAAATTTGCTGGGAATATATATTAGGCTCAGTGACTTTTGTTAGGAGAAATCCTCAAACAGGAAATTTCACACATAGAAAACAATAAGTAATATTTGGTCGAACGATGGGTTTTCTTTGGACTTGTGTATCTCAGGATATCTGGCACATAATAGGTGCTCAATAAAAACATGTCTGTTCAGGGGCGCCTGGGTGGCTCAGTCGGTTAAGCGGCCGACTTCAGCTCAGGTCATGATCTCGCGGTTTGTGAGTTCGAGCCCCGCGTCGGGCTCAGTGCTGACAGCTCAGAGCCTGGAGCCTGTTTCAGAATCTGTGTCTCCCTCTCTCTGACCCTCCCCCGTTCATGCTCTGTCTCTCTCTGTCTCAAAAATAAATAAACGTTAAAAAAAAAAAAATTAAAAAAAAAAAAAAACACATGTCTGTTCAAACCTAAAATTTAAATAATTCATAAAACAATTTGATCACATGGCAAAATCCAACAGGCTATTTGTTTTAACTAAATTAGTTTGTACAACAATCAATAATTATATCTATGCCTAAAGTAATGACTTCATGTCCTGAAGTGTTTCTAGCTAAAGCAGAAAAAAAGTGAAAATGGAAATAAGCTATACATCTTTTAAAGTTTTTTCTAGTTACAAATTCCATTAAAAATGTTAACGTCATCTCAATTTATACAATACTCACTATTTATCTATCCTTAGCCATCTTAAAATAACCTATTGTGAGGGTTTTAGTATAGCCATGAAACACACTGTTCATATAACCACTATTTTTTAAATAAGTAATAGAAAAAATCTGAGTCTCCTTTGAATAGTGTATCAAAGAAGGTGCATTTGCAGATTATGTACTTTAAGGAAACCTGTTATCTGATTAAGTTGGACCTTAGCTTAGACAAAAAGGTAAAGCTGATTAAGTTAGGACACTAGCAGTTAACTGATGTTTGAATTTGATAGCTGGAAAGATGAGTTTTGTGAACACTCACTTTAAATGCTTATGGATAATCCATGAAGTCTTTTAGGCATCCAAATTTTAGTTTCCAGGGAGAAAAAAAGGGTCTGTTCCATAGGTAAATGAACATCTGGTGTTATACAGAAAAATTAACATATTTTTCAGTTCTCATCCTACACACAGAGTAGGGCATAGGTATTATGCAAGCACAATCTTTTCCTCCTTTCTTTAAAAAATGATTTATGGGGCGCCTGGGTGGCGCAGTCGGTTAAGCGTCCGACTTCAGCCAGGTCACGATCTCACGGTCTGGGAGTTCGAGCCCCGCGTCGGGCTCTGGGCTGATGGCTCAGAGCCTGGAGCCTGTTTCCAATTCTGTGTCTCCCTCTCTCTCTGCCCCTCCCCCGTTCATGCTCTGTCTCTCTCTGTCCCAAAAATAAATAAACGTTGAAAAAAAAAATTAAAAAAAAAAATGATTTATATAATAATTCCTTAATTCAGTAGCAACAGAAATAATGTTTTCTCTTTTTTTTTTGTTTTGTTTTGTTTTGTTTTGTTTTGTTTTGTTTTGTTTTTTAGGCTCAGGCTTCTTTCATTTCAAAACCCTACTCTTCAAGACTTAAATTCTTCCTTTAAAAAAGACCTAATCATTTAACTCAGAGAGAGCAAAAAGTCAGGAGGTGAAACCCAAGGTATTCCTATTAGTCTTACATAACTTACTCTAAGTTGGAACTGAAACAATAGCTTAACTAAAACCTGAGGTATAAGGACAAAAATCAGTTCTTTAGTATATTCTCCACACACATAAAGTTTTAAAAATTAAAAGGGCCTTATTTTTTTTTCTTGCATTCTTAAAATATAAGCACCCACTGCAGAATAAATTAGGGCACCAATATAAAATGCAAAAGAGTCACGCTTAAAATAAAGAGCATTAAATTCATCCTATCACATCGAGGTAATGCAATTGACAGAACTGGGAAATAATTTCAAATAAATTAATTTCTTAACACTGATTTTTAAAAATCACCTCTGTAAGTATGCATTAAGTATTTTTTATAAGTTCTCGCAGGAAACATCAAAAAGTGATTTTCAAAAGCAATATATGTATGTTCATCCATCTTGCAAACAAAACTGAAAATGTAAAGTTACAGTTATTAGTGCTTAAACGAAATTGGCTTTTAAAATTGCAAATTACTCGTTCATGGGTAAATATGTATCAAATCTTTCAAAAACGTAAATTTACACAAACAACTGTCCTTACTAGGAAGACCCTGATCTGCACTCAATTAAAAGCTATGTGTTAACTACATCTCACCACTGAGACACCTGAGCCTCAGTGTAATACCAGCCACAGATTCCCTGCATTGCTTTGGAAACTGCTGCTTGCTTACTAAAGCACTGAACCGCAAATTCGCCTTTCTAAAAAGACTGGAAGCAAGAAGCCAAGTTTCACTATCTAGTTTTCCGAAATGAATTAGGGTTTGGGATTTCACTGGGAATGACCACATTATCAAGATGCCATCGCCCTCCCGAGGCATTTAATTACAGTACCTTCTCTGTTTCCATTCAACCACCTCAACTAAACTTCCAATAGAATCAGACACACAAAAAGTTGCTTCCATGGCCTTGCTGAAAGTCTCCTCTGGGTGCAACGCTGGGATCCTGCATATATTACGCAGAAAGGGCAAAGGGAAACGAAAAGTAAAGATTGTTAGATAACGTGGTGACATTACCTTGCCCGTCTTGTGATCAAACCAGACGAGAGCGTGGTTCCTTGACAGCACTTTGCAATCAAAGGTAGCATTATTCTGAGCTGGTCGACAGCGGGCCACGGAGCGGCCGATTTTAATAGGTTCGTCCAGGTAGACATGGCGCTCCTGAAATGGGTGCGAGTTCGGGCGGCAAGTGAAGATGGCCAAGGCTGACGGCATCGAGGACAGACTGGGGTGTCTCTCCTACCAAGGGACAAAGAGGAGTTCCACCGGATCCGGACTGCCCTTCACAAGCTTATACCCCTATCCCCCCCAAAATTTTAAATTAAAACAAACTGCGCATTGTCTAAGCATAACCAGTGAACATTAACAACTCTTCACTTGAGTAGGAAGACAAGCCAGCGCAAGCCCCATCACCTCCTTTAAAACCCAGCAGCGCCCTGATCAGACAAAGTCCCCGACTGGCAGCTTTCAGTCCATCCTCTTCTCTGGGAAGAAAAGGCTCAAACATCGGTCAGCTCCGGCTAAGAAAACTCCTGGAAGACAGTTCAGGGACTGGAGGTATCCAAGCAGATGAGTCACACACCAATTCTTGTGTTTTGTTTGGGATCGCGGCCGCTTTTCCCCCTCGGTGGCGGAAATGTTGCAGCACTGCAGCATGAAGGAAGGGTCGGTTCCGTGCGGCCAGGAAGGTCCTTTTGGGCCGAAGGAAGGTGTAGCCGAGCACCTCTGGGCAGCCACCGCCCGTCTTCGAGGGCCTCGAGAGTGGAAGGGCAGGGGCGAGGGGGTCGGTGAGGGGGTCTAGACGGCCAGCGGGACAGTCTGCATTGCTCTTGCTGCACGGAGGCCACCCGGGAGGTGGCACGGGGTCCCTGGCACGAGCCGAGGCAGCGGTGGCTGGGGTCCTTGGCGCGAGGAACGGGGACAGGCAGAGGCGCGGGCAGCGGCCGAGTGGGGACTCCCGGGCACCTGGCGGGCGTCCCCGCGCCCAGGGCGGGGATCCGGCTCGGCAGGCCGGTACGGACCGAGCGAGGCGCAACCCCGGGGAGGCTTGGGGGGTCTCGGCCGGCAGGAAGTTGGTCCCTGGACGTCTGAGCTCCTGGCTGCTGCTCAGCACACGGGCAGCCTTCCTTCAGGGTCGCCCCCACGAGGGTCGCATCTCAGGGACGGCAGCCGCAGCTCCCAGCGGACGAGGAGGTGGGGGAGGGAGGCTGGCCCGGAGATTGGGGGAGAGGCCTGGAGGCCCCGGGCTGGGTCCGCCGCAGCCTCCACCACTCGCGGCCGGTGGAACACGCTCAGGCTGTGCCCGACAAGGCAGGAAACTTTCCGACCTGGTGGGGAAAACATCAAAACAAACGGCCGTCAGGCGCCGGTGCCCGCCCGCCTCAGCCCGCACCCCCTTCAACCCGCCCCTTGCCAGTCCCCACGACTGGCCAAGACCTCGGCCGACCTCTCCGCGGACGAGCTGCTGGGATTTAGAGCCCGAACGCCACGACGGGTCCAGCCTCCCTCGCCGCCGCCACCACCGCCTCAGCTTACCTTGCCAGCGCCGGCCGCCATAGTGACTCTGACTGAAACCTACCCGGTGCACCGCCACGGGAACGCGCACCGTTCAAGGGCCCTCCTACCCCCTCTCCCGCGCCGTAGTCCAGGGTCGTCACGTGTTCGACGCCGTGGAAGCCATGATGGTCAAGGGCAGAGAAGAGGGCACGCTAATTTTTAAGGAGCCTCCAGGCGCCATGTTAGTTAAGGGCTGGAAGCTTCAAACCATGGGACAACCTTTACAACCATTTTGGTTAAGGGCAAGAGAAAATTTGACCTGTTGAAGGCTTTCCAAACAAAACGTGACAACTTCCTGCGTTACCATCTTGGTAAGAAGACACCAGCTTTTACTAAATTTTACTCATCATACTTCTCCTTGAAGATACCAACGAGCGAAGAGAACAGACACATCCGAAGGAGATGTTCATTTGCAGTCATCTTAGCTGTGGGCAACACAGTCCCTTACAGCCGCCTTAGGTGTGGCCAACCAGATTCCCACAAGTCTCAGGATTTGTGCATCTAAAATGAGATCCCTCCTCCCCCTGCAAAAGTCTTCTGAGAATCCTGCCCAGAGAAAAACTCTTAGTCTCCGCATTCCATTTCAAATGACCATTCTTCTCTTGGGACCTATCACGTCCCCCAGGGCTCCAATGCAGATTCTACCCCGGAAAGAGTGTGACTTCAGAAAGTTTAAAATCACCGTGCTTCCAGAGAAAGGTCAAACAATTTCCAATATGAAAAAAAAAGAGGGTATAGTCCCCATTCATAATATGGTAGATGACGAGTCTGTAGAAGGAAAAAATACAAAACCTAAAAGAAAATTTCAAGAAAAGATGGTGGGAAGGAGTTTTATTCATTTAGAACCAATGGTGGCTTCATTCTTCAAATTCCTTTGACAACAGGCTCTACCACTGTGTGACCTTGAGTTTATCTAAAACTTTTCTAAACCCTTTCAAGCCTCCTTTTCTCATCTATTACTTGGAGATGATACATAACTCACCTGTTATTGGGAGAATTCATTTCAATACTTACATATAGGAGTTTGGCCCTGTCCTACCTGTCCCAAGTTCTGTGCTGGGCCCTGGAGACACAGTTGAACAAAACCTCAATCCCTGTCCTCTGAAAGCACACCTGGATACTGTGGGATAGGAAGGGCGGTGGGGAGGAGACAAACGCATAGATATTTCACTTTGATGTAATGAGGGCTAAGATGGAAGCAAACAGTGAGTGCTAAAGGTGTCAGGGACTGCCTTCTGAGGGAGGTAACTGAACTGAATGAAGGAAGGTAGGAAAACCACAATAAATACAGTATTTATTGAATGGCTTCTTAAATGTCCAGTAAAAGAGAATAGCAAGAAAGGAACAAAGCTATTTGAAACAGTAGACCAATGTGCCTGGCGCATAATAGTGAAATAAATATTTGATGCATGAATGAAAATTACATACTGTTACTCATTATTACAGGATAAAGAAGGAGTGGCACAAAATGAGTCTGGAGAAAAGAATATGCATTAGATTATAAAGATACTGGGTATTTGTGTACTTTTCTAGGACTCTTCACTAATTCAGCAAATATGTATTGAACTACTACAGCGTTCCAGGTACTTTATTCTGGGAAAAAAATAAGATATGTTGAAAAGTTTTAATATAAGAGGGTAAAAAGTTTTCATTTCTGGTAACTTTTAGGCTTATGTGGAATAAAGTAATACAGGTCCCTCCACAAATCTCTGATGCGTTCTGGGCATGAATTTATAAGTTATTTGTACATGATTTCATTAGTTCATTCTAGAAATATTTAATTGACTGCCTACTGGGAAATAGCTACTTTGAAAAGCCCTACAGCAGTGAAAAAAAAAACCCAACTCCCTCAAGCTGCTCATAATGCAGATGATGATATAGTAAGAAACTTGCTGTTATAAGTATATCAAGAGTATATCAAGAGTAATGGGAGCATGGCAGAGTAGTTTATTTTATTTTATTTAAAAATTTTTAATTCCAGGGGCACCTGGGTGGCTCAGTCAGTTAAGTATCCAACTCTTGGTTTCAGTTCAGGTCATGATCTCACAGTTCGTGAGCTCGAGCCCATAACGTGATAGTGCAGAGCCTGCCTGGGATTCTCTCTCTCCCTTTCTCTCTGCCCCTCCCCTGCTTGTCTCTCTCTCTCTCAAAATAAATAAGTAAACTTTAAAAATAAATTTAAAAATATAAATAAATTTAAAAAAATTTAATTCCAGTGTAGTTAACACACAGTGTTATATTAATATGTTTCAGGCATACAATATGATTCAATAATTCTACATATTACTCAGTGCTTATCATGATAAGTGTGCTCTTTAATCCCCTTCACCTATTTCACCCATCCACCCCACCCACCACCTCCCTTCTGGTAACCATCTGTTTGTTCTTTATAGTTAAATGTCTGGTTTTTAGCTTGTCTCCTTTCTTTGTTTATTTCTTAAATTCCAGAGATGAGTGAAATCATATGGTATTTGTCTTTCTCTGACTGACTTATTTTGCTCAGCATTATACTCTCTAGATCCATCCATGTTGTTGCAAATGTCAAGATTCTATTCTTTTTTTATGGCTGAATAATATTCTGTTGTATATATGTACACCACCTCTTCTTTATCCATTCATCCATAAATTGATGTAACTTGGGCTGCTTCCATAATTTGGCCATTGTAAATAATGCTGCAATAAACATAGGGGTGCACATATCCCTACGAATTAGTGTTTTCCTTTGCTTTGGGTAAATACCCAGTAGTACGATTACTGGATTGTAGGGTAATTCTATTCTAATTTTTTGAGGAATCTCTATTCTGTTTTCCACAGTGGTTGTACCAGTTTGCATTCCTACCAATAGTGCACGAGGGTTCCTTTTTCTCCTCATCCTCATCAATATTTGTTTCTTGTGTTTTTTATTTTAGCCATTCTGACAAGTGTGCAGTGATATCTCATTGTGGTTTCAATTTGCATTTCCCTGAAGATGAGTGATGCTGAGCATCTCTTCATGTATCTGTTGGCCACCTGTATGTCTTCTTTGGAAAAATGTCTGTCCATATCGTCTCCCCATTTTTTAATTGAATTACTTGTTTTTGTGGTGTTGAATTATATGTTATTTATGCATTTTAAATGCTTAAATTTGTATTGGCTATGTCGTTTGCAAATATCTTCTCCCATTCAATAGGTTGTCTTTTAGTTTTGTTAATTGTTTCCTTTGTTGTGCAGAAGCTTTTTATTTTGATGTGGTCCCAACAACAGTTTGTTTGCTTTTGTCTCCCTTGCCTCAGGAGATATATCTAGAAAAATGTTGCTAAGGCTGATGTCGGAGAAATTATGCCTGCACTTTCTTCTAGGATTTTTATGGTTTCAGGTCTCACAGTTAGGTCTTAATCCATTTGAAGTTTTGGGGGTTTTTTTATATGATATAAGAGAGTGGTCCAGTTTCATTCTTTTGCATGTAACTGTCCAGTTTTCCCAACACCATTTATTGAAGAGGCTTTTTCCCATTGCATATTCTCGCCTCCTTTGTCGAAGCTTAATTGACCATACAACACTGTGGAGTAATTTAAACTGAGACTTGAAAAATGAGTAGAAGTAGGGCAGTTAGTCTGGTAGTAGTGGGATAATGAAATTTTAGGCCAAGAAAACATCATAAACAAAGACCAAAAAAGTTGAGAGAACAAGACTTTAAGACAATTATAAGTAGGCCTATGTTACTGAATGAAACATAAGGGTAGGAGTTGGTCAAGGAGAGGGGCACAGAAATGAGTTTCAATGGCTGAAAGACTTGAGGGCAAACAACAGACTTCAGAACATTTTCATCTTCCTCCTAGATCAGAGTAATGAAAATCAAGGTGTCAGAATCAGACATTGCATCACCATTTACCAACACTGTAAACAGTAAATTATTTAGCTTCTCCAAGTCTGTTTCCTTATTGGAAAAAAGTAGATAATACCTCACAGAGTTTTGTTAAGATTAAGTAACATAATGCAAGACAAAGTGCCTTCCTTCCATGATGCCCCAAAAATAGTAGATACTCAGACAATGTTAAGTTTTTTTGTTCTTACTAGCAGTAAGAATTCCCTCAGCCTTCCACAGTAAAGAGCAAGTTGTGTTATCCTAATTCATATATGGAGAAATTTGTTCATAAATGTGGAAATAAAAAGTATCTCCTTATGTTGAGTTTTACTACACTATCTCTTAAAACAAACAGAATAAGGCTTTTTTTTTTTTTCCTGTGAGAAAATCTGGGATTGCTATAACCTGGAAGGGTAAAGAATCCGACCAAGTTATGCAGGGTGCTAGAAATGCCAAAATGGCACTGAAGGCGTTCTTCACCCACTGGTATTCGGCAGGCACAGAAAAGGCTTAAATTAAGAAATCTCATACATGAGATATTTTGAATTCTAAGCCATGTGGGTGTTCCTCTCTATGATTCTGTATCCATACAATATTTTAATTAAATAAAAAAATGTGGCATGTTTTGGGGTGCTTGGCTGGCTCAGTTGGTAGAGCATACAACCCTTGATCTCAGAGTTGTGAGTTCAAGCCCCATCTTGGGCATGGAGCCTACTTAAAAAAAAATATATGTATGTATATGTGTCACATTTTGAGAAATTTACAATGGTAATATTCCCACTGTTGTAACTTTCTCTCCTTTTTAAAATGTTTACCTTTTTAGTAGACTGATAACTACTACCACTGTTATGATCCATGCTTGTTTTCAATCTCAGAAAAGCAAAGAGAGAACTGTAAAATCAGTACCCTGGTACCATGAAAGATAGGCCATTATTAATATTTCAGATGTGTAGGAGACAACTCTGTAAACTCACACTTAATATACAACCCCCCTAAGTGATACTGATTTAATTGGACTTTAACCAATGACATAGTTTATAATGAATTATGGAAATTTTGCATAACTGCTTAAGCAGAGTATCTGGATTGCAAATATCGGTAGGCAAACTAATTAAAGAGGTCTGCAGTAGTCAAAAATTAAAATTGAGAGTATATAATATTTTTTATGACACACAATAGCTTATTAAAACTAAGGTTTCATCCTCTTTTCAATAAAGAAGCCTCTCCTCATTAGGGAGATGCTAATGAGTGGAAATACCCTATCATTTCCCAGATGCCCAGGGTGGAGTGGCTCAGACATTCCAGAGGAACTACTCATCTGTTTTTGGTTTCCTGGTTCTTCAGGAAATAGGGGAAAACTAATTACCTGAAGACAAGTAAAGACATTTATTTTTCATTTAGCAATCTTTTTCTGTGAACATAAATAGAGGGAATCAGAATATTAACTCTCAAAAGGATCACGGACAACTAATCCAGCTCCCTCATTTTGCAGGCAAAGAACCTGAGGCTCAGAAAAGGGACTTTTATTGAGTATGTATTTACCACGTGGGAAGGCATTTTCCTTATGACATCTTTGTGTGATACTAATCCCATTTTATAAATAGGGAAACTGAGGCTCAAAAAGATTAAGTGACTGATACTAAATCAGCATACTAGATGTAAAGTACATGCTGGGTTTTTTTCCTTCTTTTTAAAAATATCTTTACTGATTTTTCTGGCTATATAAAACTGCTACATATTCATTGCATATATTCAAATAGGCAAAGTAAGGAAACTAAAATCCTTTCCAGCCTCATCACAAATCTTCAGTCTATAGCCAACTACTGTTAACGGTTTGTTAGCTATATCCTTCCAGATGTTTTTCTAAGCCACATGAGGCATGCCCTTTTAAAAGTACCATATAATTTACTAGAAATGGGAAAATCAACACCAGAAGCCTTATCCCTAAAAGTGATCAATACTTTATCAATAGCAAAAAGCCTGTATTGGGGAGAGGGGGTAAGGAGGGGAAGAAATTATGTTCATTTTTGTCAATCCTGTGTCAGTTCCCTTTTGATTACTTCAAGTGTTCTCTTGTTTTTTATAATCAACTTAAGAACATTACTTGGAATGCAGCAAATGCTTAAGAATAAAAGAGATGGGTCAGAAAGCCACATAAGGCATTTTTTATGATTTTTTTTATTCGTATATTTGGGTTTGTTTTTAAATAACTTAATTACCAATTAAAATATCAGATATTGTTTCTATGTGGTGGTTTATTTCATCTATTGATTTCTTAAAAAAAAAAATTTAATGTTTATTTACTTTTGAGAGAGAGAGACAGAGACAGAGTGTGAGTAGGGGAAGGGCAGAAAGAGAGGGAGACACAGACTCTGAAACAGGCTCCAGGCTCTGAGCTGTCAGCACAGAGCCCAATGTGGGGCTCAAATTCACAAACCACGAGATCATGACGTAAGCTGAAGTTGGATGTGTAACCAACTGAGCCACCAAAGCCCACATCTAGTGATTTAAAAAAAAAAAATGTTTTCGGGGCGCCTGGGTGGCTCAGTCGGTTGAGTGTCCGACTTCAGCCAGGTCACGATCTCGCGGTCCGTGAGTTCGAGCCCCGTGTCAGGCTCTGGGCTGATGGCTCAGAGCCTGGAGCCTGTTTCCGATTCTGTGTCTCCCTCTCTCTGTGCCCCTCCCCCGTGCATGCTCTGTCTCTCTCTGTCCCCAAAAAAATAAATAAACGTTGAAAAAAGAAAATTTAAAAAAAAAATGTTTTAAGTATATCCTTTATTCTGGGAAAACTATGACATTTCGAATCATTTTTTAACATAATTATTTGTGTTTCCTTTTAACAAATTCCATTAGAGCTTTTGTTTTAGATAAATACATTGTTCCTGCTACTGTACAACACTGTCACAGATAATAGTCAATAGCATCTTATCAAATGGCTATCATTTGGAGAATTGATAGATTTTCCCAGGGATCTTTGGTCTTCAGCATCCCTATGAAGACTGGTTGAAATGGAGTGAAGAGACCTACGCAGTAAGATGAGTCTGAAGTGCCTGCTCCTCTTCCACTCTCATCTCCACCAAGCATGCCCAGGTATGAGGCTTGGTGGGGAGGTCATTGGTGGAGTCCGCTGAGCTTTGTACAGGGCCAATTTCATGGTTGGTGTAGCCTTACATGGGGACAGCACTTGGAAGGACTCTGCAGTCTTGAAATTCTTCATACTTTTTTTTTCTTTTTTTTTTTTTTTTAACAAAGGGGCCTTCATTTTCATTTTGCACTAGGCCCTTCACATTATGGAGCTGGTCCTCTTCCCAGTCTCCTCTGTACAAGTCTAGTATGTTGACAAGCACAACACATGAAATGCTGTAGGAGAAATTAGTGAAAAGGCATCTGTATGGAAATGAGATCTTGTTAGGTGAAACCAGACAGGTCCATTTCCCCATTTCCTGAGATCTAATTATTTAACTTGGTATCAGTGGCAAAGACGGTTGCAGAAGAGAACTTGTCTTGATTTCGTAACATCTTCTCACTCTAGATTAGACTCTGAAGTTATTCTTGGAAATGATAACGAGAATAATATAGAATCAATATAGAATCTCTTCCCATTAAAATTTTGCATTTTATTATAACTTTTTATTATAAAAATTTTCAAATGTACAGGAAAATTGAAATAAAATTGTAAAGAACACACATATATACCCCTTCTTGATTCAAAGTTGTTACCATTTAGCCATATCTATTTACATGTTTTCTGGACTTTTTGGCAGTTAAGTTGCAGACACCAATATACTTTACTCCGAAACAGATCAGCATGCCTTTCCTAACAATTCAGACATTCTCCTAAATAATCACAATATATGAGGTTGGGTTTGGGTTGTGGTTTTTGTTTTGTTTTGTTTTTTTTTAGCATCTTATTTTTAATGTAGAAAAGTTGGAAAACAGATAAGCATAAAGAAAAACCACCCATAATTCCAGTGCCCAGAGATAACTACCATAAGCAATTTGGTACTACCCAGAAAAAATAGCATCATCTTGTACCCATTGCTTTGTCCACACAGAATGAAGCACCTCTATTTTTTTTTCATCCTTAACAAGAACATTTTTCATGCTTTCCGTAGTAGGCAGTATAATGGCCCTTCAAAGATATCCATGTCCTAGTCCCCAGAATTTATGAATATGTTACAGTACATGGCAAAGGAGACTTTGCAGGTATGATGAAGGGTACAGAACTTGAGCTGGGGAGATTATTCTGGATTATCTGGGTGGATCTACTTTTAATCATATGAGTCCTAAAAGTAGAGAGGGAGGCAGAGAGTAGGTGAGAGAGATGTGACATGAGAAGTAACCCTCTTGCTGGCTTTGAAGACAGAGAAAGGGGGGCCATGAACCGAGGAATGAAGGAAGCCTCAAGGAGCTGGAAAAAGACAAGGAAACGGATACTCTCCTAGAGCCCCCAGAAGGGAACTCAGTTCTGCCAACACTGTGCTTTAGCCTAGCGAGACACAGGTGGACTTCTGACCTACAGAATTTGAGATAATAAATTTGTGTTGATTTAAGCCACTGAACTTGTGGTAATTCGTTATAGCAGCAGTAGGAAAGGAATACATCCGCATTTGTATTTGCCTTTCAAATGGTCATCTTTTACTCTTTAGGATGTTTTTGTCTGAATGATTTTCCTCTTCCATTTAGCTTTGAAAATGATAACGATGAACACAATGGAAAATAAAGGCAGAACCTCTTGGTTTTGCTCTGAGAAAACCACTAGATCTCCTATTGTCTTTCTGACTAGGGCTGGGCTGGTACATTTACAGACTAATGCAGTAGGGGGAGGGATTGCCCTATAGTCCTTTGAAGAAATTCACTTGGAGGGGAACCTGGCCGGCTCAGTTGGTAGAGCATGTGACTCTTGACCTCACACTTGTGAGTCCAAACCCCACATTGGGTAGAGAGTTAACTTAAAAAAAAAAAAAAATCACTTGGAATTATGGAAACTTTATTTTGAGGAAAACAGTTTACTCTTAATCTCTTTCATGGATCTTTGTATTTGTCTTTCATAGCACTTGTAACAATTTGTAATGTGGTATGACTATAACATCTTCATTAATGTTCTCTTTTCCTCTGGACTGTAAGCATTTTAAGAGTAAGGATCTGTCTGGTTTTGCTTTCTCTTGTTTCTTCAGGACCTAGCACAGCGCCTGGCACATAGTAGCATGAAAATATTTGTGAAATGATTGGATCTTTGGCCATGCAAAGATCTAGTTCTTGAGTGGCTATTGAGAAACTAAACTGTGCAACATAATAATATTTAAAATAACGTTAAATTATATATAACATTAAAATAACTTTTTTTTAAGAAAGAAAGAAAAAGCTGTGTTTTAAAAAAAATTTTTTAACATTTATTTATTTTTGAGACAGAGAGAGACAGAGCATAAACGGGGGGAGGGTCAGAGAGAGAGGGAGACACAGAATCTGAAACAGGCTCCAGGCACTGAACCATCAGCACAGAGCCTGACACGGGGCTCAAACTCACGGATGGCAAGATCATGACCTGAGCTGAAGTCAGATGCCTAACCGACTGAGCCACCCAGGCGCCCCAAAAATGTTGTGTTTAAACAAGAGTTTGGGAACTTCTTTGCAGATGACTATGCTTTTAAGGAGACTTCTTTCCTGGATACAGATTCAGACTACAATATCTGAATGTCATTCTGGAGACATCAATGTGTTCTTGTATATGTGTGAGTTCCTTCCAAAAGTTCTTTCAGGAGGTCAGGAACAGATTGTCAGGAAAGACAAAGAGCGATGCCTTCACTTCCGGCTGGCAGCAGGCCCTAGAGTCAATCAGGCAGGGAGCCCACCCTGGACTATTGTGCTCAAATCAGATTGTATTTTACCATTCTAAACAACCATATGGAGCAGTTTTGGGGCAATGGAGTTAAAATAACCACTGACTAAGAGGTGCCCCCTTGCCAGGGACATTTCTAAGAGCCACACCTAACAAAAAGGTTGCTCTGTTTTTCCAGGAACTCATTTCTGGGAGCTGTGAAAGTAAAGCATCATTAGACTGAACAGCAGTGTGATGAGCCTGGAAAGCACGTCCACACTGAGCTTTGAGGAAGGAAGGGTATACCCAGGCCCAACTTTTTTTAATGCAACCTAAGTCACAGTTCTGTTTGGGCAAGTGTTTCTGAAAGCAGCATTTTTTTCTTTTTTTTTAGTCAGCTGTTAACTAACCCGGCCAACCTAAGCCTATGGAAATCATTGGAAAGATATGGGGGTAGCTCAGAGAATGGAAATAAATGCTGAAGAAGCAAATCTCAGGAAGGATGGGAAGCAAAGCTGATGGGCAACAAGAGCCCATAAGCAGCCTCTTCAGGAGGCCTCTTCAGCACCAACTTCAGGAGAAATCACCTCAGCCTTTTTCAGTCCTGAGTCCCTCCCCTTGAGATTCAAATGCCACAGAGACCACTGACCTAGGTTGGGTTACGTGTCCATTTCATGGCCAGAAGGGCAGGGCACTTTGAAGGACCATCCCACTAACTCTGTATGCAACGCAAGAGGGATGGTTTTCCAAAGCTGTTTTCAGGAGAAGGGGAAGTTATTTCTGGGCAGGCAAAAGCTCTAGATGTCCACTTATCAGCTTACTCACTGAGTGTGCATTCAGGAAAATTCGTCTTCTCCTTGAGCACCTTAGCAAAGAGGTTTAGCTACCTATGGAATCCAGGCCAAGAACCTTCTATGTGACCTTAGACAAATCACAAACCCTCTCTGAGCTGTACTTTCCTCATTTATAAAATTTAGTGAGCAGTTTGGGAGTACCTGGGTGGCTCATTTGGTTAAACGTCTGACTCTAGATTTTGGCTAACATCATGACCTCACGGTCTGTGAGTTCAAGCCCCACATCAGGCTCCATGCTGACTATGTGGAGCCTGCTTGGGATTTTCTATCTCCCCCTCTCTCTGCCCCTCCCCAACTCACGCGCGCTCTCTCTCTCTCTGTCTCTCTCTGTCTCTCTCAAAAATCAATAAACTTAAAGAAAAAAAAAAACCTTTTTAAAATTTATTGAACTGTTTGGACCAGATGATTCCTAATGGCTTATAGAGTGGAAAAAGCCAGAAGAGAGGATCTCATCTCAGATACTGGCAATGTGACCTTGGCTGACTCACTTGCCAAATTCTGGGTTTCCCTGTGTGTAAAATAAAGTAGACACCTTAAGCTTCCTTCTAGCTCTTAGATGGAAGTAGCCAGGTCAGTTTCCCCCACCCCAAAATCAATGGGATACCTTTGTTTTCAAGAAACACACACTGAAGTATTAAGGGGTAAAGGAGCATGATATATGTAACCTACTTTTAAATAATTCAGAAAAAAACCCATATATATGTAAAAAGAGGAAAATGTGGCCAAACCTTTTAAAAATACTAAATTTGAGGGGGGTCTGGGTGGCTCAATTGATTGGATGTCCAACTTCGCCTCAGGTCATGATCTCTCAGTCCCTGAGTTAGAGCCCCCCATGGGGCTCTGTGCTGACAGCTCGGAGCCTGGAGCTTGCTTCAGATTCTGTGTCTCCCTCTCTCTCTGCCCCTCCCCCACTCGCACTCTGTCATCCTCTGTCTCTCAAAAATGAATAAATGTTAAAAAAAATCAAAAAATCATAATAGAAAGTAAAAATAGTAAACTTGAATAAAGTGGGAGTTCTTTGTGCTATTCTTGAAACTTTTCTCTAACTGTAATTCTTTAAAAATAAGTTAAAAACAAAAAGTCAAAAGGAAGGGCAAAAGGAAATCTGCTCCTTCACTTCATGTCCAAAGGCCTTTTGATGAATATTTGTGTGACAAATGAATATTTGTATGTCCAGATTGCTAGATCCAAATTCTCTAGGGGAAGTTGTTAGTGCCAAGGCATGGATTCTACAATGCGTTCTCACTATTAGTGTGACAAAGCTCCACTGTGGACCTGGAAGGCACTGGATAAGGCCTATTTACTCCTCCTGAGGAGTCTGACTAAGTGGGTGGAGACTTCCTGTTGGCTTTTATGCTTTTCTTTTGTTTTAATGGTTGTTTGGGGGAACGTATTTCAGACACAGCATCTTTAATGACTTGTTCTTTTAGTGCTCATCTATAAGCCAACAAATGTCTCTACCAAGTACTTACTAATTTGACTTGAAGCCAAATATGACTACCTTCCCACAGTCATTTCTTTTTTTCTTTAATTTTTTTTTATATTTATTTATTTTTGAGAGACAGAGTGAGACAAAGTGAGACTGGGGGAGGGGCAGAGAGAGAGGGAGAAACAGGATTGGAAACAGGCTCCAGGCTTTGAGCTGTCAGCACAGAGCCCGACATGGGGCTCGAACCCACAGACTGTGAGATCATGACCTGAGCCGAAGTCGGACGCTCAACTGACTGAGCCACCTAGGCGCCCCAAGTCATTTCTTACTCCAAAATGATTTCAGTATCTAGAGGGGTATTCACTGCAGGATTATATTAGCAAAATGTTGGAAACAACCTAGTGGTCCATTAACAGAATACTGGTTAAATACATTCACACAATGAAAAACTGTGTAGATGGTAAAAAAGAATGAAGCAGCTTCCTAAAACGGCTATGGAACAATCTCCAAGTTAAAACTAAATGAAGCAACTCTATATGAATACATATGGAATAATCCCTGAGGCATAATTTTAAAAGCAACGTGTGAAATCATGTGTAAGTATAAAACTATTGTATTTAAAAACTGCTTGTATGAGTAAGCCATGAGTGGACAATTTTTTGCCTGCTCAGCATATGCCTGTATACACATATGCAAAGCATTTTCTGGGAAGATATACAGGAAATAAGTAGCAGTGGTGACCTCTAGAGAGTGGAGCAATCGGTGAAGGTACAGAGCTGGGGAACAAGGCTGAGAGAGAGACTTACTTTTCACTTAAATCTTTTGAGTTTTTTACCAAATTTAAAGCAGGAGTCATTGCCCCTTTAAGAGTAAATCCTCAGGGTCCTTTCTTATCATATAAGCTTAAGTAAAAGATAAATCACTGTAGCTGAGGAATTTGTGCTATTAGGGTGTAAGTATTCTGGATACTGAGTTCATGGCTTCTCATCTTTTTGCTCCTACCAGCTAGCCTTATCTTTGCACGTGGTAGTCACTTAATTTTTTTTTTTTTTTTTTTTTACTGAATTGAGATCAACTGGATTGATCTGCAGTGCTTTTAGGGGCACTTGTTTTGTTTTGTTTTAATTTTTTTTAACATTTATTTATTTTTGAGAGAGAAACAGAGACAGAGACAGAGCATGAGTGGAGGAGGGGCAGAGAGAGCGGAAACACAGATTCCGAAGCAGGCTCCAAGCTCTGTGCTTGCCAACACAGAGCCCAACAGGGGGCTCAAACTCATGAACTTGAACTGTGACATCAGGATCTGGGTCGAAGTCGGCCGCTTAACCAACTGAACCACACACGTGCCCCACCTTTTTTTTTTTTTTTTTCCTAAGTAGGCTCCACACCCATCACGGGGCTTGAACTCACAACCTTGACATCAGGAGTCCCATGTTCTACCCACTGAGCCAGCCAGGCCACTTTTAGAGGCACTTCTGTATACATTCTCATTTGCTGCTTTAAATCTAGGTATATTAATCCTTCGTGTGTTTCCCTCTTTTCTATCCTAAAGGAAAAAAGATAAAATATTCATTTTGTATTCTTAAAAATTTATTTTATTTTATTTTTTTAATTTTTTTTTCAACGTTTATTTATTTTTGGGACAGAGAGAGACAGAGCATGAACGGGGGAGGGGCAGAGAGAGAGGGAGACACAGAATCGGAAACAGGCTCCAGGCTCCGAGCCATCAGCCCAGAGCCTGACGCGGGGCTCAAACTCCCAGACCGTGAGATCGTGACCTGGCTGAAGTCGGACGCTTAACCGACTGCGCCACCCAGGCGCCCCAAGTATTCTTAAAAATTTAAAGCTTAGCCAGTCAATAGATGTAAATTTCTGCCTCCTTTCTGGCAGGCATTTTGGTATCATAAACCAGAATGTAAAACATGTTCAGGTTGTAACCCTAGTAATCCCTAGTAATCCCATCCTTACCCTAGTAATCCCATCCTTAGCAATTTATCCTAAGGAAATAATTACATAATTCAGAAAAAGATGTATGTACAAGGATGTCCATTGCAGTGTTGCTGATAATATTGAAAACTTGGAAACAATCTTACATGTTCATGGGTAGATAAGTGGCTAATTAAAGAATGATATGTCCATCTACTCTGCCCATTAAAAATGAGGATTCCACTCTATATTTATCGATGAGGAAAGATATCTATAGCATATTGTTAGGTGACAGAAACAGATTGTATATGTGTATGACCCCATTTTTATCAAATTACATAGATCACAATATGTATATATAAATAAATACATGGGAGAAATTCTATCAAAATATTAAAAATGTTTATCCCTGTATGATGAGTGATTTTTAATTTTCTCTCTGTATTTTTTAATATCACTTACATTTTTTCTGGAGTACACATTGTATCACTTTTACCAAAAACTGAAACTATTAAAAACAAAAAGTACTCTAGTGATTTCCCTAGTTTTATTCTTTGTTTCAACAAATATTTGTTGAGTACATCAGAGTATCCTAGCTTTATCTCTCTTATTTTACAGTCTGCAGAATTTTCTATGTGCCCCTGTGAGAAAACATTGAAGTTAAGTACTTATTAAACTTAGCTTTAAGTTTTAAAAACTTAAGGATCAGAAAAAAAATCAGAATAATAGCTATCTCTGAGGGAGGTTGGGATGGAGACTGATTGGGAAGGGTTATGAAGGAACGTGTTAGGGTAATGGTGATGTTCTAGAGGTCTGGTTTACAGAGGTATATGCATTTGTCGAAACTTAGCAAATTCACTCTTCAGAACTGTACACTCCTCTGTATGTCAATTTTACATCAAAAGAAAAAAACTAAGTAAATTGGATTTTAGTTAGTGATATTGATGTCTGGAATTTAGTTTGAAATGCACTAAAAACAACACAGATTAATAGATGATTTGAAGAATGGATGGTAATAAAGCAAATACAATAGAACATTAGTTGTAGAATCTAGGTGGGGTGTATACATGTGTTCATAATAAAATTCTTATAATTTTGCTGTTTGAACATTTTTCATAATAAAAAGTTGAGAAAAATGTAAGCACCAATCATCCATTGATATACTGAATAGTTATATATTTTATCCTTGTAAAGTAAATTCAGCAATTTGAGTTCTGGAAGTTGCCCCCAAGAAAAACTCAACCTTTTTGGATAGATAAGCTATATAAACACATACGTGTACATATGACAAAATTAGTGATAGGACTATTTTTGTGAGTGTGTTCACTGCACAGTTACCCAGGGCCCCACACTTAGTTTAATGCTGTGTGCTATTGCTGTTTTGGAATTCTTAATAATTTTTTAACATCAGGACTTACATTTTCATTTTGCACTGGGCCCTGCATATTATGTAGGGAGTCTTGACTAATGAACAAAAATAATATCATTAACACAAATTATCTTATTCCTATGCCAACCACTGTGTTAATCACTTTACATACATTATCTCATTGAATCCTCAAAAAAGGACTAAGGAGGTAGATAATATTAATATCCCCATTTTACAGATGAACATACTGAGGCTCAAAGAAATTAAGCTATTTGCTCAAGTTCACAGATTAATTGTAACTTCATGATGCATAGTAGTGCAGTACACATGGTAGATATTCAATATTTATTGAATAAATAATACTAATAATGGTTTCCATTTATTGAGCCTAGATTGCTCTTACTGAAACCTGACATGTTCTTCCCTACCCCACAGTCCCCATCTTTGGCAATACTACCTCAAGGCCACATTCACTGACACCCTAATTTAGGTCAGGTATCCTTTTATAATACCCAAGCCTTCTTCTTTATAGCATTCACCACACATGTAATTAGGTAGTTCTTGGTTTAACTAATGCCGGTTTTCGCTTCTGGAACTGGAATCTAAGTGAAGACAGTGGCTCATTTTTGTGTGTTCACCACTCTATCCCCAGCACCCACTGCTGTACCTGGAGCACAGCGTAACTACCTGCCAAAGTTTGATTATACGTTTTCTTCTTTCTTTCTTTCTTTCTTTCTTTCTTTCTTTCTTTCTTTCTTTCTTGTTATTTAGTTTCTCATTTAATCTTCAATCCTATGAGGTATAGATTATTACCATCATTTTACAGGAGAAGAAACCAAGGCCAAAGAAGTGAAGTCTGAGTTACCCCTACAGGGAAAGCATCACTGTGCCCAACATTTGCCTGACTCCAAAATCTCCGGTCACTTCACTGCAGCCCACTGTTTCCACATGACAATCTGCTCAACATTATTTTCCATCTCTAGACACCACTTATTCCTTTAGTATCTCTTTCAGCTCCTATTTTTGCTGTCTGACCTCGAGGCTCTCTAATGAAGGGAGGCATGCTTTCCAAGAAGTAATTACAGCAGGTGACATAACCAGGCTGGCTGTAGCCAGGGTTTTATTTTTTAACCTTGGTGAGTAAAGCAGCTGGAAACACTACCATCTAAAAGCAAAGGATCCAATTTCCTTTTGGTACTAACTCTTCTTTAGCTCTGGGAAACACCTTGAAATGATCTCTTGGGCTATGTAAATGTAAAGCAATCACCCATCTCTAGTTCTTGGAGAAGGCCTCAAATAATTAAGGTAAAGCAAATGGAGATGCTTTGAGATGTTAATAAGACATCTCTTAGTAGTTTTCTGCCACTATGGATAATTAGTACTATAAGTGTGAATTTAGACTGTCCTATGCTTATGCATCACTGAATATATTTGCAGAGCTGAGGAACTACTCTTTGGGTAATTGTTTGTAAGCATCATGGAAGTGGGATGGGAAGGAACGCTGGGAGACAGCACAGGCTTACTTCCTTTAGCCAGTGCTAGGGGAGAGGCTGTGAACAAAAAATAAAGAGTGCTTGGCCCAGCATGCCGTGGTGTGGATTGTTGAGTTCCATCTGTGGTGTTATTTAAAGACTGAAAATCCAAGACCTTAGGAATTGGAGTGATGACAGATTATGTTGCACTTTGTCTTTTGTAGGACATACAGCAAAAGAATATCATCTGGCAGTGATGGAGTTTCCAGAGGACCTATGTTTATGCTATTTGAGGGTAAGTGCAGACAGTGGACCTCTCAGAGTAACCACGGCTAATAGCAGTGTAAGTTACTCTATTACATTTCAAGTATTTCCTAAGCCTTCTAAAAAGGTGTGTTAATGTCACATCCTAGACTTAGTTGTGCTCCTGAGCTTGTTCCACTTTCTTGGAGGAATATCAAGTACTTGCTAAAGTCAGTGGTAGAAACAATGGTGACAGTCATCTGTGCAAGACAGTGGTACCCAGTGGGGCTGCATCCTCATAAGGGTGAGAGATGGCAGGGCTAGACCAGATCCAGAAAGTTGGGGCATAAGAATGAAAGGGATTGATCCTGAGAAAGATCCTGTAGTAAGAACCACATGAGAAATACAGAAGAGAAAGAGGTTTCTAGTTCTAGGAAATAGGCCATGAAGGCTTATGCCATCATAATTTGAACACTAAAGTATGTATGATATTTTGTCATCACTGGCTAGTGAGATATGATGTATATTTGTTACTCTGTATGTCTTAGCCAGTCTCCAAGATGGCTCCCAATGATCCTCACTTTTTTGTATTCATGTCCTTATGTGGTCTCCTCCCACAGTGAATCGGGGCTGGTCTATGTAAACAACAGACTATGGCAGAAGTTATAGTAGGTGACTTCTAAGAGTAAGTCATAAAGGACTTGTAACTTCTGCTTTGGCCTCTTGTATTGCCTGATTCGGGGGAAGCCAGCAATCATCATATGAAGACTCTTAAGCAGCTCTGTGGAGTGGCCCACAAGAGGAGACACTGAGGCCTCCACCAACATCCAGCACCAACTTGCCAGCCATGTGAGTAAGGCATTGGAAGTGGATATTCCAGCCCCTTTCAAGCCCTCAGGTGACTGCAGCCTCAGCTGACATCTGACTGAACCTCATGAGAAACCCCTCACCAGATCTTCCCAGTCAAGTGGCTTCCATATTCCTGACCCATAAAAACTATGAAAGATAATAAATGTTTATTATTTTTTAAGCCACTAAGTTTTGGAATAATTTGTTGTGCAACAATAAATAAAACACTATACTACCATAGATTCTATAGAATAAATGTCTATCTGAAACTCTGCCTAAATAGGTCAGAAAAGTCTTCAGAAAAGGGGACATGAGGTGAGTCTTCAAGCACGAGTAGGAGCTTGCAGATGGATGTAGGGTCAAGGGGAGTCATTTCAGGCTGAAGGAACAGCTTGACTACAGGGCCAGAAGTAAGAGGACATGACTTGTTTGAAAAACAACAATCAGTTCAGCATGAATGGGGTGCAGTGTGTTTAAAGAATGAGGCAGAGAGAGATTCGAAGAGTAGACAGCAACCAGTTCACAAAAAATTTTATATGCTATGCCCAGGTGTTTGTTTTTTTAATTCTGAAAGCAATGAAGGGCCATTGAAGAATTTTTTTAGCAGGCAACTGACATGATCACTTTTAAATATACAATTCTTTTTTTTTTTTAGAAGTATAAACTTTTTTTTAATGTTTCTTTATTTTGAGAGAGGTAGAAAGAGACACAGCATGAGCAGGGGAGGATCAGAGACAGGGAGACACAGAATCCGAAGCAGGCTCCAGGCTCTGAGCTGTCAGCACAGGGCCTGACACAGGGCTCAAACCCATGAACCATGAGATCATGACCAGAGCCAAAGTCAGACACCTAACTGACTGAGCCACCCAGGTGCCCCTAAATTTACAATTCTTAATTGTACATTTTAGAGTGATGGCCAAATGGAAAGTGGATTGGAGGTAGAAAGGCCATTTATTATTATTTTTTCTTTATATTTTTTCACTATTTTTTTAATTTTAATTTTATTTTTTTAATTTACAACCAAATTAGCGTATAGTGCAACAATGATTTCAGGAGTAGATTGCTTAATGCCCCTTACTCATTTAGCCCATCCCCCCTCCCACAACCCCTCCAGTAACACTCTGTTTGCTCTCCATATTTAAGGTCTCTTATGTCCCCCTCCCTGTTTTTATATTTACAGAAAGGCCATTTAAAAAGCTATTGCAAGTCCAGTCGCTAAGTGATTAGCGCCTGAACTAAGGCCTTAGCATTGTGAACAGAGAAGGGGGAATTGATTCAGAGGGCTTTTAGGAGGACCAATTTTTAGAATGTGAGGGATGAGGAAAGGGAAGATGTGGAATCCAGGAGGAGGAGCAAGTTTTGAGGCAGTGCGTTTGAGTGGTCCGTAGTCCAGCATGTATTGTGGGCCACTAAAAACACTGTCTGGCATGGAACCCAAAAGAGGGCAAGGTCAGGCTGAAGATGGACACACGTTTTGAAGGCTTTTTCATGCAAGCATCCCTTAATAAAAATGTAAATAAGCTCATGGGTGGAATAAAATCTGAATAAGGTTTAGAGTTTTAGGTTTATCTTTCACCGATAGTAAAGCTGTTTAGAAACCAGATTTACAGAAAGAACCTGGGATAGGATTGAAGGAAGAGAATTAGAACTAGGAACAGGTAGTGAGTTAACTCAAAGACCATTATTTATTTTTTTTAATTTAAAAAAAAATTTTTTTTTAATGTATTTTTGAAACAGAGACAGAGCATGAGCTGGGAAGGGGCAGAGAGAGAAGGAGACACAGAATCCAAAGCCGGCTCCAGGCTCTGAGCTGTGAGCACAGAGCCTGACACGGGGCTCGAACTCACGAACCGCGAGATCATGCCCTGATTCGAAGTTGGACGCTTAACCAACTGAGCCACCCAGGCGCCCCTTATTATTATTATTTTTAATGTTTACTTAGTTTTGAGACAGAGACAGAGCATGAACAGGGGAGGGGCAGAGAGAGAGGGAGACACAGAATCTGAAACAGGCTCCAGGCTCTGAGCTGTCAGCACAGAGCCCAACACAGGGCTCGAACTCAAGAACTGTGAGATCATGACCTGAACTGAAGTTGGACGCTTAACCGACTGGGCCACCCAGGCACCCCAAAGACCATTATTTTTTTAAGAGAACTCTTCACCCAACGTGGGACTCAAACTCATGACCCCAAGATCAAGAGTCACATGCTCTACCGAGTGAGCAAGCCAGGTGCCACTTGAAGACCATTTTTTTTTTTTTTAATTTTTTTTTTCAACGTTTATTTATTTTTGGGACAGAGAGAGACAGAGCATGAACGGGGGAGGGGCAGAGAGAGAGGGAGACACAGAATCGGAAACAGGCTCCAGGCTCCGAGCCATCAGCCCAGAGCCCGACGCGGGGCTCGAACTCACGGACCGCGAGATCGTGACCTGGCTGAAGTCGGACGCTTAACCGGCTGCGCCACCCAGGCGCCCCTGAAGACCATTTTTTAATATCTACCAGTTTTGCTGGGAATTCAAGCATAAGCAGAACCTGGTGACTGATTAGATATAGAAATGAAAGATAGGGCAAAGTCTAATAAATTATTATTCACCCATCCAAATAAGTTTCCTTTTTATTTTTAGATCTACTTGTTTCATCACCTCTAACATCTTATGGTCTATTATCACTATCACTGTTCTACTTTTTTTCAAATTTAATTATGCTTCTGTTTACTTTGCCTATTTTCCAGCAAATTTGTATGTTTCATGATCTTCTACTTCATTTTTCTTTTCCTCTTTTTCCCGTTCCTACTTTTTAGTGAACAAAAGAAAATAAGATGTCTCCTTTTCTTGAATATAAAACAAGTCTAGCTTGATTTCCTTTATTCAGTATTTTCCAGGCTTGGCACAGGTCTTGATGTCATTGTCAATGGCCTTCTAATTCTTTGAAATTGTCTTTCAACTAATTTGGTGATTTTCATCTTTAATACCTAATAATGGTCTTGAACCTAACACTCCAAGAGTTGGAATTTAACCTATCACCTGATTTGACTTCATCTACTTATCCAAGAACCATGTATTTAGAAATATCATAAAGATAAATGCAGTGTCCATAGCATTAGCATTTTAATGATTATAGAAAAAGTAACTTGCAGATCATATAGTCTTGTAATCAACTGGAAAGAAAGAATTATTGTGAAAAATGTGCTAAAATCCCAGCCTTTGAACAGTACTTTTTTCTTTGGTTGTTTCAAAACTAATTCTGCCTCAGTAAAAAAATGAGTATCAGTGGAATTCACGTCATCTTATTGGTGGAAATAACTGTGGTTTAAAAAAAAATAACCACTTAATTTTTGTTAGGAAGAAAGCCCAAAGAAAGTAATGCTAAAAATTAGTAAACGGAGCTGAGTGTTTTTACCAAAGTGCTTAGCGGTTAGCATAAAGAGACACCACTTAATGTACCTAATGTTTCAACATTTAATTAATAAAAATGGAGGCTTAATAAAAATTTTCTAAGGCACAAATGTCTAATATTTTAAATTTAGCTTTAGATAAAACTGTTTTATAGCACAATTAAAGACAAAATTGCAAAATTCTAATAGATGTTTTTCCTAAGATAAAAATGTTTTTTTTTCTGATTACATAATTGAGACATGCTCTTTTAAAAAATTCAGTTAATCCAGAAAAGCAGGAAATAAGTTAAATTACATAAACCTCACTAGCCACAGATAAGCATTATTAACATTTTGTGAACTTGCTTCCAACTGTCTCTTCACATATATATTTGTATATGCATATATATGCACATGGTTTCACTTGCACAGAATCATACTCTACATTCTGTTCTGTAAATTGATCCTTTCATTCTGTAACACATTGTGGACACCTTTCCATATCTATAAATACAGATCTGCTCCAGCTTTCTAAACAGATACATAGTATTATACTCTATATAAATACCATAATTTAATCAGTTATTCCCACATTGTTGAACATTTAGTTTGTTCCCAAGGTTTTCCTTTAATTAGCAATGCCATAATGAACACTGCTATCAGCTTTCTTTCTTTCTTCTTTTAAAAATTATTTATTTTTTTTTTAATTTACATCCAAGTTAGTTAGCACATGGTGCAACAATGATTTCAGGAGTAGATTCCTTAATGCCCCTTGCCCATTTAACCCATCCCCCCTTCCACAACCCCTCCAGTAACCCTCTGTTTGTTCTCCATATTTAAGAGCCTCTTATGTTTTGTCCCCCTCCCTGTTTGATATTATTTTTGCTTCCCTTCCCTTATGTTCATCTGTTTACTATCTTAAGGTCCTCATGTAAGTGAAATCATATATTTGTCTTTCTCTGACTAGTTTCACTTAGCATAATACTCTCTAGTTCCATCCACATGGTTACAAATGGCAAGATTTCACTCTTTTTGATTGCCAAGTAATACTCCATTGTATATATATACCACATCTTCTTTATCCATTCATCCATCAACGGACATATGGCTCTTTCCATACTTGGCTATTGTTGATAGTGCTGCTATAAACATGGGGGTGCATGTGCTCCTTCAAAACAGTATACCTGTATCCCTTGGATAAATACCTAGTAGTGCAATTTCTGGGTCATAGGGTAGTTCTATTTTTAATTTTTTGAGGAACCTCCATACTATTTTCCAGAGTGGCTGCACCAGTTTGCATTCCCAAGCTTTCCTTCCTTCCTTCCTTCCTTCCTTCCTTCCTTCCTTCCTTCCTTCCTTTCCTCCTTCCCTCCTTCTTTCCCTTCCTTCCTTCAAATAAAATGTGGCTCAGAGCTCCCACTCATTGATGTGGGCAAGAATTATTTCTGGGACTCTTTTACCCATTGCAGTGAACTGTACAAAACCTCTAGGGTTTGAGTGGTCCTGAGACTCTGAATTGCGGTTATGCTATTGATTCTCCTTTGTGTGGCCAGAGACAGTTCTCAGAAGACCCCAGAGGTCTTCTCCATTCTGGGGAGCAAAACAGTCCAGCACTCTTATGGCACTCAGGGTCTTAGTGCTTAGTAACCTGTTTTGCAAGCATCCTGCAGCCATCCCAGCCTAGGAACTGTCCTTTGCTGGATGCTTTGGGAGAGGGAGACACTTGGAAGTCCTAAAATCCCACAAACTCTTCCTGGATTCAGTGCTGTCTTTACATAAGAAGGCTATTTCTTGAGGAGATGGGAAAAAGGCAAACTACTATTCAATCTTTCCAGATAAACCTGTAACAGACAACTAGACAGTTGACTTTGGAGGAGTTATGACACCATCTTAAACCTCAAATTCTTTATCTATAAGATAACAACAAATAGCAACTCCATCCCACTAATTGTAGAGGCCAAAACACTCAGCTGTCTTTAGCTATTCTCATTCTCTCACTGCCACGTACATCCTGCCTCCTGAACCTTCTATATAGATGCAGAATCTGACCACTACTCCCTGACTCCACTGCTTCTAACTTGGGCCATGCCTCCATCATGTCTCACCTGGATCTTTGCAGCAGACTCCTAACACATCTCCGACTCTACTCTTGTTCCCTTATGATCAATTGTCAAGGCTATCACTCCTAACTCCTTTAAAAAGGACTGTGGCTTCACATCTAACTTAGAGGGAGAGGCCTTACCTTATAAGGCCCTCCTAAGGATTTAGCCCCACCTCTCCTCAACTCCAACCATCCTCTTCTTCAGTCACCCTCTCCTTGCCAAAACATATCAAGCAGACCTTTTGCATTTATTTTTTTCTCTGCCTCCAGTAATCCTTTAGGGTAGCAGTTGTTGTTATTCAGGCTCAAATCATTCCCTTTACCAGTATCCCCATACTCTGCTTCATTTTTTTTTTTCCCATAGCGTTTATCACGGTGTCTATTATCTATCTCTTAAACTGCAATGTAAACCTGTTGAAGGAAGGGAGTTGTCTATTTAGTTTTAAGTTCCTGGAACACCTCAGGGGCACAATAAATATTTGCTGAGTGAATGAATGGACAATCATAATCATCATTACCTTTCAGAGTCATAGTAGGAATTCATTCTGATAATGTAGTGCCTACCAAACAGTACAGAGCAGACAAATAGAGATTGTTAAACATAATCATCATCATTATGTTTAAACAAAGCTTTGAATAATATATTAGAAAAAAAGGCATTCCAGCAAAAAAACAAAAACAAAAACAAACAAAAAACTGACTAGAGCAGAGGCCTACAAGTAGGAAATACCCTGGAGAAAACTGGATATTGGTGAGATATAGGGCTGGAAATGCAGGGCTAGGGCAGAAGTGGAAGAAATTAGGGGCGCCTGGGTGACTCAGTCGGTTAAGCATCTGACTTTGGCTCAGGTCATGATCTCCTGGTCTGTGAGTTCCGAGCTCCGTGTCAGGCTCTGTGCTGACAGCTCAGAGCCTGGAGCCTGCTTCAGATTCTGTGTCTCCCTTTCTCTCTGCCCCTCCCCCACTCACCCTCTGTCTCTCTCTCTCTCTCTCTCTCAAAAATGAATAAACATTAATTTTTTTTTTAAAGGAAGTGGAAGAAACTGAACTAAGAGCTCAGAAGCCTAGATTTGTCCCTAATAGGGGAAACCATCCAAGATTTTCAGCAAAGAAAGATACGAGATCTTGGTTTTTGAAACTTCCGTGGTGATGATCAGTTATCCTGTGTTGCAAAGTTGCATTTTCTAGCTTGTGGGAGGTGGGTTTTTTAATTAGAGAGAACAATGAAGTTTCTTTAAGAAACTTGGCTGGATTTTTTTGGGTATAGGCTGATTAGACCTGGTCTGTGACCCTATCTGTGACCACCCTTTTTTCGTGTACACGTAAAACGTGCTCCATGTAGGAGAAAAAAAACCTTGGTGATTCACTCTTAGCCTGTCTGAATTAACCAGCTACCTCCTCTTTCCTGATTCTGATTTGTTTAACCTTTGGTTATTAAGTCTTCTTCAGACCTTGGCTATGTTTCATGTCTTAGTTTTCCACTTCGCATACAATTTCTGACCATGCCTCTCTCCATTACATAACCC
Source organism: Herpailurus yagouaroundi (assembly GCF_014898765.1). Classification (NCBI taxonomy): domain Eukaryota; kingdom Metazoa; phylum Chordata; class Mammalia; order Carnivora; family Felidae; genus Herpailurus; species Herpailurus yagouaroundi. Next base: position 10,929,526 of record NW_024412444.1, read on the forward strand.
CACTTTCAGTTAAAATCTTACCAAAGGGCGGTCCTGGGACCATCAGCATTGGCATCACCTGGGAGCTTGTTAGACATACAGAATCCTCAGGACCCACCCAGTCCCATTGAATTAGAATCCACATTTTAATAAGATCCCTGGTGATTTGTGTCCACATTGAAGTTTAAGAAGCGCTCTTCTTAAGCATTTCTTAACCAACGCCTGCACCAGTGTCCTTCAAGAGCCCCCATCATCTTAAATAAACATACAAGGTGTCTGTTTTCTTTTTCTTTCTTTTTTTTTTTTGAAGTCTATTTATTTATTTTGAGAGACAGAGAGAGAGAGAGAGAGAGAGAGAGAGAGAGAGAGAGAGAAAACAAGCATGCAGGTGGGGGAGAGGCAGAGAGATAGGGAGAAAAAGAATCCCAAGCAGGTTCCAGCTGTCAGTGCAGATCCTGACTCGGGGCTCAATTTCATGAATCAAGCCATGAGATCATGACCTGCGCCAAAATCAAGAATCACTTAACAGTCTGAGCCACCTAGGTGTCCCCAGGGTGTTTGTCTTCTAAACAAACTTTCTGGATGAGTCCCCCTAACCACTCTCTCCAACTAGAGAGCTTTCTACACTGTACTTTCTCTATAGGAATTTGAAGCACCGAATGCTCTGAATGTGCAGTGTTTCTCAAGGTACAATCCTCAGATCACCTACATTTGAATCCTACAGGGTTTGTTAAAAATGCAGATTCCTGCCCCCATCTTTAAGGGACTCTTTAAGGGAAGTGCAAACCACTTTTTCACCTAACATCTGATACATAATAACCATCAAAGAACCATTAGAGAACTCTGGTGGCAGAAACAAAAGCAGTTTCTGAGTATACTAGCTCCCCCTTCTCCATACTGAATTATCTTTCCAGCTTTGACCCCATTCTCTTATCCAGTCCTGTAGTGGGTTATTTGAAATACAGTAATGACCCTATTGTTAGTACTATTTTGTAAAAGAGCGCACACAAATGTTATTCTGGTACCTCTTTTTTCAAAAGTATGCAAATAGCATTCCAGAATTTCATTTTTTTTTTAATATTTATTTATTTTTGAGAGAGAGACAAAGCGTGAACAGGGGAGGAGCAGAAAGAGAGGAAGACAGAATCTGAAGCAAGCTCCAGGCTCTGAGCTGTCAGCACAGAGCCCAACACAGGGCTTGCACCCACGAACCATGAGATCATGACCTGAGCCAAAGTTGGACACTCAACTGACTGAGCCACCCAGGCGCCCCTCATTTTTTATTGGTTATCAGTCACTCACAGACAAATGAGATGTAGATATTCCTACTAAAAACTTTAATATTTATTTCTCTGCTTCTTAGCATTTTCTTATAATAAAAGAGGATGCTTTTCTTGTGTCTGATGCTTTAAGTCACTGTGTTCCTCTTCACCAATATCTTATATTAGGCCAGCTAGTTTCATTGTCAATTCTATTAGAAAAGTGTCTGGGAAAAGCAAGAGGGGAATATCAGATACATTTTTCACCAGTTAGTGTTATTATATACCTAAACACTATACTACTCTTTAGGGCCTGGGAGTTGAGGGGCAGACAAATGCTACAACAGAGACAGAAGGGACTAGCCTATGGTTTGCTGGTCTACCTTCTTATCCCTCCAGACCAGGTCAAGGGCTCCTGCCACTGACATGAAAGTTGAAAAGAGTGGGTGAAAGAATGGTAGCGCTAGTTGCATAACCATTATGAAATCAAATTACACAGATTGAATCCACATTAATAGATATTAAATATTAAATTAATAAAAATGACACCTCTTGCAAATTAAATTTAAATGAAGTCTGAATCTTAATGAAGAGGGATCTGGAGACAGAGACAGAGAGACAGAGAGAATAATTTGTATTCCAGACTTCTGCATCCATCTCCAACAGTGTTGTTTTAGATTTAAAAAAAAATCCTTCTTTCAAAATATTAGAAAATCAAAAACAAAAGTCTCTTTCCTCTCTCAAAAGGGTTCAAGACTTCAGAAGCATTCTTTAATGAGTCTATCTTTATGTAACCTGTCCTAAACCCCCCAGTAAGATCTAATCTTATACTCCTAGAGTCCCTATAGTGCTTCCATTTCTCATTTTCTAAATCTCCTATTCTTCCTTGATTTGTGGTCTTATCTGGGTTTCTTCTTCTGGGTTGTATCCCCTTGGCCAGTTGTAAATTCTCTTAGGAAAAACTATGTATTTTCCTCTTTGTACCTATCAACAAGTATTTGCTGTGTTCTCTATGCTCAGCAAAGTGAGGCACACAAAAGCATAAATTAGAAAACAAATAGTTTAGCCTGGAAGAAAAATATTACCTATGTAAAACTGTAGCAATTACTCTGAAAGCATATAAGTATATGACTAATAGAGATGTGAGTTTTGATACCATACAGGTCTGTCTGGGGAGGTGCAAAAACCACTGAAGAGGAGTATGGATGTCCAACACTATGCAGTTTAGCCTTAGGATCCACAGTAAAAATCCCAGTGGTCTAGAAAGAGTAGAGGACCTCAGTAGAGCTGCTTATATTTAAATGGAAAATGAGGACACCTGGATGGCTCAGTTGGTTGAGCCTCCGACTCTTGATTTCGGCTCAGGTCATGATCCCAGGGTCATGGGTTTAGAGTCCTGCAGCATCAGGCTCTGTGCTGAGCATGGAGCCTGTTTGGGATTGTCTCTCCCTCTATCCCTCTCTCTCCCCTCCTCTGTCCTTCTCCCCTGCTCACGTGCTCTCTATTGCTCTCTCTCTCAAAATAAAACAAAAAACAAATGGAAAATGAGGGCAGTGAATATCTCCAAGCTATTATCTAATGTGATGAACCTAGGCCAAAGCTCTTGGTTCAATTTTCCTGAATTCCATAATTTCCAGGATTTATTATGTTCAAGTGGGGAAGGACACATGAAGATTGGTCATTAATATTAGCCAGTGCCAAATTTAATTCAATTTAGAAAAATAAAAAGGGTGAAATTTCTGCAAGTTATGAAGCAGTTCATAAGATTACATGAATTATGGTGATCATAATTGTTGGTTTTGCCTCCCAGTGTCCCTTCTGATAACCCTATCTTAACTTTCCTTTAGAAATGCTCCTTATTTCATTCTGAGCCCACTTGATTCAGATAGGGCTCTCCTCCTAGTTCAGGGGGTGGAACATGTGACCTAGGTCTGACCAGCCACCACCCAGAATTCTATTTACCACAATGTTGGTACTGGGATGGGTATGACCAATTCAAGACAGAGAAGGTGAGTTCCAAGAGTTGCTTAAAAATTTCCAGGAAGAAATGCTATGTTTCCATTGGACTTGAACCTGGGAAGATGCGAAGTTGGAGGTTTGAGGTGTGTTGGGGGATGAGATTAAATTACATAGATAAAGCTCAAGAATAAAGCCAACTTAATGGGAGGTGGAACCCAAAAATGGAGAACAACCAAATCCTGATGACATTGTTGGAATCTTTGGATAGAACTCCAATAAAGGAAGATATACCCTAAAACTTAAGTGACACGAATTACTAAATTTTCTTTTATTGTTTAATAAATCCGCCTGAGTTGGGTTTTCTGTCACTTCCAAACAAAAAGGTCCTAATTGATATATACATACATTCTAAATTACAGGGTACCTACTCTAAATGTTTTGGTTGAGAGGGACTAAGAAGTACAATTGGGGCAGGGCCAATCAGGGAAGTCTTTATGACTGAAAGAGATAAGGAGAGAGAAAACAGAGAAAGTGCCTAACTAAAGCCTTGGACTAGAAATGAGCACATTGGGCCACTGGAGCCCTAAGGAGAGGAGGACAAGTGTCAGAGAGGATCTGGATGAGAAGTTAAGCCAGATAGTGTGGGGATAGGTTATGGGAGTTATAAAACTGAGATAAAGGAATTTAATGTAATGAGACTAGGGAAGGGTTGGTGATTAAGGAAGATTAGATTATGTGGGTGAACCTGATATTAAGAAGACTGATTCCCTAGGGCCCCTGGGTGGCTCCATCAGTTAAGTGTCTGACTTAGGCTCAGGTCATGATCTCACCACTCATGGGTTTGAGCCCTGCATCAGGCTCTGTGCTGACAGCTCAGAGCCTGGAGGCTGTTTTGGATTCTGTGTCTCCATCTGCCCCTTCCCCCCTCTCTTGCTCTCTCTCTCTCTCTCTCAAAAATAAATAAACATTAAGGAAGAATGATTCCGTAAGTTGATGCATTAATACAGAATCAAGAGGTACAATGGTGAGATCAGCAATGGGAAAGCAGAGACAGAAGGGACAGAAATGAAATCTGTTTAAAGGGAAAAACTTACAAATTTTGGAGCACATGGATAATGAAAAACCTGCATGAGTTACATATAGCTGCTTTCACTCTCTGAAAGTTATAGGCAGATATATACATACTTCTTGAATCCAAGTTAAAACACAAAAAGAAGTGGGGAACTTGGGAGAAAGACCAAATTTCCCAACACTATATCAGCCTAGGATTCCCTCTTTAAGTCTGTATGTCTGCAGTGAAGACACTATTTTGAAAATTTTGATTTGTCTCTCTCCATCTTAATTGCCGCTGTTCCAGTCCAAGTCATCATTATGTCTCACCTGGTTGGATGATTGAAATTGCTCCTTAAATGGTTTTCCCCCTTCATTGTTATCTCCGCCTCCTCTTTGTTAGGGGTCCCTAAGACTACGCACCCCCATATTCAATGATATGCTAGGAATACTCACAGGACTCAGAGTATAGTGTACTCATGGCTATCCATAATTTATTACAGCAAAAAAGTCAAAGCAATCTCCAATGGGAAAAGGCACACGGGGCAAAGTCCAGGGGAAACTAGACCCAAGCTTCTAAGAGTCTTCTCCCATTGTAGTCATACAGGATGTGGTTAATTCCCCCTAGCAATGGGTTATGACAACACATGTGAAATGTTAATCAGGGAAGCTTGTTTAAAACTCAGTAACCAAGGATTTTATAGGGGGTTAGTCATATAGGCATCCTCTGCCTAGCAGGTACCAAAATTCCAGAGTCCTCAAAGGAAGGCAGGTGTTCAACTTTATGCAGGTGTTCAGTTTGAGAAAGTGAGCAATTCATACATTTGCGTGGTGAGAACCCTTCCAAAATCTGAGTTGCCAAACATGAGCTAAACACCAATCTTGTAAGCCAGACTTTCAAAAGATAGCAGTCAGGCCAGCTATGCTAACTCTCTTCTGCACATCTTCCAACCCATTCTCTAGTCAATAGCCAGAAGGAATCTTCTTAAAATATAAACCAAATTATGTATATTGTACTTAGACTACAGTTCAAGTTCTAACATGATCCATAAGACCCTGCATGATGTTGACAGCTCCTTCCCCCACAAATTCATCTCCAGCTACCTTCCTCATCATCACCCTCTGACCTTATTAGCCTCCTCTAAGTTTCTAAAGCATTACCACCCAACAGAACATTCTATGATACTGGAAACGTTCTTCTACAATGTCCAGTTGCTGTTGGACTACATGTAGCTATTGAGCACTTGAAATATGGCTAAGGAAATGAATATTAACTAAGGAAATGAATTTAACTAAGGAAATTAATTTTAAATTTTATTTTATTTTACTTATTTTAAATTTAAATAGCCACATGTGGCTAGTGGCCACAATATTGAGCAGTGAAGTTCTAGAACACACTGAGCTTTTCCCATTTTAAGGCCTTTTGTTGTATGGGAAATTACCTTGATAGCAATGGTAAACATCAATTATATTATTAGGCAGGGTATCCCAAATATTATAGAACAGAAGTACTCACAGATCAAATTAAAATGCTTCAGTGACAATAAACTTAAAGAAAAAACTTAAAAAAATGCTTGAGTCACACAGTTTATTTGTCTAAAATACAGTGAAAACCAATGGAAAAGAGATGCAGGGTTAAGTTAACACATTATTAGGAAAGGGTGCAAAAGAAGCGAAAGATCTTGCAACTTAAATCCTAGATTACATAATATTTGTATGTCCTACAGCTGTCTGCTGCATTAGCCTTCTCTGCTAACTTCAACCAGAGTTGAAGTTCAAGCAAGGGAGCCCACAGACAGAAGGTGTCCTAGGCCAATGACATACATTTGCTCTACCAGCAAGACATGGGGCCAAGTATACCTTGCCAATAGCTGTAGCTTGCCAGTTAACCTGCTAAACAGCTATGGGTTTTATTTGAGCCAAGGGTTTATGTGTTTTAGGCAGAGGACACATGGACCAGAATAGATATTACCAATGAGTTACTGGATTATGACCTCATAAATATTAAGTGCTCATGTATATTTAGTGCATTCTGGACATTAAATATCTCGTATATATTTAATTTGTCATGAATATTTAGTGCTTAGGTGCTTCATGTATATTTAGTGCCTCTCAAGTATTACTCATGGTCCTTTAATCTCTATCCACATTTAACACACATGTGTTCTACCCACTGGCTACTTCTCTATATTTAACACATCTCATGAGTTTCATCTATCCTGTGTTTTTTCTTTTCCTCTGTATCATAAGTCAATATTCTCTAACAGTGTAACAAATGCACATTATACCTCTGCATGTTTCTTCTTTGTAGAGTGACCTTCCTCTGGCTCATCCCATAACAGGCTCCTATAGCCTTTAGGTCTCAGTGGAAATGTCAACTTCTCTGAAAGGCCTTCTCTGATCACCCTTCTGTTAGAGACTGAATTGTGCCCCCCCACACCCCTGGCCATATTCATAGCTGAAGTCCTAAACCTAATGTGGCTATTTTTGGTGACAGAGTCTTTAGAAAGGTAATTATGGTTAAATGAGGTCACAAGTGTGGAGTCATAGTTCTATAGGAATACTTGGTATCCTTAAAGGAAGAAGAGATGCCAGATACTTCTGGTCTATGGTATTTTGTTAAGTCAGCCTTTGAACTGTTTTTACTAATACTTTCGATACCAAACGTGTGGGTTTTTTCATTACATCAACCTATTCTCCAACTCTCCAGATATCAACTGTGTGTTCAACAATTCAATTTTGACACTATCTACCTAGAGTTAGCATCAGATCCCTCAAATTAAAGGGCTCAGTCCCATAAGACTGCCCTGTCTTCAGATGTCATTTGGAAGTCCCAGGCTGCCACCTGCACTTCTGACTGGTGATAAATCAGGGGTTCTTACAACCCTTTCCTCAGGTTTAATAATTTGCTAGAACAGTTCACAGAAGTCAAGGAAACCCTTTATTTACTCTTCCCATTTTATTATAAAAGATACAACATGGGCATCTGGGTGGTTCAGTTGGTTAAGCCTCAGACTCTTGATTGCAGCTCAGGTCATGATCTCACAGTTCATGAAATCGAGCTCCATGCTGTGAATGCAGAGGTTGACTGGTATTCTCTCTCTCTCTCTCTCTCTCTCTCTCTCTCTCTCTCTCTCTCTCTGCTCCTCTCCTGCTCACACTCTCTCTTTATCTCTCCCAAAATAAGTAAATAAACATTAAAAAAAAGATACATCATAGGAACAGCCACATGGAAGAGAGGCATAGGGCAAAGTACAGGGGAAGAGTAGAGATTCCATGCTCTTTCTGGGTGCACCACCCTCTCATTATCTCCTGTGTTCACCAACTCAGACACTCTCCAAATTCCACAACGTAGGAGTTTTTATGGAGGTTTCATTATGGAGGCATGATTGATTAGATCACTGGCCATTGGTAGTTAACCCAATATTCTTCTCTCTGGGAGGTCATGGAGTGGGACTGAAAGTTCAACCCTGTAATCATGCCTCCTTCTTTCTGGCAACCAGCCCCCATCCTGAAGCTATCTAGGGACCCCAGCCACCAGTCATCTCATTAGCACACAAAAGATCCTCTTATCTCTCCAGAGATTCCAAGGGTTTTAGGAGCAGTGTGCCAGGAACTCGGGACAAAGACCACATGCTTACTTTCATTATATTATTCAGCACTAGCAGGCAAATACACCATCTACCAGATCCATCTAAAGTAAGTCTTCCCTGCTCCTGTTAATCTGCTTCTTACTATGATATTTCCTTCTTCACACTTAACATAACTCATCATTATTTTAATTATTTGCTTGAACCTGTTTTCCCCAATAAACTGTAAGCTTGCTATGGCTGTAACAATGTCTGTTTTGCTCATTTTTGTAACCTCAGCAAGGTGTCAATGAATATTTATAAGTGGAACGTCAGAGCTCATGCTGAAAATGAATGAATGAAACTCCAAAGAACATATTAATGTTTGACCAAAAAAAAAAAAAATTGTACAAATCAGCAAGTCTGGCTCTTAAAAATTATTTTCATGTACTTATATGCCTAAAGCCCTAATTTCTTTTATTGTGGTAAAATACACATAACATAAACCTTACCCTTTTAACCATTTTTTTTAAATTTTTTTTTTCAACGTTTATTTATTTTTGGGACAGAGAGAGACAGAGCATGAACGGGCGAGGGGCAGAGAGAGAGGGAGACACAGAATCGGAAACAGGCTCCAGGCTCCGAGCCATGCGGGGCTCGAACTCACGGACCGCGAGATCGTGACCTGGCTGAAGTCGGACGCTTAACCGACTGCGCCAACCAGGCGCCCCCCCCCTTTTAACCATTTTTAAGCCTACAGTTCAGTGCCGTTAAGTCCATTCACGTTGTTGTGCAACCTATTCCTATCTATGTCTAGAACTTTTTCATCATCCCAAACTGAAACTTTGTGCCCACTGAACAACAACTTCCTTATTCCCTCCTTCTCCCAGCCTCTACTTTGTGACCCCACGAATCTAGGTACCTCATATTAAGTGAAATCATACAATCATTGCTTTTTGTGTCTAGCTTAATTTCACTTAGCATAATATCTTCAAGGTTCATCTATGCTGTAACATGTCCCAGAATTTTATTCTTTTAAGGCTGAATAATATTTCAGTGTGTGTGTGTGTGTGTGTGTGTGTGTGTGTGTGTGTGTGTGTATAAACACATTTTACATATCCACATATAGATGGACTTTTGGGTTGCTTCCACATTTTGGCTATTGTGAATAATGCTGCTATGAATACTGAAGGACAAATATTTGTTTGAGTCCTGCTTTCAATTCTTTTGAGTGTATATCCAGAAATGGGGCTGCTGGGTTATCTGGTAATGCTATGTTTAATTTTTTTGAGGAATTTCTATATATTTCTACCGTGGCTGTATCATTTTACATTCCCACTAGCACCATACAAGGGTTCCGAAACTAACACTTGTTTTTTCTGGGTTTTGTTTGTTTTTCATAATAGCTATCCTAATGAGTGTGAAGTGGTTTCTCACTGTTTTTTATTTGCATTCCCCTAATTCTATAGCTGCTGTAGAAAAGAGTATAGAAATTCCCCTAAAAAAGATGTTTTTGAGTATCTTTTCATGTGCTTATTGGCCATCTGTACATTTTATTTGGAGAAATGTCTATTCAAGTCCTTGGTGCATTTTTGAATTGTGTTGTTTTTTGTCATTGTTCAAGTTGTGGGAGTTCTTCATATAGTTATTCTTAGATATTAATCTCGCATCAGGTAAATTATTTGCAAACATTTCCTCTCATTCTGTAGGTTGCCTTTTCACTCTGTAGACGGTGTCCTTTGATGCGCAAAAGTTCTCAATTTTGATGAAGCCCAATTTACTTATTTTTTTCTTTTGTTACCTGTGCTTTTGATGTCATTTCAAAAAAATCATTGCCAAATGCAATGTCATGAAGCCTTTTTCTTGTGTTTTCTTCTAAGAGCTTTATAGGGTTTAGCTCTTATGCTTAAGTCTTTGATTCATCTTGAATTACAATTGGCTTTTGAACAACACAGGGATTAGGAGCACCAGTCCCTGGCACAGTTGAAAATCCACATGTAACTTTTGACTCCCCAAAACTTAACTACTAATAGCCTACTGTTGACCAGAAGCTTTACAAATAACATAAACAGTTAACACATATTTTGTATGTTATATGCATTATATACTGTATTCTTACAATAAAATAAGCTAAAGAAAATGTTATTAATAAAATCTTAAGGAAAATACATTTATAGTAGTGTACTGTATTTATGAAAAAAAAAATCCACACATAAATGGACCCATGCAGCCCAGGCCTGTGTTGTTCAAGGGTCAGCTGTATTTTTGTATATGGTGTAAGGGTACAGTGTCATCTTTTTGCATATGGGTATCCAATTTTTCAAGCACCGTTTGTCGAAAAGACCATTCTTTCCACATGGAAAAATCACTTGACCATACACCCAATGGTTTATTTCAAGGCTCTCTATTCTATCCCATTGGTCTACATGTCTGTCCTTAAGTCAGTACTATACTGTTGACGTAACTATAGCTTTACAGCAAGGTTTGTAATCAGAAAGTGTGCCCTCTGACTTTGTTCTTTGTAACAAAATTTTTAATCCACTTTCTCAGATTATTCATGGGGGTTCCCACCTCAGTGACACTGCAAAAATACATACTTCATAGCAATTCTTTCTTTCTTTTTTTTTTACAATGTTTATTTATTTATCTGTGCTGTCAGCACAGAGACTGACACTCAATCTCACGAACCAGGAGATCATGACCTAGGCTGAAATCAAGAGTCAGATGCTTAACTGACTCAGCCACCCAGGTGCTCTTGGTGAAATAGCAATTATTTCAAATGAGAACTAGTCTTTGTAAATACTTAACATCAAGGCATCTAGGAACAGCAGTACCAGCTTGGAATCATTGCATTTCCTTTATTTCCTTAGACACAAGTCTTACTCACAACAGAATTAGAATTTGCAGTGTTCTAGTATTTTCTGCAGGCTGGCACTGCCTCTTTGGGAAATCAGCCAGGAAGACTTTCTGTATTAAGTTTAACTTAGCTAACTCGTTTAGTTTGGGCTATCAGACTCCATTAGCTTGTCTAGCTTGTTCAAAACAAGCTGTTTGGGGTTTTTTTCCAGGCAGGGATGCTACACATTCAAGGTTAGTCTAATAAAAAACAAAAGTCAATGGGACAAAAACCATTACAGAAATTGAAGGCAATCTCTGATAACTGAGGCACAGCTTTACTATTTTGCCTCTGTAAACGATAAAAAGAGAGTCAAACTTATTTTAGTGTGGTCTTTAAGATTCTCCATTTTAAGTTAAACAGAAGAAAAATTACAGTTGGAGAAACTTCTTGGTGTTTTGCTGTTCTCCTAACAGAGGTAGGGTGGGGTGGTAAGAAAGAATGTTGGACTGTGTCTGAGGAGGTCTGGCTTCTAGAGGGATTTTGCCATGGGAACTAAGTCACTGGCTCTTTGAGTTTCAGTTTCCTCAACCATGTGTTGAAAGAATTCTTGGATCTCTAAGAACTCTAGCGGCTATAATAATATTACAAAATTTTTTTTACCTCCCTAGATATTATTTCTTAATATTCTCTAATTTTCAGAGAATGCTGTATATAACTGTTATTAGCATTAATGTTTTGTCTGCTCTGCTAAATTATAAGGTCCTAGAAATCACATTCAGTTTGCTATCCCTTACAATTCAGCACTATAAGTTTCATAAATTAAATAAATATTTGAAGAAGGAAGGGAGAATGAGTTTTCTTTTTTTGTTCTGAAGGTCACTTGCCAATGATAATTCTTTATTTTCTTTTCTTTTTCTTTTTCTTTCTTTTTTTTTTTTTTTTTTTACTTTTTAGTGAGATAAATATCCTTTGGCTAGCGTATAATGACTATATCATACTAATGATAATATTTTTTTGAATTAAAAATAATTTGTGGGTTATTTTATAATATAAAGACCTATAAGCAATACATTATATTAGTATTCTATAATACTGCTTTTTTGGGAAATAAACTCTCAGGGAAGATTTCCCACAAGCACTTGATATGGTAAAAGGCTAATATGACGAATCCAGATTATTTACCATGTGTAACTATATTAGTCAGGACTCTCATAGTTGCAAATGTCAGAAGATCTAGCTCAAACTGGTTCAACCAAAAAAGAAAGTATATTTGACTCATGTATCTGAAAAGTTCAGACTTGGCTGAATCCAGTACTGAATGATGTCATTAGGACTTAATCTTACTCTTTGCATTTCTTGTTTTTTTCTCTGTTGGCTCCATTCTGGGTCTAGCTCTTCCTTTACAGCGATAAGGCTGCAAAGAGCTCCAAGCTTACATTCTATCCTCTCTGCAATCCTGATGTTAGGACAGTGCTTCTTTCAGAATAGTTCAAATGACTTCCAGAGTTAAGTTGCACTCTTTGATTGGGTCATGCTGAGGATGTATCCGTACCCATCATTGTTCTAGGTATATGGAATACATTGACTGGCTAGGACTCGGTTAGGTGCCCACACTGGAGTTCAGAGATAGCATTTACCTCCTCCTGAATCTCATGGACTGAGAATGATGGGAGGGTGACTTCCTGTTGAAAAACCAAGGACTCTTAGGCAGAAGAAGATATAATGGATGATGGGCAAATAAGAGCAGTGGGAATCCAGAAAAAAAAAAAAAAAGCTAACAAAAACCAAATCCTAGTTCTGCAAAACAAAACTATTTTTTCGATCTGTTTTTGTATAAAAGTAATTAACTGAGAAGTGAACTCTAAGTACAAATTTGTTCTAACTTCTGCCTACCATTTGAGTTTTCTGATGTAATTGTACATTGTAATAGTTTTAATGTAAACTCTGACTCATGTCAGTTACTAATTACATTTAGTTGCAAGTGATAGTTCTAACTACAGAGGCTTAAATGGATAAGGGTTAATTTTTAAGAAGTCCAGAGGTAGGTTATTGCTGGCATTGGTTTTGTTCCTTATGGATACGAGTCTCTTGATATTTTCTTCACAGTCCCAAAATGGCTGCTGGAATTTTGACCTTTATATCTAGGTTGGCAGGAGGAGGAAGGTAAAGAGTACAAAAGGGCAAGAACTGCTTGCTGTGTTTATTTACTTTTTTCTGCATGCTTTTTAAAGAGTATAACCAGATGTACCAATGACCACTTTTGCAAACATTTTATTCATCACATGGTCACATATATTTTTCTATGGAGGCTGAGAAATACAGCATTTGATTTGTGTTCAGTGCCACCCCAAATTAAAACAGGCCACATTACTAATGAAAAGGGGGATAATGGATATTGGATAGCTATGTTAGTCACCTTGGGCTGCTATAACAAAATACCATAGCCTGGGTGGCTTAAACAGTAGTTTTTTACTTCTCACAGTACTGGATGCTGAGAAGTCCAAGATCAAGATGCTGAATGATTTAGTTCCCTGGTGAGGGCTCCCTTCAGGGTGTGTACATGCCCCCCTTCTTGTTGCGTTCTCACATGGCAGAGAGAGAGCTCTGGTCTCTTCTTATAAGGACATTTATCAAATCATGGGGCCCCCGCCTCATGACCTCTTCTAAACCTAATTATCTTCCAGCTCCAAATACCATTACACTGGTAATTAGAGCTTCAATATATGAATTTTGGGGACACACAGACATTCAGCCCATAATATTCTACCCTCAGCCGTGCCCCCAAATTCATGTTCTTCTTGCGTGCAAAATCTGCTTATTCAATCTTAATAGTCCCCAAGGTATTAACTTATTCTAGCATCAATCCTAAAGTCTAAACTTCAAAGATGCATTTACATATCATCTAAATCAGATATGGGTGAGATATGATTCATCTTGAGGTAAAATTCCTCTTCCTCTTTAGCTGTCAACATACAAAACCAGGTAAGTTATAATGCTTCGAAAATATGACAGTGGGACAGGCATAGGATAGGCATTCCCATTCTAAAAGAGAGAAATTGGAAGGAAGAAAAGGGTGTCAGATACCAAGTACTTTGGAAACCCAGTAAGGCAGATAACATTAGATCTTGAGGCTTGAGAATAATCCTTTTTTTTTTGTTGGATGCTCTGCTTTTGGACTCAGTGAGGTGGTAGTCCTGCTTCTGCAGCTTTGCCAGGTGGGGGGTCACACTCCCTAAGTTCTGGGTGGCCCTGGCGCCCAGGCTCCAGGTGGCTGCTGTCTGGCACAATGAACGGAAACAACAGCTACTACTCCCACACCCGCCACCCCCAACAACACACACACACTGAACTGAGGAGACAGCCCTGATGACCTCTGAATCACCTCTGTGGTTATTCTTCCTTTGTCTTGAAGAATAGCGCAAGTTTGCACCTGCATAGCTCCATGGTCTAGCCCTGTGGGATCTAAGAAGTCTGACAGCCTTCCTACATTTTGTGTTGGGGTGGCTATTAGTTCTGTGATTCACATCCATGCTAATCTCCTCATCAAACGGTTGTTTGGCCACATCCTAGTGTTCTCTTCAGACCAATCTCTCTCTCTCTCTCTCTTTTTATTTTTTCATTATGAATAGGCTGACAATTTTCTGGTTAATTTTTGTTTAATAATTCCTTCTTTGACTCATTTCTCTCTTGGATTTTACTGTAAGCAGTTAGGAGGAACAAACATCCCCTTAAATACTTTGCTCAGAAATCTCCTCAGTAACTATCCAATTCATAGCTTGCAAGTTTTACCTTCCACAAAACACTAAAAATATAGTTCAGCCAAGTTCGCTTGTCATTTTATAAGAAGGATCACCTTCCTTCATTGTCCAAAATCATGTTCCTCATTTCCTTCTGAGATGTCACCAGAATGGCCTTTATCATGCATATTTTATTAACATTCTTTTGATGATTATTTATGTATTCTCTAAAAAGACAGAAGCTTCTTCTCCAGTTCTCCGTTTTTCTTTGTGAGTCCTCACCAGAATCATTCCCCTTACCAGCCATAGTTCTATGAACAGCAAAACTCCTCTAGCCTCAACCCCAGTATTCAGTTCCAAAGCCATTCCATATTTTTAGGTATTTGTTATAGTAGCATTCCACTCTCAGTACCAAAGTCTGTATTAAGCTCCAGAGAAACAGAACCAGTAAGATGGAGAATTATACTGGATGGGTGGATGGGGTGGGAGGGGGGGAGGGGGTGTATTTATTATATAGGATTCGCTTGTGTGGTTGTGTAGGCTGAGAAGTCCCAACATGTGCAGTGGCAAGCTGGAGACCCAGGAAAGTCAGTGGTATAGTTTCTATCCTAGTCAAAGACCTAAGCACCAGGAGAGTTGATGCTATAAGTTCCAATTTCAGTCTGAGTCGGAAGGCAAGAGAAGACTGATGTCCCAAGTCAAAGACAGTGATGCAGAGAGCAAATTCTTCCCTACTCAGCCTGTTAATGGATTGGATGAGGCCCACCCATACTGGGAAGGGCACTCTGCTTTACTCAAGTCTACCACTTGAAATGTTAATCTCATCTAGAAACACCCTCATAGACACACCCAGAATAATATTTAACCAAATATCTGGACATTCATTGCCCAGTCAAGTTTAACACATACAATTAATCATCACAGTGGCAGTTTCTGCCACAAAGATATAAGTGAAAACATTGTAATTTAATTTCTTTCCCTTGTAATTTAGCTGATTTCTCATTATACATATTTTAAAAAAGCATTTAGGGGTGTGTGGATGGCTCAGTTGGTTAAGCAGCTGACTCCTTGTTTGGGCTCAGGTCATGATCTCACAGTTCATTGGTTTGAGCCCCATGTCTGGCTCTGAGCTGACAGCACAGAGCCTGCTTAGGATTCTCTCTCTCTCTCAATCTCTCTCTCTCTCTCTGCCCCTCCCCCACATGCATGCTCATGTGAACATGCTCTCTCTCTCTCTCTGTCTCTCAAAATAAATAAACTTAAAAGAATAGCTTTTAGTTATATAGATATTACACAGATGAAGAATAAAATGTTTAATTCCAAACAAAAAATTTCTACATCAAGATATTTTGTATCATTCCTAGTGCCTTTTTTTTTTTGCATATAGTCCATTAAAACAGGATTATTCACTATATGTTATTTTGTGATCTACTTTTTTACTTAAAATATGTATGTTGAACATCTTTATGCTACAAAATATTCTTCTATGACATTTTAAATGACTGTATAATAGTCTGTTGACTGGATATAGGATATTTTTCAGTCAATCCCCTATTGTTGGACATTTAGGTGGTTTCCATTTTTTCACTATTGTAAGCAACTCTTATTACACTCTTGTTATTTCTTAATGTTTAGTTACAAAGCAATATATGCTCTCTCTCAATAACTAAAACAATACAGACTTGTGTAAAATAGAAAGCAAAGTTCCTCATTTCTATTCACCAGTGCTTCTATTTCCCACCATTCCTATTCCCCATGAAGCAACCACTATTAACAGTTCACTATGTCCTTCTGAACTCCTCTGTTCTCTGATTCCTTTTTTCCTTTTCTTTCCATTCTATTAACCTGCAGCCTTTTGTTTTCTGTTCTTTTCATGCTCAGCCTCAAGCCTCCCCACTTTCCTTATTTGCTGCTTACCCTGCCTGGGAAGCCAGACAAGCATATCTTTAGAATTATGTGTGAATTTAGACAAAATAATTTGCAAGTGAAGGCCTCACACCTCTGATTAAAGAGCATGAAATTTACGGGTTACCTTTTCTGATTTGCATGTTGACTGCTAATAGGCCTCCGAACCTGTCTCCTGGTACAAACTGGGTCAGGCAGTTAAATTTTCAAATAAGTGAGGTGTTACTATCTTTGCTTCTCATAAACTAAGAGGAAGCCACATTTAAAAAAACATTTTTATATTGGGGCACCTGCGTGGCTCAGGCAGTTAAGCGTCCAACTCTAGATTCAGGCTCAGGTCATGATCTTGCAGTTCGTGAGTTTAAGCCCCGCAGTGGGCTCCATGCTGGCAGTGTGGAGCCTGCTTGGGATTCTCTCTCTGTCTCTCTTTCTGCCCCTCTCCAGCTCATTCTCTCTCTCAAAGCAAATATATAAAATAAATTAAAAAAAGAAACATTTTCATATTAACTTTTCATGTGTTCCTACAACTGACCATGAAAGGAAAACTCTAAAATAGGAGATGATCAATTAGAGATTTTTTAAAGTGCATTCATCCATTCAGTAAATATTTACTGAGTGCCTGTCATATACAAGACATCATAGAGATATTGGGAATGTAAAGATGAAAGCCAAAAGCTCTTCATCTTCTTTTTAAGCTTTCATAAATACTATTTAGGAAGCACCCAACAGTGTATTTCTTTGTCTTCTTTGCCTGGATTCTCCTTTATAAACCTGCAGTTAAGCATTTTGTCTCCCAGAGATGTGTGGCAATAAACTCCATTCTCCGTCGGTAACACACTGGCACTTGAGCCTCTGTGTATTTCTCCGTGTATTTTCTTACCACCACAAGTGGAATTATCCTGTGGCAGCTGCAGCAGTATTTAGCTCAAAAGCAAGAGGGAAGTCCTCTAGCTGCCTACGTAGGTGGATATCTGGGGCATTTGGGCTCCCTCCCTTTTAGTAAAATTAAGTCCAGATATTTGGCATTGCAATTTACACCATTATCTAAAGCTCACGCTTTCTTTTCATTTTTTTCTTTCTTCTTCTTCTTTTTCTTTTTCTTTCTTTCTTTCTTTCTTTTTTTTTTTTTTTTTTTTTTTAACTATAAAATTGCTGAAATGCCAAGAGTTTGGTTGGGTAAATAGGGAAGTTTGGAATGTTTTTAATCCTGTCCTCAGTGTTGTTGGTAATATTAGAAGAGCAGCAGAGCCATGAATACAGTCATACTCTTGGCTAAAGCAGCCTACCCTGACTTACGTACTCCTCACATTAGTTGACAGTGAATGCAACCTGAGCCAGCGATATGACCTGGCTGCCAAAAGAAGCAAATGTGATCTGAACCAGCATTAATAGAAGGCTGGTGGCTGGGACAAGTAAGGTAATAGTCCCAGAGTACACTCGGCAGTAGTCACATCACACCTGGAGGATGGTGTTTCCTCCTGGGCACCACATTCTAAGAGTGATGTCGATAAATTGGAGTATGCCCCAGTTGTGTAACAGGTTGATGAATGGCCTACAAACTACATCCTTTGTGCAATAGTAGGAGGAACTGGGGTAGTTTACCCTGGAAACTAGAAGACATGTGGATGTGAGATAACCATTTTCAAATATATGGAGGGCTATTGTGTAGAAGAGTTGAACACTTCTGTGTAATCTCAGCAAGCACAACTTAGACCAAAGGGTATACATTACAAAGTGGCTGATCTTGTCTCCATAAAAGGAAGAATTTCCTAGCCCTTATAAACACCCAGAACATAGCAGCTTTGCAAGATACTTTACCTTAATACGGGGTGTTGGAATGGCAGCTGGCTGACCAAACATCAGAAGATTCATGAATAGGATGAGAAGTTTGGAGAGATGAGCTGATCCAAGATCCTTTCAGATTCAAAGTTCTAATGACAGAACCTTAAGAAGAAAGGAAGTATTATTAGTACTTTTGCCCTAGCACCCATATAAGTCTTCGCCACAGAAACTAGGTTAAAATTGGAGCTAAGGCCAAAAATCAAAGCTACAAGGGTGAAAAAAGAAAACCATAGGAACATTCTGTTTTCCTAGTGGTTGTGGATTTTGTGAAAAAAAATTTAGTAGTGTTTGTTAGGGGCGCCTGGGTGGCTCAGTCAGTTAAGCATGCAGCTTTGGCTCAGGTCATGATCTCTCCATTTGTGAGTTTGAGCCCCGTGTTGGGGGCTCTGAGCTGTCAGCACAGAGCCTGAAGCCTGCTTCCAGTTTGGTGTCTCCCTCTCTCTCTGTCCCTCCCCCATTTGTGCTCTGCCTCTCTCTCTCAAAAATATATAAATATTAAAAAAAAAAGTTTTGTAGTGTTGGTTAGTTTTTTCCAAAGCTAACCAAATGATTATTTTTTCTACCTTTAAGATTCTTTAGAGCCCTGGTGTGCTTTCTTTCTCAACAAACTTACAGTCTTCTAAGTATGTTGTTTTCAGGATACTATATTTTGCAGTTACTTTTAATTCAAATTATGAAGCAGAATTTCAGGGAATGGCAGCCTGTGTCCACATGTCAAAGAACCAGCCCTGTGGAACAACTGGTGTTTAGAGCTTATTAATCATTAATAATGTGGTAGCACCCAGTAAAATGTGTGTGTTGAGATAGCTTGGCTCTTCCCCACAATCAGTGAGGTGAGTAGGCTGGGACTGATCATTCTTATTTCATCAATGCAGAAACTGAGTCTTAGAGCAGCTTGCCTACCATGATCATGGGTGGAGCTGGCACTAGAATCCAGAACTTCTGACTGCTAGTCCAGTGCTCTTTGTAATTCTGTTTTTAATAATAAAGGCTACTGTGCTTTCCTAATAGTGGGTTTAGAGACTTACTTAAATGCAGAACATTGTTTTTCTCTTTTAACTACAGTGGTTCTCTAGAGTAGGAGGGCAGATTGATTTGGCCACAAAGTTGGCTTTTAACTTGAATGCTGTCCCTAGTTCATCTTACTTCCTAAAAATAGTCTTTAGCAAACATCACTATTGATGTCTGATGATAGTTGACCCTTTCCTTGAAGTATTGATGCTAACACTCTAAATAAAAATCATAAGAATGTATACAGAACAATGTTTGTCAACTAGGGTAGATTTGACTGGGTAGTGCAGCAAAATGCTTAGGAGCTTTGGCTGAGTCAGAGATCTGGGTTTAAATCTTTGTTCTGCCACCTATTATTGGCTGTGACATCATTATCATCTCATGGAGCCTCAGAATCCTTACTGGAAAAATGGGAATAATAATAAGACCTGCCCTTTTGGGTTGCTAGGAGGATCAGATGAGATAATGTGTGTAAAAGCATGAAAACCGTGCTGTTGTTTTTTAAAAATGTTTGTTGTGAGTTATTATCCATTGTCTTTTACTCATTTTTCTATTAGAGTATTGTGTGTTTCCTATTTACTTTCACTGTGCTGTTTATACTCAGGGTGCTGAATAAATCCTAATCAGTAGTATCCCACTGGGCCAATAATCAGTAATAATTCAATAGATCAAGTGCCTTCTTGGCACGGATGCAAAGCGGCTTGGGGTGCCTGGCTGGCTCAGTCCCTAAAGCATGCAACTCTTGATCTCAGGGTTGTGAGTTTGAGCCCATGTCCAGTGTAGAGATTACTTAAAAATAAAATCTAAACAACAATAAAGCTGCCTGAGACTAGACCCTTGCTAAGAGAGAGTGATCCCACAGGTTGCTGTGGAGGCCAACCTGGTGTTTCAGAAAGCACTGCAGATGTTGTGTGAGTGTTGAATGAGTCACAGGCAACCAGGCCAAGAAAGGTGGGTGGGACCTTGGTGAAAGGGAACAGTTAAGTGAACAGATCTCTTAATCAGGAGGCGAGAGAGCAGAGAGCGAACTGAAAGCCAGCATTTGAGTTGTAGTAATACTTGTTGGTCTAGTCATGTAACTTCTCAGAATCTCAATTTCCTTATTCGTGAAAAGAAATAAATAATGAAGTCTACCTACTAGTCATGATGTGAAGATTCAATGGAGTAATGTTTGTAAAGTACTTGCTGGCACATCAACTGGCACAGAGTAAGTGTTCAGTAAATGTTAGCCACCGTAATCATTATGTGTAATAATTTTAATAATACCTTATAGTTATGAACCTTGTCATGCCAAGCATAATTCCTCCCCAGATCGTTGAACTGCGAAGAAGAGTGTCAGGATTCATAAACTACTCTTGAAGAGCTTTAAGGCAAGAATGCCAGGGCGGTATTCACAATTCCAGCTAAGCACTACGACTCCACGTCTGCGCGGTGGCAGCTCCGAGCCCAGCTCCCAGGGTCACGTGGGCCATGGCCCCGCCCCGGCCGAGCCCGTCCTCCGCCGCTGCGGCAGCAGCGGCTGCGCCTGCGCGGGGCTGGGCGCGCTCTGCTGCGCGGTCCGCAGTGGAGGCGGCGCGAACAGCAAGGGGGCGGCGGATGGCTCTGCGGGGCCTGGCAGCCTCGGGGCCCAGCTCCCGCGGGCCGTTGGACGAGGCCGTGGCGGCGGCCGAGGAGCGCGGGGCGCCGGCCGTGCTGGCGACGGGAGGCGCGCCGGAGGACGATGAAGAAGATGAGGGCCGCGGCCGGGGCCTGCTGCGCTGGGACGGCTTCTCGGCCTGGCTGCACTGCGTGTGTGTGGTGGGCTTCGACCTGGAGCTGGGCCAAGCCGTGGAGGTGAGGCCCGGCCGCACCTTGCCCCCGCGCCTCGTTCGGGTTCCCGCTCCCGGGCGGCTCCAGCAGGGCGTGTGGCCCACGGGCCGACGGGTCTGGACCCCGGCCGCCGCGCATCCGGGCGTGGCTGGCCGTCCCTCCGCCGGTCGGCCGGGCTGCGGTCCATTGGCAGTTCCCGTGGGAGGATCGTGGGCTGCGGCTAGGGGTGAAAAGTTCTTTCTAGGCCCCTCCTAAATACTTGCTGAGGTTCGTTTTTGTTTGTTTGTGTTTTTAACCCGGTGTCACAGGAGTGACTAAAATGGGTAGCGGCACCCCGAGAAGGCTGCAGGCAGGATGTTGGCGACTTTTTGAAGAAACGAACAATGCCCCTGACATAGGGTGAACTATAATAGCCAAACCTCACACAGCCAACTTTTTTTAGACTCCCTAGACGTTTCGGTCATTGCCAGTAACTCTTATAGTTACTTTAGACCACCCAACTTGAGCCGAAATGCTTATTTCAGCAGGATTTTCTCCATTTCCCCCTTTTGTTCCTCATTTCTATTATTTGTGTTTTTTTCCCCCTTTACTGTTTTTTCTTGATGTTGCTTCTGAAACAGTTGGCTTGAAAGCTACTATCAAGATGAACATAGGGAAAATCCTTTGCTTGTGAATCTGTCAAGTTTTCCATTTATATGTCACCTTATTGAAAGGCCTTCCAGTGTTATTTATTCTTGACATTGTTTAGGATCCCTTTTGTAGCATAAGACATTGCTTGTTTTTGTGTACAAGGAAAACGTTATCAGAAGGAGGTATGTTTAGAAAATTTTTGTCTGTTTGTTTTGGTGACGATGGCAGATTTTAACAAACCATCTCATTCAGACTTTAGTGGAATGAGTTGGCTATGAAAATTGGCCAGGGAGGTTTTTCTTAAAGCAAAGCTACTGCTTTTGTATTCAGCCTATCTTCTCTGTTTTATCATTACACAGTTCAATACACACATTAAGTTTCCACTAAGATCTAGGCATTATGCTGGTTGCTGGGCATCCAAATATGAACCAAATGCTTCAACCTGTATTTGTAGGTTTAGACTACAATTTAGAGGGGAACCAAGAATTAATCACAGCAGGAGATAGGGCCAAATGCCATGCCTGGCACATAGTGGTGTTCCATACATACTTGTTGATAGAATGAGCGGATACATGAACAATTCTGTATCTTACTATGACAGAAACAACAGTTTCCAAAGACTTCAGAGATTTAGAAGTCATCTATTGTTTACATTGATTGACATGTTAACCTGAAGTTGTATGTGTAGCAAAATACAATTTAACCAGAAAGTGTAGGATTGGGTTGTTATAGTTGATTGCATTTTAAAATAGCTAAATGAGATCCTCGTGGACTCTCGTCATTTGGGACATTATTTTTAAGGATTTTTTTTGACCAAATAAGCAACATTTAGCGTAATTGAAGTGCTACAAAAATGTGAATTAAAGGACTTATTTTGAATTTCATTTCCAATGGGATATGCTACTCAACAGAGTTTTCTTTAGGTCAGTGGTTCTTTTTTTGCATCCTGGACCTTTTAAAAAATATGAACTCCAGGGGCGCCTGGGTGGCTCAGTCGGTTAAGCATCTGACTTCAGCTCAGGTCATGATCTCACAGTCTGTGGGTTCGAGCCCCATGTCGGGCTCTGTGCTGACAGCTCAGAGCCTGGAGCCTGCTTCAGATTCTGCTCTCTCTCTGACCCTCCCTCATTCATGCTCTGTCTCTATCTCAAAAATAAATGGACATTAAAAAATTTTTTTAAATTAAAAAAAATATGAACTCCATTACAAAAATGCTTACTGATACAAAATTAGGTATATGCTTCTGTGGACTATCTGGGGGTCATCTGTGCATCTTCTATTTCATTGTCCCCAGATTAAGAATCACTCATTTTATAAAAAAACGTTTTTAATGTTTATTTATTTTTGACAGAGAGAGAGAGAGAGAGAGAGAGAGAGAGAGACAGTGCGAGTGGGGGAGTGGGAGGGAGAGAGAGAGACACACAATCCGAAGCAGGCTCCAGGCTCTTGAGTTGTCGGCACAGAGCCTGACGCAGAGCTCAAACTCACGAACCACAAGATCATGATGAGAGCCAAAGTTGGACGCTTAACTGACTGAGCCATCCAGGTGCCCCAAGAATCACTGATTTTAGAAGGCATAGGATGAGGGTGGGGAAAATTCTCTAATAAAGGATCCAAAGAAAGATAAATACATTAAATGAATTGCAACACAATTTTGTTTTGTTTTCCTAAGAAATGTAGAATATTGCACCTTGCCACTTTTAAAAGAAGAAAAAGGAACACAAATTAGTAATGAATATAATGAAATAGTTGAGAAATGTAGTTCACTTGTGTATTATGACCATATCCAGGCCAAAAATAGGACAAGAAAGTGAACGTAGAATCATGTAGGAGAAGTGAATATAGTAGTTCCAGCCCTAATTCCTATGATGCACAACCATGAAGACTCAAAAGGGAAATCAATTAAAGAGTAGGTAAAAATTAAAGAATAGGTAAAAACTTAGTCCTAGAAGCAACCTGTGACATCACCATCTTTGAATTGTACAGTTGAAAGAGATGTAAGAATCTGTTGTGCCATGACAGAAAGTACCATTTACAAATGCATAAACAGTGCCACTTAGTTAAGCTTAAATCCTTAACAAAGAGACAACATATAGAGGACATCGATCAAGGACTCAGACTCCAGAGCTGGACTGCCTAGGTTTGAGTCTGCGATTTGGGGCATATTAGCTTGCCTTACACTTCTCTGTTAACAATCTGCATCATGGCATTGCTGTGATAATTAGATAATGTTGGTGAAACATTTGGAACAGTACCTATGACTCAGACCTATGTCAGTGTGTATTTGGGAAGTATTGAAATCCTTTTTTTTTTTAATATTTATTTTCAGAGAGAGAGTGGGGGAGAGGGAGGGAGAGAGATCCCAAGCAGGCTCCATGCCAACCATGCAGAACCTGACACAGGGCTTGATCTCACAAACTGTGAGATCATGACCTCAGCAGAAAGCAAGAGTCTGATGCTTAACTGACTGAGCCACCCAAGTATCCCCCCCCACCTTTTTAATTTTCAGTGGAGAGAATCCTTAACTTGATTGTAAACATGAGGCCTTTGAACCTTCATTTTCTCAGTAGTAATATGAAGTTGAAGTAGAATCAGTACTTTTATTTTAAAGCAGGGAAACTTTTTTTCCCTGTATAAATAAAAATCTAATATAGGACCTCAGTGGCTGACTTGGTTGAGATGGGGCCTATGTTGTGTATATTTGGTTGCAGACAGCAGAAACTAAGCTATAGCTCAAGCAGAAAAGGAACTTGCTGTAAGGCAACAGATTTTCCAATGTCTCCAAGGTACAAACCTAGTGGGGCTTCATGAAATGGCTGAGCCTGGAACTGGGAAGCCTCTGACTTATGCTCTTGTTTTATGGGATTTGTTCATAAATCCCATATTTGGGATAATGCTCCCTGCAACTTCTATCCTCTGCTTCTATAATCTTTATGGTGGACAAGTTGTGCTTTTCAGCCACTTTAATGAGACACACCAGAGGAATGTATTCAGGCCTGGTTTGGGGCAAACAATGAGCTGAAGACCTGTGTGGTTAGGGGAGTGGTCCATGTTGCATAAAATGTCTGTTTGGTCCTATTCTCAAGTAAAGGGGATAGGGAAGGGTATCTTTTAAGTTGGAAAGAGACTGTAAAATGTGTTGACTATAGGAGGTATGCTCAGCTTCTTCCTTTTCCTTTGAAGTGGCCCTGAAACATCACCACAGAATCCCAGTGTCCTCTGGAACAAGGTTTGAAATCCTCTGGATTTTATATACTTTATATCACTTCTAGCTCTGAAATTACCTGATTATGTAGTAAAGCCTTAATTATCTGAATCCAGAATTGCCTCATTTATTCAGAATTTTTCCCTGATTGAGTAATAATATGCTCATTGTTGAAAACTTGGCAAGAAAGAAAATTATGAACACTAGAAGCATCACTCATAATTATATTGAGAAACAAGTGCTATTAATATTTGACATTTTTGTTAATGCTTTTTCTTCTTTGCATAATTTCATATCTGTCAAGAATTAATTTGTTAGGAACAGAAACTCTCTTAAAAAAGTTTAAGAAAAATGATTGTAAGGAGTCTCTTGGAACCCAGTTGCTGGAAGGGGAACGAACCTCCTGGGATCTGGAAAGCCCTAGGCTTTTTTGTCTTTGTTTCTTGGGAGCTGTGTGGTCTTTTGTCTCTGCTTCTCTTTGCAATTCTGTTCCATTTTCCGTGCTGAGGCTGGTTTCTCCTGCAAGGGTCTCAGTTTCTGCTCCCCCATTTCTCTTGACTTTGGACTATTGTAGTTCTGATTTTGGCCAAACTCTTACTTTTGTATTCTGGAACCAGACTGAAGCTTAATACAAATACGGAGTATCTGATTGGCTCAGCATGGGTCAGATGCTCCCTTTTGTTCAGTCAGCTGTGTTAGGAGACACAGGTTTTTGTAACAGTAGTGACCACTTAGGCTCACCCTTGTAAAAGGAGGAGGGGACAATTTCCAAAGCATGGGCTGGACAGCAGTCCCCCAAACAGGTCTACTGCAAGAGTCTGCTTTTATTGATAAACATTCTCATAAACGATTTGCCAGATCATTAAAGACTCTTCATAAATACAATTTTATGAACCATAATTTATTTAACCATTTTCCTTAATTTGGATATTTAGTAGTTTCTTTTTTCTTCACACTGTAGAAAGCTACGTATTGCCTGTACATACATCTTAGAGATGTTTTGCATTTTTGAGAGCCTTTAAATCATGTGAACTTCTAGAATGTCCTAGGAAGTTGCATTTCTATAATTTGAAGTCACTTCCTGAAGCTCTCTAGTTTCTGATTTTATAAGAATTGAGGCATCCTTGGTGGTTTTCCCCTCTTGAAGTCTTTACCTATGAACTCTTTGGACAATTTTAAACTAGTGAAAAGAGCACAAGCTTTGGGGTTTTGAACATCTCCTGGTTGTCTGATTTTTGGCCAGTTTCTTCAATTTAAGTGGAAAAATAATATCCAAGAGTGTTGTTGGAAATACGAAGAGAGATAATGCATGTAAGGATTAATGCCTGTCATTTAATGCATGCCCAAATGTTGGTCCCTTTTTATAGTTAGTGTCCTTGCATATTCAATAATCAGTGTAGGACTGTTTTTGGCTGTTCTCTCACACCTCTTATTTTGCTTTAAATTGATTTAAAAAAGAAAACCTCATGGTTTTGGATGTGTATCACAAGTATTTAAAGCACTTTGTAGGGGAGCACCAG
>NW_024412444.1:10960839-10967058 GCF_014898765.1 Herpailurus yagouaroundi
GGCTTCAATTCATGAACTGTGAGATCATGACCTGAGCTGAAATCAAGAGTTAATTGCTCAACTGACTGAGCCACCCAGGAACCCCAATCTTTTTTTAAAGATTAAAAAAAAATGTTTATTTACTTTTGAGAGAGTGCAAATAGGGGTGGGTCAGAGAGAGGGGGACAAAAGATCTGAAGTGGGCTCTGCACTGATAGCAGCAAACCTGATGTGAGGCTCGAACTCTCGAACTCACAAACCGCGAGATCATGACCTGAGCTGAAGTTGGACGCTCAGCCGACTGAGCCACCCAGGTGCACCCTGCACCAAATTTTTAAAAAAACACATTGAAGATAAAGCTCTGCTCTGGAGTGAAGGCGAACTTCTATGTCATTTTTTTTAAAAGCAGTGAAAGAATTGACTCCCCTTTCTTTTTCACTTCTGCTTTTTTGAGTTATTCCCCTTTATGCCTTAGCAAGGTGGAGCCAGAAGTAGTCACCATAGTTTACTTTATCCTAGCAAAGTTTCTTGTTTATTTTTGTGAGAAGAGTGAAAGGCAGTTGTGTGAAGGGTTGTTTCCTTTCTTTCCCTCTTAAACTGGGTGTTCCATAACCTCAGTATTTGATCCTCAGCAAGTTTACTGTCTTAATAAAAATGGGTGTTACGTTTAATTGCATGTTGCTGGACCGTCTCATTGAACTGTCTATTCATCAGATATTGGGCAACTACCACATCCAGACACCATTGTGTTCTGGAGATAAAACCTTGATCAACCCTCCCTCAACTAGCTTACAGTGTATCATGGATAGTAGGCCATTAAACAGTGAGGGTTATAATAGGATGGTTTTCAGGTACCAATAATGGCCTGTACATTTCCTTGTGAACTTGTAGCACTTCATAGTAGCTTGATGTAGGTCTCTGGTTTGAGAGTTAAAGCTTTAGTGGCCTCCTGAGCTTAGGCTCCCAGATTTTACAGAGGCTTCTTCAGTGTTACTAAGCTCTGGTTCTGTTATGAAATTGTATAATTTCAATATGGAGATTATCTGGGATGTTCCCATGCCATCTAGTCCATTCACAAGTACTTGGTGATGAATGATGTGAAACATGAACAATTGTATCTAACTTTACTCTTATTAGAGAGAAATGCTTCACTGTCTATTCCATGGGCAAACTGATCACATTTCCAGTAGCATAGTTTAGGTCTTGAATGAGCTGGACTCTTAGACTTAGGTCCATCCTGTTCTGATACTGTGATGTCAGGCCATTTTTTTTACTTTTTAAAGTAAGTAAACATTTTTTATTGCAGTATAACATACATGTAGGAAAGCATATAAATCCTAAGTTCTGTGAATTTACATTAAGTGAGCATACCATTCACTACCATAGAGATCAAGAAATAGAAATATTATCACTGCCCCAGAAATTTCCCTTATGTCCTCTTTCAGTCATGATCTATTGCCGCTCCCCCGCCCCGCCCCAGACCCTGGCAACCACTAATCTACTTTCTGTCTCTCTGGATTCTCCTATTCTGTACATTTCATATGCATGGAATCACAACCTATGGCATTTTTTGTCTGGCTTCTTTCACTTAGTATAATTTTTTCAAGGTTCATCCATGTTGTAGTATATATCAGTATTTCATTCCTTTTATGGCTGAATTTTCTATCATTTTTTGAATTTGATATCAGTATATGGAAATATAACATTTGGTTTATCCATTCATCATTCAATGGAAATTTGGATTTTTTTCCAGTTTTGGCTATTATAAATAATGCTGCTATGAATATTCACTTGTAAGTTTTTGTATGAACATATGCTTTCACTTGTCTTGGAGTGAAGTGAAATTGCTGTGTCATAAAGTAACTCTCTATGTTTACTTTTTTGAGAAACTACTAAGCTGTTTTCCAGGGTGACTGTATTTTCACATTTCCATTAGTAATGTGTGAGGGTTCTAATTTCTCCGTATCTTGTAAGCACTTGTTACTGTCTGTCTGTGATTACAGCCATCCTAGTGGATTTGAGGTGGTATCTTATTTTAATTTTATTTGCATTTCCCTGATGACTAATGGTGTCGAGTGGCCTTTTATGTGCTTATTGGCCATTTGTATATCTTTTTGGAGAAATGTCTAATTAGATTCTTTATCCATTTAAAAAATTGGGTTATTTGACTTTTTTGTTGAATTGTAAGAATTCTTTATATAGTCTGTATATTAGATCCTTATCAGATACATGTTTGCAAGTAGTTCCTTCCATTTTGTGGGTTGTCTTCACTTTCTTGGTAGTGTTCTTTGAAGCACAAAAGTTTTTTAGTTTTTGTTTTGTTTTTTATGTTTTAGTTCTCTATTTTTATTCATTCATTCATTCATTCATTCATTCATTCATTCATTTAGAGAGAGCACATGCATGTGAGAGGGGGAGGGGCAGAGGGAGAGATTGAAAGAAAGAATCTTAAGCAGGCTCCACGACCAGCACGGAGCCCATTATAGGGCTCAGTCTCATAACTGTGAAATTGTGACCTGAGCCAAAATCAAGTGTTGGATGCTTAACTGACTGAGCCACCCAGGTGCCCTGAAGCACAAAAGTTTTAAATTTTGATGAAGTCCACTTTATGTTTCTTTGGTCGCTTATGCTTTTGTTATATCTGAGAAACCATTGGCTAATGCACAGTCATAAAGATTTATTCCTGTGTGGTCTTCTAAGACTTTTGTAGTTTTTGGGTGCTTGGGTGGCTCAGTCGGTTAAGCATCTGACTCTTGGTTTCAGCTCAGGTCATAATCTCATGGTTTGTTAGATCAAGCCCCATGTCGTTGAGCTGAAGGTGTGGAGCTTGCTTTGGATTCTCTCCTCCTGTGTGCCACTCCCCCACTCCTGTGAACTTTCAAAATAAGTAAACATTAAAAAAAAAAAAGACTTGTAGTTTTAACTTTTACACTTAGGTCTTTAGTCCACTTTGGGTTACTTTTTATATATGATATGAAGTAGAGATGTTA
Source organism: Herpailurus yagouaroundi (assembly GCF_014898765.1). Classification (NCBI taxonomy): domain Eukaryota; kingdom Metazoa; phylum Chordata; class Mammalia; order Carnivora; family Felidae; genus Herpailurus; species Herpailurus yagouaroundi. The sequence continues at coordinate 10,963,809 of NW_024412444.1, forward strand.
CTTTTTTAACCTTATTTTGATACATTTTTTGGCTTACATAGTTACAAAAGTCATTCATTTAGCTTTGTCAAAAGTTAACATTTTACATAAACATAGTACAATAATCCAAAACAAGAATAGATATTGGTATGATACTATTTACTAGACCACAGAGTTTATTGGGATTCACCAGTTTTTCTACTAATGTGCTTTTTCTGTTTCAAGATCCAATCCAGTTTCTACGTTGCATGTAGATATCATATCTCCATAGTCCTCTTCAATCTGTGGAAGTTCCTCAATCTTTTCTTGTATTTCATGTCCTTGATACTTTGGAAGAATACTGTTCATATATTTTGTAGTATGCCTTTCAATTTTGTTTTTTTCTGGTGTGTTATCATAATTAGTCTGAGGTTATTAATTACTGGGAAGAATACCCCAGATATGACGCGTCCTTCTCAGTACATCATATTAGGGAGTACAGGATGTTAAAATTAAAATGTCGCATTATTGGTGATTTAAACCTTGATCACTTGGTTAAGATGATGTCTCCCAGGCTAATCCACTATAAAGTTACTATTTTTCTCTTTGTAATTAGTAAGTAAGTGTTTATTTTATTAGAGACTGAGACTGTGCAGTATCTTGTTTTCCATACTTTGCCTGCTAATTTAGTCATCCATAAGTGTATCTTACCTGCAGCAATTATTCTGGTGTTCTAATAGTGATTTTTCATTTTCCTCACTCCTTCTGTATTTATTAGTTAGAATTCTTTTATAAGGAAAAGTTGTCCCTTCTTGCTCATCCATCCACCTATCTATATCAATGGGAACTCAAGGATACTTATTATTTGGGTTATAATCTAGTACTATCATTATTTACTTTATTAACCAAATCATTACAAATTTGAGCATTGGTGCCTTTTTAGGTTGGCTCCTATGTCCTTTAGACATGCCCCCCCACCCCCACCCTTCTTTTGAGCACTTCCTTTCTGGCATCACAAGATGCCCCATGCTCATCTTGCGTTTTTCCTGTGCTAGCCCTGTAATCAGCTACCTCCCTAAGAAGCCCCGATTCTTTTTTATTGCAGAATAGTATTTAACAATCAACATCTCGGTGTTAGGTGTACTCACTGCTACTGAGGTGTCATTGCTTTATTTTTTCACATTAAAAGGCCTTTTAAAGGAGACATTATATAGTATTTAATAGATCTTAAACTATTTTCCAGCCAGTTTTTAAAAATTACATGAAAAAGGTAGACTTGTTTTTTGCCTGTAAGCAGTTTCCATTTCGGTTTTGAATGAATGTTATTGTCTAATATTGAAGACATAATTTTTTTTAAAGATTTTATTTTACATAATCTCTGCACCCAAAGCGGGGCTCATACTTACAACCCCGAGATCAAGAGTTACATGCTCCACCATCCGAGCCAGTCAGGTGCCTCTGAAGACATAACTTTTTTTTTTTAATGTTTATTTATTTTTGACAGAGAGACAAAGAGCATGAGCAGGGGAGGGGCAGAGAGAGAGGGAGACACAGAATCTGAAGCAGGCTCCAGGCTCTGAGCTGTCAGCACAGAGCCCGATGCGGGGCTTGAACGCACAAACCGTGAGGTCATGACCTGAGCCAAAGTTGGACACTCAACCAACTGAGCCACCCAGGTGCCCCTGAAGACATAACTCTTACTGAGTTTAGAATTGATCCTCTTTTTAAGGTTTTGGTGATGTTTGTATGTGAATTAATGTTTATGTAGGAGGTCAAGGCAGGCCTGGGATGGCCTAGGATGTAATCTCTACCAGGCCTGAGATGCTAGGTAGGATTATGAAATGGAGATAGATACTGAGTGACATGGCAACAAGCAGACGCCTGTTCACAGATCACTGAGATTCATGGCAGGCATGAATTTTTCCCATGTCCAAGTGTTACTAGCAATAAGTTAACTGGTGTTCCTAATTTTCTTTCTCCTGGGACCATAATTACTCCCACACTGATATGGGAATGTCATCCCCATTAGGGTGTGCAGGGGCAAGTGGCAGATAGATATACCTTTGAAGAGAATAACCTGATTTAAAACATTTTGTAATACTATTTTCCAGTATATATTAATATTTTTTCTGGGGTGCATTTTTCCTATTATATTATGATGTGAAATATTTATGCTATACCATCATTTTTAGGCCTTAGTAATTATATCAAATAAAATTTATGTTTTTCTTGGCTTATTACCTGGCCACCTCTCCCTTATTTCTTATAACATGGAAGATCTTAACATAGGTAACAGAACCAGGGTGACATTAGCTGATGCTCTCTGTCCCCCTTTGATGCCTCCCAGGAATGCCAGTGGTCTGGGGGACAGAGATGCCTGGACTTGAGCTGTGGAGAGAGGAAACTTCAAGAGAGAGGCGTCTCCAGGTACTGGGGCCAATCCACAGTTGATTAATGCCTGTATAGTTATCAGGAGCTAACTGACTAACAGTGATTGCCCAAGCTTATATTTATACTTTTTTTTTTTTTTTTTACAAGATAAAGTATGTACAAGGATAATCTAGTAACTGGCAATTAGTGCAGTTTGAGATAGTTGGCAATGGTTACTTTTCTTGATTTTTATGGAATTTAATTGAGGTTTTAAAATTAAAATTTTTTCTATATTTTGATCTTAAGTACATAGTAGACATTGGATACCTACAGCATATAAACATGCATTATTTTTTTTGAATATCATATCTATTCCAATATGATATAACACTGGGTAGTCGTAACAGAATACATTAAAATGAAATTCTAGAATATTTGACTAGTACAGAGTTTCTAAAAGGTACACTTGATAGGTTATATAGTTCTTACATCTTTTTAGTTTACTTAAATATATATATAGCATACATAAGCCCCTGAAATACACATACACACACAGAGATATATACACACATGTATATTTAAGGTACTCATATATATGGGTAAAACATACCAACATTTTTTTCTATATTGTCATGATGGTGTTTTAAACCATAGGAAACCAAAGTCCTAAGAAACCACTATGTATATTTGCTTTTGCGTTTATATTTTAATTGCAGGAAATAAAAATCTGAAGGGCACTCACATAAAAATGAGTTTAAAGTCTAAGATAAAGCTATTATGGACCACTAAATTTACCAGTATGATAACTCTGGTATAATTTATATGTAATGAGATTTTCATAAAATAGGGCTAACTTGGTTATAAGTTTGCCATTTCTGCTTTAAAAGTAATTGGGGCGCCTGGGTGGCGCAGTCGGTTAAGC
>NW_024412444.1:10967158-10967926 GCF_014898765.1 Herpailurus yagouaroundi
CTCTCTCTCTGCCCCTCCCCCGTTCATGCTCTGTCTCTCTCTGTCCCAAAATAAATAAAAAACGTTGAAAAAAAAATTAAAAAAAAAAAAAGTAACGAGCAAAATGGTTTCAGGGTTAAGCAAGGGAGATCTATGTATGCATAAAAAAGAAGTACAAATTAAATACTAGGTTGTTGGATGGAACTAATTTGAAGGTATATCCACTGGTTGAAGAAATATATTTTTAGTGTTTACTATGCAGCAGAGACTGTTCTAGGTGTAAAGATAGAGTTGTGAACAAAACAGACCAGATTCTTGCCTTCATGAATTATGGAGACAGGGGTTAAATCAGATTGGTCAAAATATGGGATACAAAGCAGAGTATGTAGAGAGAAATATTGGCTTTGGTATCATTCTCTATCCAGGAATGGTGCGTGGTTTTCATGTAGTATACCAGCTCTCTAGACCCTTCCCTTAGCCCTGGAGTGAGAAGGATTATATGCCACATTCTAGCCAGGGGGGAAAGAGGGCTGTGATTGCATACAATGATCGCTTCTAGGCATGGAGTGAAGAATGGTGGCTTGTGTACTTTGGAATCAGACAGGCCTAAATTCAGCCCCTACCTCTGGCACTTAGTAAACAAGTAAATTTTAGAAGAGTTATTTTATTTTTATTTATTTATTTATTTTTTCAACGTTTATTTATTTTTGGGACAGAGAGAGACAGAGCATGAACGGGGGAGGGGCAGAGAGAGAGGGAGACACAGAATCGGAAACAGGCTCCAGGCTC
>NW_024412444.1:10967936-11021929 GCF_014898765.1 Herpailurus yagouaroundi
GAGCCTGGAGCCTGTTTCCGATTCTGTGTCTCCCTCTCTCTCTGCCCCTCCCCCGTTCATGCTCTGTCTCTCTCTGTCCCCAAAATAAATAAATGTTGAAAAAAAATTTAAAAAAATAAAAATAAAAAAAAATTAGGGGCACCTGGCTGGCTCAGTCAGAAGAGCATGCAACTCTTGATGTTGGGTTTGTTAGTTTGAGCCCCACATTGGGTGTAGAAATTACTTAAATTGATTAATTAGTTAATTAAAAAATCCCAATCATCATTAAAAATAATAATTGGTTCTGATTTAATTACAGCTAACAGGGACACACCTTTACCTTTTGTAACTAGAATGTGCCTTGACCATTAATTGATATTGGATGGAAAGGTAAAAAGTAGTTTTCAAGAGAAATAGATGAAAAAATTGGCATAATCCATATCTGAATTGGCCCAACTATAAAGTCAGAGTTTCTAAGTATATGGTTATGATCATTGAAAACTAAAATAATAGCAATCATAGGTCTTAGTTTGAAAAAGCATCACAATTTGCTCTTCCTATATTAGGAAGAGTTCATCTCACTAATTCCTGGTAGAACTGCTTTGCTAATGACAGTAGTAGCGAGGCCTTGGAAATTATCCATAATATTTGTCTCTTTATAGGAAATTCTTTTTCCTGGAGAGCAGGAGAATCTGTGAATATGCCCTTATGCTCTTAAGGTGTAATAATAAGGTTAAAGTTCTTGCATTTGCTACTGTATTTTTATGTAGTTTTTCTTTTAACCGTTTACTGCAAAAACTTTCTTTCAAAATCCACACTTTTTGCTGAATTTAGCTTGTTAGTAATTGATTTTATAAGAAATGACAAATTTAAATTATAATCATCAGGAAAATAAAAAATCATGTTTCTTTTTTCTCTCCAGTCCTTGGTTTTGATCAGCAAACTACCTTACATTCATTTTTTTCATACCGTGCTCAAACAGATAGCGCCAGAGTATTTTGAAAAGAACGAACCTTATTTGGAAGCAGGTAAGTTAAATATTATGTGACTTAGATACTTTATGAAGGAGTTTTAAAAATTTTCCTGGAAATGGCTGATAAATATAAAGTTGACTTTCTAAAAAATTTAGTTAAGAATTTTAAGGGCTAGGGACACCTGGGTGGCTCAGTCAATTAAGCATCTGACTCTTGATTTCACCTCAGGTCATGATCTCACAGTTCATGAATTCGAGCCCCATGATGGGCTCTGAGCTGACACCACAGAAACTGCTTGGGATCCTCTGTCCCTTTCTCTCTGCCCCTCACCCACTCTCTCTCTGTCTCTCTCAAAATAAATAAATAAACCTAAAAAATATCTCTTAAAATTGTTTTAAAAAAGAAGAATTGTAAGGGCTATATGGTAGGAGAGAGATGAAAAGCTATTCTTCATCTTTACCTACAAACACAAAAGACGGTATCTTTTATTATCTCCTTTTGCAGCACAGATGATGCCTATTTATTAGGTTAATGATGAACAAATATGAAGTTGACAGCTCTGCTTCTCAGAGTAGTGTTTAAACAAATCTTTATGTCACTCAATGCAGAGGCCTCTATTGAGTGTTATGTTTTTGTTGCTAATTTGGGTAGTGATGAGTGAATAGGAAAACTCCCTTTCAAAAAATTTATGAACTAGTTTGTATCTTAGAACATAGGTATATTTCAGGGTGCCTGGGTGGCTCAGTTGGTTAAATGTCTGACTCTTGATTTCGGCTCAGGTCATGATCTCATGCATGGTTCATGAATTCAAGCCCTATGTTGGGCTCTGGGCTGACAGTGTGAGGCCTGCTTGGGGATTCTCTCTCCCTCTCACTCTGTCCCTCCCTCTCTCTTTCTCTCTCTCAAAATAAAACAAATAAACTTAAAAAAAAAAAAAGAACACAGGTGTATTTCTGGTGAAATGCAAGATATTTTCACCACTTTTACTTTTCTGTAACCTTTTTAATTTTTTCTTTTTTTAGTTTTTATTTTATTTTAGAGCAAGAACACGTAAGTGGGGAGAGGGACAGAGGGAGAGAAAGAGAAAGAGAGAAATTGAAGCAGGCTCCATGCTCAGTGCAGAGTGTGATACAGGACTTGATCCCACGACCCTAGGATCATGACTTGAGCCAAAATCAAGAGTCAGATGCTCAACTGACTGAGCCACACAGGCGCCCCTGGAGTTCTAATTTCTAATGTTTCATTTTTCATATTTTGCAATTTGAACTTATACTAAGGAAAGATTGTATTATTTTTTCAGCTTGTAATGATGTTGATCGATGGCCTGCCCCAGTGCCAGGGAAGACATTACACCTGCCTATTATGGGGGTTGTAATGAAGGTAATAGCTTTTATTTCATTTGTCTCCTTTTCTAGAGAACTCTAGGAAGTTCATAGATGAGTTTTGCTTTTTAACTTCCTAATAATGTTCAATGTCAATATTGCTGTCATTTGTATGTGAGGAGTTAGAGATCCCACAGTTCATCCTGCTGTACAGAACCATTAGTTACACAACTCCAGGGGCTACCTGTCCCATTTCATCCTTAGAGTTTTACACAAGGGTGTCATTCTTGTATAATACATGTGACTGTAAATGCAGCCTTTGAGACTTCTGCAACTCCATGGCCCTCCAGAGATGGGTGGCATTGCAGAATACTTGTAGAGTCAAGTATGAATTAGTAAAAATGGGAAGAAATTAGGAAAGCCATTGGTTCTTAGTAATACATTTCTTCATGTGTGATGTCAGACCAAGCATGCCCGTCCCAGGATATGGTGCTTTTATTCAGTTTTCTTTTCTTTTTTTAAAAATGAAATAGCATTTTGCTCTCAGGCTTTGTATGAATGTGCTGTAGTGCTTTTGCAATTCATTTTCAAATTGGACTTATTTTTGGCAATGCTGTGTTTTTAGATGTACTTACTTCTGTAGGATGTGTTCTGTTTTTTTCCCTGGGAGATTATCAAAGTGGTACTCCTAGCTCTGGGTTGTGAGTTCTCATGGTTTCCTGTGAGATTTATCCCATAATTTGGCAAGCTTGAGAGGGTGTGTTTGGGTGTGTGTATATTAATGAAGCAAAGAATGGAACAATAAATAGGAAGCAGTATGAAGTTGATGCTCTTTTTCTGTTTTTCAGCACATTTGCTTCTCAGTGAGTTAGTGATTTCCATGTGTATGGGAATATGGAGACATTGGTTCACTTACCTTCTGTGACTAAAGATAAATAAGACTGTAGTTTTAAAATCTGATATAAATACTTTGTTTTTATGGATTTTTATGCATTGCTGAGTGTACTGTTTTAGTGGTAAGAGTGTTTCTGATCCCTCGTTGTAGTGGGAGTCGCAGACCATATAAAGGACATTCTTTTATAGCCAAAGTTAATTTCTTCTCTGTCTCTTCAAGGTACGGATTCCCACATGTCATGACAAGCCTGGGACAACTCAAATAGCGCAGTTAACTCAGCAGGTAGTGTGGTACTGTGGTAGAATAATCCAGCATATATAGTCTCTTTAACAGAATTCTTAAACTAGCAAATATAGAGCTTCTTGGGTTTATGATATATTTCTGAATATTACTGAAATATCCCATTAAACAATTTTGTAATAAATTGATAATAAACTTTCTAATGTTTCTCAGATTGTTTTTCTTGTTTGTTATCTAGCAGACACTGGAGAACTCAATTTATAATGTAACTGTGAGGACTAGGGGAAAGTACATAAAACCTCTTACCTTCTTAGAAGAATGGTCAACAGGCTTTTGTTTTTAGGAAACTCAGTCAAAGGATTCTTTAGTTATGATTGCTTTTCATTTCCCCCACAGTCACATCTGTTCATGGGTGGGGTTGAAGTTTTTGGTTTTTTTTAAATTTTTTTTAAATGTTTTTATTTATTTTTGAGACAGAGAGAGACAGAGCATGAGCAGGGGAGGGGCAGAGAGAGAGGGAGACACAGAACCTGAAGCAGGCTCCAGGCTCTGAGCTGTCAGCACAGAGCCGGAAGTGGGGCTCGAACTCACGGATTGTGAGATTATGACCCGAGCTGAAGTCAGCCTCTCAACCGACTGAGCCACCCAGGCACCCCGGTTGAAGTTTTTATTTGGAATGTTTTAACTGGTATATTAACACTCCCATTGTTTGAATTGAATTAAAATAGAAAGCAGTAGGAAAACTAATTTTTCCTGTTATGTGCATATATCAACTGGTATAATGCAGTTGTGAATTAATCTGTCCTTTGACTTATTAGATTAATGTTTTATCCAAAGAATCTGTCATCCTTGACCTTCTGCTGTGTTAGGAGAGATTGCTAAGGCCCAATCTCTTTGTGGCTGCTCCTGGAGGAAGAGAATCTTAAAAGATAGGGCAATATGGCTTATTGATCACAAGATAGATAGGCATTTTTAAAAAATGAATTTCTGTAAATTTTAGTGATATCTTCCGTATTTTTTCTCTTTTATCTCAGGCAGACACACATATATCTGTTATTTTACCTACTGTTCATGAGGTGGATCTTTTCAGGTAAATTTTATTAAGTGCCTTTCTTCCTTTGCTTTGTGATATTGTTTTTAATTTCTTTAGAAAATGAATGTTCTTAAATGTGGAAAAAACTGGAAAAAAATAGTCATATTATGTTTCACAGGTTATAAATCAATGGTTCATCCCTAATGCATGTTATGAACTTTGATGATTAGGGAAATTTGGATGTGGTTGGCTATTACATGGTAGAAACAAATTATTTTTTGTTTGGTTTGGTGTGAGAATGGTATTGTAATGATGTAAGAAAATGGACTTGATTTTTAAAGATGAATTTTTAACTATTTTGAAGTGAAATGTCATGAGGTTTGTGTTTTATTTTAAAATACTTCAGTAAGGGTGCCTGGGTGGCTCAGTTGGTTAAGTGTCTGACTTCGGCTCAGGTCATGATCTCACGGTCCATGGGTTCAAGCCCTGTGTCGGGCTCTGTGATGACAGCTTGGAGCCTGGAGCCTGCTTCGGATTCTGTGTCTCACTCTTCTTTCTGCCCCTCCCCTGCTCATGCTCTGTCTCTGTCTCTCTCTCTCTCTCAAAAACAATAAATAAACATTAAAAACATTTTTTAAAAATATTTACTAAGAAGTGTCCAGCTAGCTTAGTTGGTAGAGCCTAAGACTTAAAATACGTCCGTAAGAAAAAAATTAATGAAGTAAAAATGGTAAAATATTGTTAACTCTAGATGATAGGTAAATGGGGGCTCTTACACTACTGCCTTTGTTTTTCTGTATGTTTGAAGCTTTTTAAAATGCAAAATAAAAAAAGAGAATCTAGCACATAAAAAAGAACAGGGAAAAGTACCAATGCCTGTGCCTTACCCAGGGCAGCTGAATAGAAATCTCTGGATTAGTGCCCAAGTTCCAGCTCCTGGGTAGATCTGCTTGGCTTGAGAAACCACTGTTGTTGCAGAGCAGTTAGTAAATAGTAATACATGCAATTGGGAGTCATGTGAAAGGCTTAGAATGGGATTTTTGGTTTGGGGTGTATGTGGAATTTTGTGTATGTGTGACCTTTAAACTACATGGAATACTACTTCAGAGGATGATTAGTTCTATATGCTTGATTTGTTTTATACACTTGGCCCTAGCACAGCCTATTAATCCCACTTCTAGGAATTTATCCTGTAAAAATGAAAGCATACATCCTCACAAAGACCTATATGCAAATGTTTATAGCAGCTCTATTCATACCAGTCTAAAACCAGAAACTGCATTTGTCCATAAGCTGGTAAATGGATAAACAAATGTGATTCTTACATGTGTGTGGAATACTACTTAGCAGGTAAAAAAAGACAGCACTATTGATACAGCCAGCAACATAGGTGACTCTCAGAAGTGTTATGTTTGGCAAAAGGAACCAGATTTTAAAGAGCTACTTACTCAGTGACTCCATTTATAGATATTCTAGAAAAGGGACAGAAATCAGCTCAGTGGTTGCCTGGAGGGTGGGAGAGGGAAATTGAGTAAAAGGGGATGAGGGAATTTTTGGAGTGATGGAAGTGTTTTATATCTTTGCTAAGTGTAAATGTTTCTGTATGTAAATGATAAATCTTTTTTTTTTAATTTTTTTAATTTATTTTTGAGGGAGAGACAGAGTGCGAAGGGGCAGAGAGAGAGGGAGACAAGGAATCTGAAGCAGGCTCCAGGCTGTGAGCTGTCAGCACAGAGCCTGATGCGGGGCTTGAACTCACAAACCGTGAGATCATGACCTGAGCTGACGTCTGGCGCTTAACCGACTAAGCCACCCAGGCACCCCCGTAAATGATAAATCTTAAAAACAAATTGATTTTCTTTTAAAACATTTTTAATGTTTATTTATTTTTGAGAGAGAAAGAGAGAAAACATGCAAGCGGGGTAGAGGCAGAGAGAGAGGGAGACAGAAAATCCAAAGCAGGCTCTGCACTGTCAGCGCAAACCCGGATCCAGGGCTCGAACTCACAAGTCGGACTCTCAACCAACTGAGCTACCCAGGCACCCTCAAATTGATTTTCTTTTAAAAAATTAAGTGTTGTAGCATTCTTAGAATAAAGAGGAGAAGTGCCCCCCAAATACATGAATAATTATTACAGGAAAAATACACTAAGAAGGATCCATACTGTTAGTAGTTTTAATACTTCATTCGTTTAGGAATAAGTGAAGAACTGGCACAAGTTGATATAGAATTTGATTACCAGACTTGTTTTCTTTTGAACTGCTGGGTGCAAGTCTTAATGCCTTTCAGTTTATCAGTTATCTTTGCTTTCATGGCAATTAATTATTCCTACCGCTAACACTTTTTATTAGCATATATCTTTTCTCCTGATTATGAATGACATGTTATTGTTTTTAAAGTAGGACAAGTTAGTGTGTTGTTCTTTTAATTCTTATTGCTCAGGAGGTGAGAAAATGGAAACTTGAACAATAATAGTCCCACACAGAGAGAGCATTGCACCGAACATTTAACATCTGATGTTCAGATTAGTGCTTCGTCCATGATGGCACTCTTCATTTTGTTTGTGGAGAGCTTACATTGTACATTTATTCCTGTGAATAAGAGTTTAAATGTTTATCATTATATTGAAGGTGATATTTTTATACCCACAATCAGCTTGAGAGCAAAGGAAAGAGACCTGGAAAGATGTTTGGAGCTGAGTGCCAGAGATGCAGTTGAGTGTAAGGGCTTGTCCCCCTCCTTCTAGCAAGTCAAGGCTTGTTAAGCTACCACGTATCCATGGACCATGGCTTTCGTTTCAGCCCTCTCAATCATGTACATAGTCTTCTCATTCAGTTTTTAAGTTGGGCTTAGAATTGAGGGATGGTTTTCTGTTGAAAGAAATGGACATTCTCTTGCCTGGAGTCAAGGACGTTTTACCTAATGATACTTGCTGTTGGTTCTTCACGCAGCAGGAGGCATATCAGTGATTGTTGTCATCTTCCTCTTTGCCCTCATCTTGAGAATGAGCCTTCTTGGCTTTCTACCCCACTGGCAGGATAGATAACAGTTATGAGTGTTTTTGTGTTTCAAAGAGCCTAAAAGTCTATTACTATTACTACATAAAATCTGATGTGTCTGATGCTCTTTGATAGATGTTAGTTTAGTTTTCAAGATTATAATAACATGGTATATCTTTCTGAAAAAGGTTGAAACCTTTATTTATCTAGTTATTTATGTATGTATCTGTTTATTCATTTATTTATCTATTTGGAGTAAGTTTCTCATTTTTGCCAGAGGATGGCTTTTGGCAGGGGTGGGGAGCAGTAGAGCTTAGCATAAAGCATGCCATTCCAGAGTGGAGATATAAAAATAATACTGAAAAAATATCCTATGATTTTCCTACAGAACTCTCATTTTAGTAATTTTACACTGCAGTTAATTAGACACATACCATCAATATTTATTAAAGTTCGAGCTGGAGATAGGTTTCTTCCTTGAATATTTAATACTTATCTCCCCTAAGTACTTTATATAATAGATATTTCTAATGTACTATAATTTCATAGAATGCTTCATCTTATAACTGTACTTGCTGTCTGTTTTTGCCCTTACTGAGAATATATTACAATACTTGTGAGAAAACATAATTTCCAGCTTTAATGCCTTAAGGGCATCCCACTATTAAATGTATACTTACCCACATACATACACTTGCCACTTTTCTGTAAATTTGTGATTGTTTCAAAATTATATATATATATATATATGTTTATATTTGTAAATGTATATGTGTATACATGCATATAGATAGTTGAAACAATCATAAATTTACAGAAAAGTAGTAAGTATAATATAGAAAACTTTTTTCCTTGAACCAGTGGATAGTCATTTGAAGACCTGATGTTCCCATCATCTCTGAATACTTTAGAGTCTGTTTCGTACAAATGAGGATATAATGCAGCCATCAAAATTGGGAAGTTAACATTGATAATATTATTTAATTCAGATGTCACCAGTTGTCACAATACTAGTTCAGAATTTTCTGTTGCATTTCCTTGTCCTGTCTCTTCTGTCTCTCTTTCAGTCTGGAATAGCTCTTCAAGTCTTCTTTTCATACACCTAAGCTTCTTGTGGTTACAAGACAGTTATTTTGCAGGAAATCCCTGAGTTTAGGTCTGTCTGGGATTTACTCAAAATTAGATTCAAGCTCTGCATGTTTGACATGGAGGTAGCTTGCGTTATTACTGGTGACGTTTACTTTGTGGTATTCTCCAAGCTTCTTGATTGGTAGTTACTCGTTTTCTTTTTGTGAATAAGTATTTTGTGGGGAGGCACTTTGAAACTATGTATATGAGTTATTTATTGCTGTGTAATAAATTACCCCAATATTTAGAGGCTTGAGAGAACAAATAGTACTTCACACACTTTCTGAGGGTTAGGAATCTGGGAATGGCTTAGCTAGATGGTTCTAGCTCTAAATCTCTTATGAAGTTGCAGTCAAGATACTAGCTAGGGTTTTAGTCATTTGGACAAATGGGGCATGAGTATCTGTTTCCCTAAAAGGCTTACTTGGCTGCTGGCTGGAGGTCACCATTTCTTGTGGATTTTAGCAGGAGCCTCATTTCTAGCCATGTGGACCGGCCCATAGGGCAAGTTGAATGTTCTCACAGTATTGGGCAGGTGATCTGAGACAAGGCAGAAGCCAAAATGTCTTTTATGACCCAACCTTCAAAATTGCATATTGTTGCTTTACCTTATTCTGTTTGTTACATGTAAACCAATAACGTAGCCCACAGCTAAGAGGGGGAGGATTGGGCTCCCATGGTTTTTTGTTGTTGTTGTTGTTGTTGTTGTTGTTGTTGTTGTTGTTGTTTTTTAAATGTTTATTCTTGAGGGGGGTGGGGAGGGAGACCGAGCAGGGTTGGGGGAGGGGCAGAAAGAGAGGAAGACACAGAATCCAAAGTAGGCTCCAGGCCCTGAGGTGTCAGCTCAGAACCCAACACAGGGCTCTAACCCATGAACTGCAAGATCATGACCTGAGCTGAAGTTGGATGCTTAACCACTTAACCAACTGAGCCACTAGGCTTCCATGTTTTAAAAGGAGTGTCAAAGAATTTGTAGAAATATTTTAAATCATTACATTGTATATATTTTATGGGCTGTTGTTTTTTTCTGTTTTATTCAATAGGTTATTAAAATCCATTATTCTCATTTGGTGTTCCAGTTGTCCCCAATTTGGCCAGTGACACTTGTCTTCAAGTTGGCCTCTGTTTTGTTTTGTTTTGTTTTGTTTTTTTACATATCCTTGTCATTCTTTAAGCATTTCCTTCCTTCTTTTTTTTTTTTAAAGTCTATTCATTTATTTTTGAGAGAGAGAGAGAGCACGAGTGGGGGTGGGTGAGGGCAGAGAGAGAGAGAGAGAGAGAGAGAGAGAGAGAAAATCCTAAGAAGGCTCTGCACTGTCAGCACAAAGCCTGATGTAGGCTCAAATTCACGAACCATGAGACTGTGACTGGAGCCAAAACAAAGAGCTGGACACTTAACTGACTGAGCCACTTAGGCACCCTGAAACACTTCCTTGCTTTCTAGTATAAAATGTGCCAAGCTTATCTTTTTTTTTTAATTAAAAAAAGATATATAATTCACATACCATAGTATTCGCTCTTTTAAAATATACAATTCACTTGGGGCGCCTGGGTGGCGCAGTCGGTTGGGCGTCCGACTTCAGCCAGGTCACGATCTCGCGGTCCGTGAGTTCGAGCCCCGCGTCGGGCTCTGGGCTGATGGCTCAGAGCCTGGAGCCTGTTTCCGATTCTGTGTCTCCCTCTCTCTCTGCTCCTCCCCCGTTCATGCTCTGTCTCTCTCTGTCCCAAAAATAAATAAACGTTGAAAAAAAATTAAAAAAAAAAAAATAAAATATACAATTCACTGGTTTTTACCGTATTTCACAAAGTTGTGCAATCATTACTGCTATCTAGTTCTAGAACATTTTCATCTAGAACAGGGTTCAAAAAGTAACCCTGTACCCAGTGGCAGTTATTCCCCATTCTCTCTCCTCTACCAGCCTCTGGGAACCACTAATTTACTTTCTGTCTCCATCGATTGGCCTCTTTGGGGCATACATAAATATGCCCCGTATTTATATATGGGGATATATAAATAGAATCCTAAAATACGTGGCTTTTTGTGTCTGCTTACACTTAGCAAATCATTTCCATGGTTTATCCATGCAGTAGCCTGAATCATTATTTGATTCACTTTATGATGTTCTATTGTGTGGATACCACATTTTATTTATCCATTAATTCACTGAAGGATATTTGGATGGTTTCTACTTTTTGGCTGTTACATATAATGCTACTACGAACATTTGTATATAAGCTTTTGCGTGGACCTATGTTTTCTTGGGTGCCAAGATTTTCTTGTATTTTTTCTTCCTTAGCCCTGGAATCACCCATTTCTTCGAAAAGCCTTGGCTTTTTTTAGTGGAGAATAGGATTCAGAAGCCAAAATCTGGGTACTGGTTGAGCTCATTGCTATTGGAATATCACTGATTTTAGGCTCTCTCAGTGGACAGAGCTAGGGAGTATATATATACACACATACATATGTATATATTTGTAAAGAGATGCATATGTACCTACTCATATATAATACGTATACGTTTTTGCATATGTATTTCTACATGTGTATATATTGAAAACCCTAAAGTCACACCAGTACCCCCAATTCCAATCCTACAAGACAAGGTTCACTCTAGTTTTCTTTCTATATTGGTATTTCTTTTCCCTTTATGAGGAACTACCTCCTATTATTCTTAATTTATTTACTTATTTAATCACTCCTTGTTAGTAACCAGTATCTCATTGCTGCTTAAACCCTCTCCTCTGTGCAGATGACTTTCTTACCCAACTTGGGCTCTGACACTCTACACCCACCTGCCCTTCATAAATACCCTTCCTCAACCTTCTCAGGCTGTGCTCCATGCCAGATTCCCCCCACGTGGTTATGCTCCTACCCCAGTTAGGCTTCTGTATTGCACATTTAGGCCCCCTATCCATATGCTTGCTTGTGCTCTGGCTCCCGATGTTAGGCCAACCCCCAGAAGAAAGCCCTCCTTACCCTACAGTGCTCCTATACCTCATCCCAGACCACCTCTCCATGCACACGCCCTATTCCCCCTGCTCTTACATTCCACCGTGGACAACTTCAACACACTCTGGCTCTGACACTTCATACCAGGCTGCCCCTCCAGGCCCCTCACACTTCTTGGCCTGTCATCTCAAACCAGATCACCTTCACACATGTACACCTTCCTCACCATGTTTGGGTTCCAGCAGCCCCACAGCAAGTCACCTTCTCCATGTGAACGTCTCCCTTATCTCACATAAGCCCTCACACCCTGCTCTGAGCCATCATGTCTTCCTTTCTGTCCTGGCAGAGATGCCTACCATGTACCATGTTCTGTTTTAGGATTGAATTGTTTAGGAAAGGAAGAGGAAGAAGAGCTTGTTTGTCTTATCCTTGAACTGTTTAGTATTTTGCTTTGGGTGTTTTTGTACTTCCTTCACATTTGTATTCTTGCCTTTGAATAGTTAAAACTAAATTTCCCTAATTTCCATTCCACAAATCTGTTTTATATTTTTGCATGTAAGCTTTTTTCTTTTTCTTTTTTTCCTTCTTGTTTAATTTTTCTTGTTTTCTTCAAAATATTTACACTAGAAATTCAGATGCAAGAAAGCAATATTAATGAAATAGGTCTACCATATGGTACAATTTAATAATTACTTTATATGCTTTTATTATTTGTCAGTCATTCTGTGTCAATATGTCACATTTCATTTTCTAAAAATTGGAATCAGTCAAATTGATATGGTTTTTAATGTGGACAAAAGAGACTTTCTTTCTGCCTTTCTTTGTTTCTTGTGTGTATATATGTTTTTAACTGGGTAGATTGATTATGATTTTTATAAATAGATAAGTATTTTTTCCTCCAATCTAGTGGGAAAAGTTGTTACCCTAATGGAAGAAATTACTAAATAAGTAAAAGTTACCAAATGTCTGAGGCTAAGTAGTGTGCCAGAGCTCTGTTCTGATAGGCTTCCATCTAGTTCCAGGGCTACTATAAAAATCTGCAGCATTTCTGTAAGGGAAGGATCTGCCCAGGAAATCATTCTGTTGTTTGGCCTTCGAACTCCCCCTTGTGATTTGTTTCCATCATTTTTTAACATTGAATGCCTTGGCTCTTAAATTAATTACATCCAATAAATATCCTTTGGAAAATTGATTTTTCTTGTTTTCTTCAAAATTTTACAACAGAAATTCAAATGTAAGAAAGCAATAATGATGAAATAAATCTACCATATGGTATAATTTAATAATTATTTTATGTGCTTTTATTATTTGTCAGCCATTCTGTGTCAATATATCACATTTCATTTTCTAAAACTTGGAATGAGTCAAATTGATCTGTTTTTTAATGTGGACTAAAGAGACTTATGCATCACCGTATTCTAAATGAATTTGTATGTCACAACAAGGTACAAATAGCTGGAAGAATTTATATCAGTATGAAGTTTTTAGAATGATTATCTAAGAACTTAAAAAACAGGGTTGGAAAATAATACTTCTACCATATAAACACCTTTTAGGTGTTTCTGCCCAGTTTTCCTTCATAGTCAGATGCTTTGGGAGCTGGTCCTGTTGGGGGAGCCCCTCGTGGTCATGGCACCGTCACCATCAGAGTCGTCAGAGACTGTATTGGCACTTGTGAAGTGAGTATATTTGGTTCCTGATGGTGATAGTTGCAGCATTTTTCCATCTGTGTTATGTTTGCACACTCATTGCACTGATCCAGACAACACCTCTCTTATAAGAAGGGTGCTCATTATAGCCCCGTTTCATGGATGAGATAAGTAATTCATGCTCCAGGAGGGCTGGAACCATGGGGGGTTTTTTTGCTTTGATTGATTGAACAAGAAGCATTCATTCACTTATGCAAAGTTGGTACCTGACAACTTTGCATGAATGGTCAGTGTCTAGTAAAAGACATGTAACTAGGGAATGGTAATGCCAGAATTTCAACCCATCTTCTGCCCCAAGTCCCGTGTTCTTTCAATACTCCATTCCATATTATTATGTATTTCCATTTGTCTTTCTGATTTCCTGAAATAAGTTTGCTGTTTACTGAAATAAGTAATCCCATGTGGGTATACTGTGTGTTATTGATGTTTTATAGTTATTGAGTAGGGCCTTTAATTTCTGTGTCCTTTGTTTAAAATGTTCTTCTTTCCTCCACAGCTGTATTTCTCCATTAAAGTACTTCAGTGACTTCCGACCTTACTTCACTATTCATGATAGCGAATTCAAAGAATATACTACTCGTACTCAAGCCCCGTGAGTAAACAAAATAATTTTTATTGACCAAGTATTTCCTATATAACCAAATTATGTAAAATTAAATTTTGAACTTATTGGCATCTTGATTTGGTAAAGGAAGGTTTGAGGAACTGCTTGTAATACTTCTACATGTCAAGTGTCAAAACTTATTTTCTTTTCAATGATTTTATTTATTAGTGGAGGATGTATTGTCATCAATAGCCATCTGATTATACTTTGAGTTCTGTTTTCTTGCCTTCTGTTATCTCTTGTTGCTCTATAACTTCCTTTTCCTTCTTCTTCGTTGAATTGGCATGGAAACATCAAAATTCTTCCCAATATATTAAAGGGAAAAAATTATCTTACCCTTTCCCCCTTAGCTCCTGCTCTATTGCTTACCTTCTTTTCATAGTGAAATTTCTAGAATAACAACAACAACAAGAAATCTCCACGTACTGTCTCTACTTCTTGGCTTTCTGGTTGCTTCTCAGTCCATTGCAGGTTGATTTCTTTTTTATTTTTCAAGTTTATGTATTTACTTTGAGAGAGAGTGTACATGCTTGTGTGAGTGGGAGAGGGACAGAGAGAGAGGGAGAGAGAAAGAATCCCAAGCAGGCTCTGTGCTGTCAGTGTGGAGCCAATGTGGGGCTCGATCTCACAACTGTGAGATTATGACTTGAGCCAATACCAGGAGTCAGACACTTAACTGACTGAGCCACCCAGGCACCCACAGGTTGATTTCTCCACTTCCACTGAAGTCAGAGTCATCAAGACCCTCTCACTGCCCAACCCTGTGCGCACATTATTGTCCTATTTTCCCTGCCTTCCGTTTCTTAATAACATTTAAGCTGTTGAACTTGAAAGCATTTTAATCTTTGACACCACTCTCACCTGTCTGCCTGGTGGTGCATCTCAGTCCCCTGTGCAGATGTCTCTGTCTCTGCCAGCACCTTAAGTGTTGGTGTTCTCCAGCACTGTGTTCTGGGATCTGATTTCACACTGATGATTCTTTCTGAGCTATCTTATCTCTACCCACAGACTCTGTTAACACTTGTATACCAATGACTGAAATTTATCTGCCTAGCCCAGATCTTTGCAAGGTGCAGACCTATATGTCCAGGGTTTTGTTGTTGTTTTTTATCACTTTACCACCTAGGTATATTAATGGCAACTGAAACTAAACATGTATAAACTGAATTCTTTCTGTCTTCTTGTTTTCTTCCCTAAACCCATGCTCCTTCCTATTTTCATGAATGGTAAAATTGTCATAAATTTCTCCTCCTTTATATGCCCCACATCAAATTTTACCAAATTCTGTCAATTTAACACCATAAAATGTCTCTCATAATAACATTTGTTATCTTCTTCCAAAAGTCTGTTCTCAGCCTGTCTCCAGTCTTTGTCATGTCTGCTGTTGCTTTTCCTAAATCTCTTACCGTCTTTGTAGGACACCTTCCAGATTTCCTAGTGTGATCTTCCTACATTTTCATTCATGTGGCATCCTCCCGCTTGGTTCTCTATTAGCTTTTGTTTGCCTACAAGATTTCTAAACTTCTTAGCATATTAACTTGGTACCAAATAATCTGGCCAGCATCCAGCCATCTACCTTCATTTCTAACTCACTCATCATTCTTTGTGCTGTAGAAATACTGAGCTATTTGTAGTTCTTCAGGCACTCTACCATCTCATTTCATTGCTTTGCACATATTAGTTATTCTCCTGCATCATCTTTACCTCCCTTATCCATTTGGGAAAGAACTTCTGTGCATCTTTCATATCTTTCTGCAAATGTCATCTCTTTAGTGAAGCTGTCTTTTAATCCTCTTGATAGATACAGTTTCTCCTTTGTAATTATTGTATGTTTGATACCCCCATCACCATTTTCTAATCTGTGGCATTGTGATGGGGTATGCATACGTTTCTTCCTGTATGCTTTTAGGAAGACCATGTCTTTCCATCTTTACTTGTCTAGGGCTAAACATGGTGCCTGGCATCTAGTTGTTATGTAATGCATGGAGTGAAGGAAAAGATAATCTGTTGTTCAATCTAAAGAAATTATAAATTATTCTTCACTGATGGAGCATTTGTCTTTTTCTCACTTTGTTTCTGTTTTGTTTTTATGTAGGCCCTCAGTCATATTAGGAGTAACCAACCCTTTTTTTGCAAAAACACTCCAGCATTGGCCACACATTATTCGAATAGGAGACCTTAAACCTGCAGGTAAAGTATAAACTCAGTGTTCTGTTTTTACTATGTAATGTGGCTAAGCAGGATAATTTCTTCCCCTTTGTTTATAAGCTCTTGATTACTTTTTAATTATGTTTATGGTAACCTTTTTGGAGGCAGACTGCATAAAGGCCTTAAGAGAAGAGCATAGTAACTTCCCACTAAAATTATGTAACCCATCATGTTCTCCTATTAACAAATGTACTTCTAGTGTTATAAACGTGGAATGAATTATAACAAAATGAAACCTTAAAAATTTGAGCTACTTTTTATATACATGTAAACCCAATTAAATGGGGATTTCCAATACTGTTTGAATAAAACCTTGTAGAAGCTTGAATTATTCAACTTGGCACAAAATTCTCTGCTAGGTTTCAAAACCAGTTATACAATTTCTGTGGCACTGATACTAATTAAGGAAGTAGTCAAAGGTGCCTTCCTTGAGAAAAAGATATATAGTATTTTGCTAATGGTAACAATTTAGTAACTGTATTTATTTTATTATTATTATTTTTTTTTTAAAGGAACAGTGTTAATTTATTGGAAGGGTGTAAGCTGGACCTACATTGCCAATGTTGAGTTGATAGTAGAGAGCTGGGTCTCTCTCTTTTTTTTTTTTAAGGTTTATTTATTTTTTTTACTTTCTATAATTTATTTATTTATTATAATTTACACCCAAATTAGTTAGCACATGGTGCAACAATGATTTCAGGAGTAGATTCCTTAATGCCCCTTGCCCATTTAGCCCATCCTCCTCCCACAACCCCTCCAGTAACCCTCTGTTCTCTATATTTAAGAGTCTCTTATGTTTTGTCCCTCTCCCTGTTTTTAATTATTTTTGCTTCCCTTCCCTTATGTTCATCTGTTTTGTCTCTTAAAGTCCTCAGATGAGTGAAGTTATATGATATCTTTCTCTAATTTCACTTGGCATAATACCGTCTAGTTCCATCCATGTAGCTGTGAATGGCAAGATTTCATTCTTTTTGATTGCCAAGTAATACTCCATTGTGTATATATACCACATCTTCATTATCCATTCTTCCATCGATGGACATGTGGGCTCTTTCCATACTTTGGCTATTGTTGACTGCACTGCTATAAACATTGGAATACATGTGCCCCTTCGAAACAGTATACCTGTATCCCTTGGATAAATACCTAGTAGTGCAGTTGCTGGGTCATAGGGTAGTTCTATTTTTAATTTTTTGAGGGAACTCCATACTGTTTTCCAGAGTGGCTGCACCAGTTTGCATTCTTACCAGCAGTGCCAAAGAGATCCTCTTTCTTCACATCCTCACCAACATCTGTTGTTGCCTGAGTTGTTAATGTTAGCCATTCTGACAGGTGTGAGGTGGTATCTCCTTGTGGTTTTGATTTGTATTTCCCTGATGATGAGTGATGCTGAGCATTTTTTCATGTGTCGGTTGGCCATCTGAATGTCTTCCTCGGAGAAGTGTCTATTCATGTCTTTTGCCCATTTCTTCACTGGATTATTTGTTATTTGCGTGTTGAGTTTGATAAGTTCTTTATAGATTTTGGGTACTAACCCTTTATCTGATATGTTGTTTGCAAATATCTTCTCCCATTCCGTTGGTTGCCTCTTAGTTTTGCTGATTGTTTCCTTCGCTCTGCAGAAGCTTTTTATTTTGATGAGGTCCCAATAGTTCATTTTTGCTTTTGTTTCCCTTGCCTCCAGAGATGTGTTGAGTAAGAAGTTGCTGCGGCCGAGGTCAAAGAGGTTTTTGCCTGCTTTCTCCTTGAGGATTTTGATGGCTTCCTGTCTTACATTGAGGTCTTTCATCCACTTTGAGCTTATTTTTGTGTATGGTGTAAGAAAGTGGTCCAGGTTCACTTTTTTCTGCATGTCGCTGTCCTGTTTTCCCAGCACCATTTGCTGAAGAGACTGTCTTTATTCCATTGGATATTCTTCCTGGTTTGTCAAAGATTAGTTGGCCATACCTTTGTGGGTCCATTTCTGGGTTCTCTGTTCTGTTCCATTGATCTGAGTGTCTGTTTTTGTGCCAGTACCATACTGTCTTGATGATTAAATCTTTGTAATATATCCTGAAGTCCAGGATTATGATCCTCCAGCTTTGGTTTTCTTTTTCAAGATTGCTTTGGCTGTTCGAGGTCTTTTCTGGTTCCATACAAATTTTAGGATTGTTTGTTCTAGCTCTGTGAAGAATGCTGGTGTTATCTTAATAGGTATTACATTGAATATGTAGATTGCTTTGGGTAGTATTGACACTTTAACATTTGTTCTTCCTATCCAGGAGTATGGAATATTTTTCCATTTTTTTTGTGTGTGTGTCCTCTTCAAGTTCTTTCATAAGCTTTCTATAAGCTTTCATAAGTTTTCAGTGTATAGATTTTTCACCTCTTTGGTTAGATTTATTCCTAGATATTTTATGGTTTTGGATGCAATTGTAAAGGGGATCAATTCCTTGATTTCTCTTTCTGTCGCTTCATTATTGGTGTATAGGAATGCAACTGATTTCTGTGCATTGATTTTATATCCTGTGACTTTGCTGAATTCATGGATCAGTTCTAGCATTTTTTGGTGGAATCTTTTGGGTTTTCCATATAGAGTATCATATCATCTGCAAAGAGTGAAAGTTTGACCTCCTCCTGGCTGATTTGGATGCCTTTTATTTCTTTGTGTTGTCTAATTGCTGAAGCTAAGACTTCCAATAATATGTTGAATAACAGTGGCAAGAGTGGAAATCCCTTGTCTTGTTCCCGACCTTAGGGAGAAAGCCTGAAAATATTTTTAAATAATGTTATGATGTGTTACTTTTAAAGACTTCTTTTGGTATACACAGGTGTGTGTTTTTTTTTAATTTTTTAAGTTTATGTATTTATTTTGAGAGAGAGAGAGCAAGAGAGAGCAGAGAGGGCCAGAGAGAGAAAGGAGAGAGAGAGAGAATCTCAAGCAGGCTCTGCACTGTCAGCATGGAGCCCGACGCAGCGCTCTGATCCCACTAACTGTGAGATCATGACCTGAGCAGAGATCAACAGTCGGCCTCTTAACCCACTGAGCCACCAGGTGCCCCTACACAGGTATATTTGAACTATTGTTTAATAATATTATTTTATGAACTGTGCCTTTGGGGATATACCTAAATCTAAATATTTATGTTAGACTCAAGCAATAACAGTTCAAATCATACTATTTACAAATATTAGTCTTATACTGAAATCCTTAGAAGCCTTAAGAAATAGAGGAAAGAGGGGCGCCTGGGTGGCGCAGTCGGTTAAGCGTCCGACTTCAGCCAGGTCACGATCTCGCAGTCCTTGAGTTCGAGCCCCGCGTCAGGCTCTGCGCTGATGGCTCGGAGCCTGGAGCCTGTTTCCGATTCTGTGTCTCCCTCTCTCTCTGCCCCTCCCCCGTTCATGCTCTGTCTCTCTCTGTCCCAAAAATAAATAAACGTTGAAAAAAAAAATTTTTTTAAAAAAGAAATAGAGGAAAGAGTAAATAGCTTTACCGTGGCAGTCAGATCTTAGTGTTCTTAGGCAGAACAGACTATTTAAGCCTCAAATTCTTTGTTTGCTGAGAGATTAAACAGTTCCTGACTCATGGCACTCTGTAAATGTCATAGTCACCTGCCATTTCACTGGTGTCATCTCTGATTTAATGATAATTTAGAACACAGCAGTCACCAGAGTCTTAACTTTGAGAAGATACAGAGTTTTTTAAAATCTTAATTTAATATTGATATTTATTTTCATGGTTTTGTCCTATTAATCTAGACTATTTGATTAACTGTAATATTGTTGACTACTGTTTATTGTCTTTTTCCAATGAAAAAGTCTCCTTGTTGGGGCTTTAAGTAGAGGAACTTTTGCATAAAATCATTGGTAAAGTAGCGTGAATTGATAATGCCTGTTTAACTTTTTTTTTTTTATATATGAAATTTATTGTCAAATTGGTTTCCATACAACACCCAGTGCTCATCCCAAAAGGTGCCCTCCTCAATACCCATCACCCACCCTCTCCTCCCTGCCACCCCCCATCAACCCTTAGTTTGTTCTCAGTTCTCAACAGTCCCTTATGCTTTGGCTCTCTCCCACTCTAACCTCTTTTTTTTTTTTTTTCCTTCCCCTCCCCCATGGGTTTCTGTTAAGTTTCTCAGAATCCAGATAAGAGTGAAACCATATGGTATCTGTCTTTCTCTGTTTGGCTTATTTCACTTAGCATCACACTCTCCAGTTCCATCCACGTTGCTACAAAAGGCCATATTTCATTTTTTCTCATTGCCACGTAGTATTCATATAAACCACCAGTATGTATGTATAAACCAGTAGTATGTATATAAACCACAATTTCTTTATCCATTCATCAGTTGATGGACATTTAGGCTCTTTCCATAATTTGGCTATTGTTGAGAGTGCTGCTATGAACATTGGGGTACAAGTGCCCCTATGCATCAGTACTCCTGTGTCCCTTGGATAAATTCCTAGCAGTGCTATTGCTGGGTCATAGGGTAGGTCTATTTTTAATTTTCTGAGGAACCTCCACACTGCTTTCCAGAGCGGCTGCACCAATTTGCATTCCCACCAACAGTGCAAGAGGGTTCCCGTTTCTCCACATCCTCTCCAGCATCTAGAGTCTCCTGATTTGTTCATTTTGGCCACTCTGACTGGCGTGAGGTGATATCTGAGTGTGGTTTTGATTTGTATTTCCCTGATAAGGAGCGACGCTGAACATCTTTTCATGTGCCTGTTGGCCATCCGGATGTCTTCTTTAGAGAAGTGTCTATTCATGTTTTCTGCCCATTTCTTCACTGGGTTATTTGCTTTTCGGGTGTGGAGTTTGGTGAGCTCTTTATAGATTTTGGAGACTAGCCCTTTGTCCGATATGTCATTTGCAAAGATCTTTTCCCATTCCGTTGGTTGCCTTTTCGTTTTGTTGGTTGTTTCCTTTGCTGTGCAGAAGCTTTTTATCTTCATAAGGTCCCAGTAATTCACTTTTGCTTTTAATTCCCTTGCCTTTGGGGATGTGTCGAGTAAGAGATTGCTACGGCTGAGGTCAGAGAGGTCTTTTCCTGCTTTCTCCTCTAAGGTTTTGATGGTTTCCTGTCTCACATTCAGGTCCTTGATCCATTTTGAGTTTATTTTTGTGAATGGTGTGAGAAAGTGGTCTAGTTTCAACCTTCTGCATGTTGCTGTCCAGTTCTCCCAGCACCATTTGTTAAAGAGACTGTCTTTTTTCCATTGGATGTTCTTTCCTGCTTTGTCAAAGATGAGTTGGCCATACGTTTGTGGGTCTAGTTCTGGGGTTTCTATTCTATTCCATTGGTCTATGTGTCTGTTTTTGTGCCATCCTGTTTAACTTTTTAAGACACTGCCAAAGTGTTTTCCAAAGTGGCCCACCATTTTACATTAAGAAAATTTTTTTTAAGTTTATTTATTTGTTTTTAAGTTGCAGTTAATGTTCAGTGTACTGTTAGTTTTGGGTGTACAATATCGTGATTCAACACCAACACCTGGTGCTCATCACAAGTGTACTCTTTAATACCCACCACCTATTTCACTCATTCCCCAACCCACCTCCCCTCGCATACCATCGGTATGTTCTCTATAGTTAAGAGTCCGTTTGTTGGTTTGCCTCTCTCTCTTTTTTCCCTGTGCTCATTTGTTTTGTTTCTTAAAGTCCACATATGAATGAAATCATATGGTATTTGTCTTTCTCTGACTGACTTATTTCGCTTAGCACAGTACTCTCTGCCCACAGCGTGGGCCTTGAACCCACAACCCCAAGATCAAGAGCCACAGACTCTTCTAAGCCAGCCAGGTGCCCCTCATTTTACATTCTCACCAACAGTGTATGAGGGTTCCTATTTCTTCATATCCCTCCCAGGAGTTGATACTGTCTTTTTTAATGTAACCATTTAGTGGGTTTGAAATGGTGGTTTTCATTTGCTTTGCCCTCGTGAATAATTGATGTTGAGCATCTTTTTATTTTTTTAATTTTTTTTAAGTTTATTTATTTTGAGAGAGAGACAGCACGAGTGGGGTAGGGAGAGAGAGAGAGAGGGAGAGTAAATTCCAAGCAGGCTCCACATCACTAGCACAGGGCCCCACATGAGGTTCAATCTCATGAACTATGAGATCACGACCTGGCCCAAGATCAAGAGTCAGATGCTTAACTGACTAAGCCACCCAGTCGTGCTGAGCATCTTTTCATCTACTTATTAGTCGTTCATATATCTTCTTGGATGAAATGTTGAATTTTTTTTTTTCAACGTTTATTTATTTTTGGGACAGAGAGAGACAGAGCATGAACGGGGGAGGGGCAGAGAGAGAGGGAGACACAGAATCGGAAACAGGCTCCAGGCTCTGAGCCATCAGCCCAGAGCCTGACGCGGGGCTCGAACTCATGAACCGCGAGATCATGACCTGAGCCGAAGTCAGACGCTTAACCGACTGAGCCACCCAGGCGCCCCTGAAATGTTGATTTAAATCTTTTGCCAATTTTTCATTAGGTTACTTGTCTTATTTAGTTGTAGAGATCTTTATGTAATTTGGACACAAGTCTGTTTTTAGATATATGATTTACAGATATTTTATCACAGTATTTGGCTTCTTTTTTTTGTTTTCTTAATGGTATCTTTGAAGTGTGAAAATGTTTTTCCCCACAAGTTTTATTGAGATATAATTGACAAACAGCACTGTGTAAGTTTAGGGTATACAGCATAATGACTTGACTTACATATATTGTCAAATGATTACCACAATAAGTTTAGTTAATATCTATCACTTCATACAGATACCAGAAAAAAAAGGAAAACAGTGTTGTTTTTTGTAAGAGAACTCTTGGGATTTACCCTCTTAACAATTTTCACATATACTATACAACAGTGTTAATGAGAGTCATCATGTTATGCACTGAATCCCCAATACTTAATTTATCTTATAAGTAGAAGTTTCTACCTTTTGACCACTTTCATCCATTTCTCCTACTCCTAACCTCTGATAACCACAAACATGTGTTAATTTTGGTGAAGTCTAGCCTATCAGTTTTTTTCTTTTATGGATTGACCTTTTGATGTTGTGTCTAAGAACTCATTGCCCAACCCAAGGTCATAAAGATTTTCTATGTTTTTTTCTAAAAGTTTTATTATGTTACCACCTACATTTAAGTCTATGAACCACTTTAGTTATTCTTTGTGTATGGTTATGGGTTAAGAGTCCAAAATAATCTTTTGTGCATGTTGACAACTCATTTGCTCTAGCACTATTTATTAAAGACTATCTTTTTTCTATTGAATTGCCTTGGTAATACAGTGTCTTGATTACTGTAGGTTTTTTTTTTTTATGTTTATTTATTTTGAGAGCAAGCATATGCAAGTGTGCACAAGTCAGGCAGAGAGAGAAGGAGAGAGAAGGAAAGAGAGAATCCCAAGCAGACTCTGTGCTGTCAGAGGCCCAATGCAGGGCTCTATCCCACGAACCGTGAGGTCATGACCTGAGCTGAAATCAAGAGTTGGATGTTTAACCAACTGAGCACCCAGTTGCCCCTACTGTAGTTTTATAGCAGGTTTTGATATCAGGAAGTATAAGTCTTTTTTTGTTTGTTTAAAGTTTATTTATTTATTTATTTTGAGAGAGAGAGTTGGATGCTTAACCAGCGTAACCACCCAGGTGCCTCTCTAATTTTGTTCTTCTTATCCAAAGTTGTTTTGGCTATTCTTTGGTCTTTTGCATTTCTATATAATTTTAGGATCACTTTGTCAGTTTCTGCGGACAGCTAGCTGGGATTTTGATAGGGATTATGTTAATTTGCAGTTAGTTTGGGGTTTTTTGTGTGTCTTCCAATCCAGGACTTGGGACATCTCTCCATTGTTTAGTCTTCTTTAATTTTTCTCACAGCAAGGTTTTGTAGTTTTCAACATACAGGTCTAATTATGATGTTAGATGTAGTTTTTCATAGATGTCATTCATTAGATTGACAAGTGCCTTTCAATTCCTAGTTTGTTGAGAATGGTTATCATGAATTGGTGTTAAATTTTGTTAAATGCTTTTCCTGTATCTATGGAGATTGTCATGTGGTTTTTGTTCATTATTAATATGGCATATTAATTGCATTTTCGATGTTAAACCAACCTTAACATTCCTTGGACAAAGCCCATTTGGTTATGGTATATAGTCCTTTTTTCTGTTGATAGATTTGATTTGTTTACATTTTTGTTGAGGATTTTTACATCTATAGTCATGAGGGATAGCAGTCTGTAGTTTTCTTTTCTTGTGATATCTTGCCAGCTAATATTCTTGCTACTCTGAGAATCCTCTTCAGGCAAGTGAAGTCACCATTTTTTTTAATTAAAAAAAATTTTTTTAATGTTTGTTTTTGCGACAGAGAGAGCAAGTAAGGGAGGGGCAGAGAGAAAGGGAGGGAGACGAAGATCCAAAGCAGGCTCTGTGCTGAGAGCAGAGAGCCTGATGCAAGGCTCAAACTCACAAACCGTGAGATCATGACATGAGCCGAAGTCAGATGCTTTAACCGACTGAGTCACCCTGGCGCCCCTCAAGTTAACCATTTAAAAACAAGACCTAGGACCAGGGTGCCTGGGTGGCTCAGTTGGTTAAGCATCCCACGTCAGCTCAGGTCACGATCTCGCAGATTGTGAGTTCAAGCCCCACATTGGGCTCTGTGCCCTCAGCCAAGAGCCTGGAACCTGCTTCTGATTCTGTCTCCCTCTCTCTCTGCGCCACCCCCCGCCTTCTGTCTCTCTCAAAACTAAATAAACATTAAAAAAAATTGGGCACCTGGGTGGCTCAGTTGGTTAACTATCCGACTTTGGATCAGTTCATGATCTCACAGTTCGTGAGTTCAAGCCCCACATCGGGCTCTATGCTGACAGCTCAGAGCCTGGAGCCTGCTTCAGATTCTGTGTCTCCTTCTCTGTCTCTGCCCCTCCCCTGCTCATGCTCTGTTTCTGTCAAAAATAAGTAAACATTTAAAAAAAATTTAAAAAACATATCAACTCCTAAAAAAACTAAAATAAATAAAAATAAAAGTAAGACCTAGGACCAAGTTAGGGGAGGGGACAATTCTTGAATTTATTTTTCAAAGTGGGGATGAGGGCAGGTATGGAATATTAGACTTTATTTTAAGCAGCCTACTTTAGAGAAGAGCTGATGTATTCTTTCTCATTATTTCTATCATGAGCTTATTTGGACCACTTCATCAGGTATCATTTTTTCTGTAGAAAGTGATGGCAGTGTGTGGAAACATTGCTTTATAGATCCTTAGTGGTCAGTGAGGAGTGAATGCTAGAGGTTGTCAGTGTCCTCAGTTTGGTCCTTGTTCAATTAGTAGAGAAATATATAGTAGAGAAAATATAGTAGAGAAAATATGTTGTGGACAAAGACACCAGAGGTAGTTCAATGATTTGGGTCAAGACTTTAATGTCTGACTGTTTCTGGGACTCACAGGTCTTATATGAGCACAAGTCTTTTCTGTTTTTTTATTTTTATTTTTATTTTTTTAATGTTTATTTATTTGAGCCCCGACACGGGCCTCAAACCCACAGACCACCAAGATCATGACCTGAACCAAAGTCAAACGCTTAACTGAGCCACCCAGGCGCCCCAGTATAGGAGCACAAGTCTTAACAGAAGTGCAAAATTTCATTACGTTTAGAGTGTTTATGATACTTTCCCCCACTTACCCTAAAAGTTGTTTTTGTGGGTAAAATAAACATAAAATTTACCATCGTAACTATTTTTAAGTATGTAATTCATTTAAAAATAGTATAGTGGCATTAAGTATATTCATACTGTGCAGCCATTGCCACTGTCCATTTCCAGAACTTCTTCATAATCTCAAACAGAAGGATTTGGATTTAGTTCACCCAAATACAAAATCTATTAAACAATAACTCCCCAATTAATGCATCCCCCAACTCCTGGTAACTTCTATTCTAATTACTGTTTCTGTGAAGTTGACTTTTTCCCTTTGGTGTCTGACCTATTTCACTGTTTCAGGGTTCATTTATGTTGTAGTGTGCATAAGAATTGCATTCCTTTTTTTTAAAAAAAAAAAGTAAAATGAATATAACATGAAATTTACCATCTTAACCATTTTTTAAGTATATAGTCTAGTGGCATTAAGTACATTCACATTGTTGAACTATAGTCACCACCATATACTCAAATGCCCTTTTTATCTTGTAAAGTTGAAACTCTATACCCATTAAACAATAATTTGCCATCCACTTCTCTCTCTGCCACCATGCCCCAGCCTTTAGTAACTTTCTGTCGATAAGAATTTGACTACTCAGGTATTTCATATAAGTGGAATTTTACTTTACTTGTCCTTTTGTGACTGGCTTATTTCACTTAGCAAAATGTCTTCAAGGTTCATTCATGTTGTAGCATGTGTCAGAATTTGCTTCTTTAAGACCAAATAATATTCCATTGTATATATATATATATATATATATATACCACATTTTGTTTATCCATTTATTTGTCAGTGGACACTTAAGTTACTTCTACTTTTGAGTTATTGCAAACAATACTTCTATGAACATAGATGTACAAATATCTCTTTGAGTCTCTACTTTTACCTTCTTTTGAGTATAAACACAAAGTGGGTTTGTTGGACCATGTAGCCATGTGTGTTTAATTTTAATCAGGTTGCTGTGTTGTTGTTGAGTTGTAGTTCTTTATATGTTCTGGATACCAATCCGTTATCAGATAAATGCTTTTTAAATGTTTTCTCCTTTCTGTGATTTGCCTTGTCATTCTTTCATTTATAGTGTCCTTTGATGCACAAAAGTTTTAAATTTTGATGGAGTCCAGTTTATCTGTATGTTCTTTTATTGCCCTTGCTTTTGGTATCATATTCATGAAAATCCATTTATCTTTTAATTTATGAGTGTTGGGTATATATATTGGGGCATTTTTCTGCTCATTGATATGAAGACCAGGACCACTGCATATGCTGCACAAGTTATGAAACACCCTATCTGAAAGGGTCAGTAAAACTGCAGAAAAACTTTTATTTTGCAGGGAAGGCACAGCAAAACTGAAACAGCTTTACCAGAAACATACATTTAGTTTTAACCCTATAGAGGGATCATTTCTCCTGATGCAAAAGGATTATTTCTTCTGGTTTATACCTAGTTTTAGTTCACCTAAATCCTGTCAAATAGAGAAATGTAATGTTTAAGGTGGTGGTACTTAACAAATATTCCTCAAAGAGAAAGTAATTCTATTAGTGTATATTGGATCAGGTTATAAACTGATGATTTCTAAGCAGACATTAGGTGTGGTGATTTCACTAACAGTAAAATATTTGGCCTAAAGATTCTCATGCCAATATACAGAGGTGCAGCGTTGATGACTATTAATTTAATAATGTTAAACCCCTCTCTAATGTGCATTATACATATCAGATACTGAATAGGTATTTTTAATTAAAATAAATATCTGTGGGGCGCCTGGGTGGCTCAGTTGGTTGAGCGTCCGACTTCGGCTCAGGTCATGATCTCGCGGTCTGTGAGTCTGAGCCCCGCGTCGGGCTCTGTGCTGACAGCTCAGAGCCTGGAGCCTGCTTTGGGTTCTGTGTCTCTCTCTCTCTGCCCCTCCCCAACTCATGCTCTGTCTCTCTCTCTCTCTGTCAAAAATAAAAAAAACTTTAAAAATAAATAAATGTCTGTAATTATAGGACTTTATTTATTTTTTTTTTAATTTTTTTTTTCAACGTTTATTTATTTTTGGGACAGAGAGAGACAGAGCATGAACGGGGGAGGGGCAGAGAGAGAGGGAGACACAGAATCGGAAACAGGCTCCAGGCTCTGAGCCATCAGCCCAGAGCCCGACGCGGGGCTCGAACTCACGGATCGCGAGATCGTGACCTGGCTGAAGTCGGACGCTTAACCGACTGCGCCACCCAGGCGCCCCATGTAATTATAGGACTTTAATTCATTTTCAGACACTTTTTTTTCCCAAAGCCATCTGACAAATATCCATTAAAAAAACAATTTTTTTTTTTTGTAAAGGCAATGTACCTTCATGATGAATGTTCTTTTCATCTATTACATACTACAGTGTAAGAATTATGGTGGCTAGGGTTAGAGATCAGTATGCATCTTACACCTGATGAGGTCCAGTGAATCAGAGGGGAATCATGTGAGTGAAGATTGCTGCATGGGTTTATTTTTGTCTTTTACCTTTTTAAAAAAAAAATGGATAAGGATGCTACCTATCTTCATTATTAGCCGGAATGTACTGAATATAAAGAATGTACAAAACCTGATGCTGAACTTTTCTCCCCCTCTGATACTCAGTTCTTTTTGCACAGTGAGTTTCAGGAAATAATATGTTAATAAATAGTGTTGGTGGATAGAGGAATTGCAAGTACTTTGTGAATTAGAGCAGAAAGAAACAGAAAATAAGTACAGAAATACTTAGGCTTAGTCAAACCATTGTGGTTTTATACATGCTATTCTTTGGATTCTTGGGGTCAGAGGCAGATAAATGACTTGAAAGTAGTTATCTGTATAGTTAAATAGTATTCTGCACTTATTAAGGGGAAAAAAGTTTTACAGATCTTGTGGTGAGAAGCTACTCTGAACTCTGGAAAGCACAACCACAAGATTCAAGATGAGAGACATTCTCATAAGAATTAGTACATGGGAATAGATAAAATATGTTGACAAAGTAAAAACTATGGGCTAATGAATCAAAAATATTCTGGAATCCTGGGCATTTCTGGACAGTGCTGTTCTCTCAGGCTGTCCCCATAGCCTCTTGTTTTACCTTCTCCACGGAGCTCCAGTAGCTCCCTCTCTTCTCTTTCCTTGCTGCACGTGTCTTGCTTCCGGTTCTGTTTCTACCCAGGAGCAGTACTCCACAATGCTTCTATTTTATCCTATAGGCTTTTCTCTTCCACCTCAAACTCCTTTGTGCAACACAGCAGCCCTGCTCAGGAGTTCTGTCCATCTGTGGCTCAGATCTGCAGTGTGGCTTACATTATCACCACCTGGTGTCAGGGAGTATGTTAAGTGCAGATTTGATCCTGTTAGCTCATTGTCCCTAACCACCATCCCCCGTGCCCATGCTTTCAATCTCTCAGTCACCTTAGATGTCAGACATCTTTATAGTTCCTCTTGATCTGACCTTTGAATACCTCTCTAGCTTTATCTCTTGCCCTTCTTAGCATACTCTCCATCCCTACCTTTGTAGTGTAGTGGATAAGAGTGATGGCTCAGGGGTTTAGACTGCTTTATTTCATATCCCGGTTCAAGCATGTTATCTGTGTGTCCTTGGACAAGTTGTTCCTCTAGAGCTAACAACCTGTCTAAATGGGACATTGACCAATGAGGGTGGATAATGGCAATAAAGAGCCAGTGTTGGTGGCATACCAAGTTTGTTTTATCCATGCCTTAGTTTTTTCATCTGTGAAATGAGCATGATAAAATATACTTCTTTGTGAAGGTTAAATGCGATCATTCGTACAGTATTCAGAGCCCAGGACTGGCACAGATAAGATTGAGTAAATGGTGGCTATTACTATCCTTACCATATGTATAACTCTTTAGGCAACATGCTCTTTATGCTTCTGGACTTAACTCTACCTAAAAAGGTCTTTTTCCCTTGGATAACTTTTTATTTCTCTTATAAGACTGCTTACATATCACTTCCTTTAGGAAACCTCGATAATTTTTTCGCTCCTGTTTGGCCAAAACACTCTTTTGTGTTTCCATCGTATCTTGTTCATAATTTCATCCAAGTGTATATCCTTTCGTATTGTCATGTATGTCGCTTTGTCTTACTTTGCCATTAGATTGTGAATATTTGATGCCAGGAACTAGTTGTTTCATTTTTTATTTCCAGTATCTTGGTTCACTGACATTTACTGAATCAATGAAAAAAAAATTAGCCTGTGTATCCATGATATTGACTTCTATAACAAGGGTCTGTTTAAAGTTATTATTGGGACAATTGATAAAATTAGAGTATCACCTTTATCATACTGCAGCTTTTCTGTAAAATTGAAATTATTTCAAAGTAGAGAGTTTATAGAATACCTGTTTTACCACAGTACGTGGTCTAAAAATTCTTTAATGATATAACATTACAAGCGAAAATGCTCTGTGTTCCTGTAATTTCAACCCCAGAGATAACTTTAGATAGCAGTTTGATGTACATAACAATGTAAACAAAAATATTGTGTCAATTTAGAGCCTTGAATTAGATAATCTCTAGGTTGTCTTTCAGTTTTTAGGTCTTCTTACTCTTAGGCAGAGAGGAGGACAGAGAAAGGAAAAGAAAAAGTCTGATCAGTCTAGTGTGCTGTTGACGCTTCTAAGTGCTTAACTTGAGGCATTTTTCTGCTGATGAGAGGGTTATTTAGATTGCAGCTTCCCTTGACCCCAAAACCAGAACCACAGCATATGCTGTGCAAGTTGTCACAGCAGTCATGCTCAGGAGTCCTGTCCATCTGTGCCTCAGACCTGTGGTTGTGGCATACACTGTCACCACCTGGTGGCAGTGTAAGTTTCTACAGTGCAAAAACAATTTGGGGAGGTGTTTGAAAAACACTTTTGAATACTATATCTGCATACTAACTGAGGAGTTCCTTATAATTCCATTTACTCTTCAAGGGGTAATTTATTAATATTTGCCACATAGATTTTCAATTTCATGTATTTGGCACAAAGATTTTAAATTATAAGTTGAGTGACAAAAGGAAAAATTTTGAGTAATGATAGATATTAATGAAAGATCAAATACCCATTTTATATAATTTACACACATTGTTTCTGTAATACTATAATCCCACATTCCCTTTATCCAGTTTTAAAGTACCAGGAATAAACTCTTCAATACTATTTGATGTTAAGAATACTTCATGGGGTGCCTGGGTGGCTCAGTCAGTTGAGTGAGCATCTGACTCTTGATTTCGACTCAGGTCATGATTCTGGGGTCATGAGATCAAGCCCTGTGTTGGGCTCTGTGCTGAGCTTGGAGCCTGCTTAAGGTTCTCTCTTTCTTTCCCTCTGCCCCTCTCCTCTGCTTGCTAACTCTCTTAAAAATAAATAAATAATAAAATAAAACTCTAAAGAATGCTTTAGCTACAAGATCCCTACGTAATAAACAGACAATTCTTAATCTGATAAAATTCCAGTTTTATAATGTGTAAAACTTGAATAGTGTAAGAATCTTTATGATGTTTCCTTCAGGTGAAATTCCTAAGCAGGTTAAAGTGAAAAAATTGAAGAACCTAAAGACTCTGGATTCTAAACCTGGTATTAATTTTTATTTTTTTTTAATTATTTTTAAATATATACTTAAATGAGTACCTGGGTCTTACTGTTCACCTTATTTTCTTTCATTTACTTCTTAGGAGTTTATACTTCTTATAAGCCATATCTAAATAGAGATGAAGAGATCATAAAACAATTACAGAAGGTAATTACTTGCTCATATTATTAATTTAAATTTCCTTGTTCAGGTATGCAATATCCAGTTAGGCAGCATGTGCGTTAGGTATAATGATATGAAATGAGGTCTTTCTTTTGAACCAAAGCTTCATAAAAATCAGGAGACTAAAGCAAGCAAAAGTTATGGGCTTGAAATGTGGGGCTGCAGTTACCAAACAGTGCCAGTCTTTCTAGAAACTTGGGAGTTACAGTGAAAAAGTAATGTACTCTTCTTCCATGAGGTAGTTTAGCACCTAACAGGAGATAGTTACCATTTTTTTGGGAAATGTAAATAATACTAATACAGCAAGTATGAAGTAAAGACCATTCATTGTAAACTGATACTTTTAAGTACAGGATGAACATGTGATATTTTACTCTAAGGATTTTTTTCCATAGGATATTGCACAATGAACTTTAGGTTAAATTACTTCAAGGTGAAGTTCTGGTTTTTTTTTTTTTTTAATCAAGTAAAATACATATTTACATATCAGTCGAGCTACTATAATTATCCACTGTTTTATATTCCCTTATACTAGAATGTATGTTCTCATTGCTTTTTCTTTTAAGGGCGTACAACAGAAACGTCCTTCTGAGGCTCAAAGTGTTATTCTCCGTCGCTATTTTTTGGAACTGACACAAAGTTTCATCATTCCATTAGTAAGTTAACATATATATTTGTTTAATGATTTGTTGAAGGTTATATGCATGTTTTTCCCATTCACAAAAACCTTAAGTTGTTTGGCTTGCTCATGTGTTTGGTGATTAAAAATAGAGTGATTTGCAGGAGACCTGGACTCTGTTCTAATATTAACATTGTGACTTTGGCAAGTCACTTCCTTTCACTGACACTCATTTTCTTTTACTGTAAAAGTGACTAATTCCACTTTTCCTAAATATCTTTCAGGGTTGTTGTGAATCTTAAATGAGATAATTGTGAAATGTTATATGATTATTGCATTTGCATCTTAAAAGAAAGTTAACCTGGAGTTTCTTTCTCTGATATTATTTTCTTGAGCACAGTTTGGTATGCTATCCATGAGACTGGTAGCTCCATGATGACAGGGGCCTTGTCTGTCTTGTTCATTATCTTTTCCTCAGTCTGGCATCGGATAGCACTCAATATGGAATAAATGGCTAGATGATATGGGTATTCTATGAAATTTAGTGGAATAACATATTAAAATACTAAAAGATGATTCACAGTATCTGACAGTACCATAATGTGGTCCTAGTCTGGATACTGCATCAGAGAGAGATTCCATGTAGTTACTAACATAATCTATCTGTGAATATTATATGGGAGCAACATGGAGATCTTTGCTATTACATTTTGAGATGAAATAGTCTGTCTTGTTCTATGCGTGTTAATTAATTTTGTTCCATTTAAATCTGTCTGTCTAAGTAAATGAACTTTACTGCAGTCCTTAAAGGCATGGGCTAAAGTCAATACACCCGAATTCAGGTTCAGGCTCTGTGACCATGAGCAGGTTATTCAGCCTTTCAAAACCTGTTTTCCAGTAATTACTGCCACATGGGATGTTTGCAAGGATTAAAAGAGATCATGCATGTAAAATGTTGAGTACATTTTCTGGCACATACTCCCCCATTAAGGCTAATGATTATGCAGACCCTTGGATTATCTAAGATTTAGTTAAATTCTTACTGAAAGTCTGACTTCTCAATTCAATCTAAGTTTTGTTATGTCTGTCGCGGGCTGTGATGGCACTGCTGCTGTCCATTGAAAGAGCACATGATGGAAAACTTAGAAACCCATTTCTTTCAGGTCGGTCTGTTTAAATGGTTTTGAAGACTCTCTAGGTAAGAATGCCTAACTTTGATGAATTTTTTTATTGGTTTTAGGAAAGATATGTGGCAAGCTTGATGCCTTTGCAGAAAAGCATCTCTCCATGGAAGGTATAACTTATTCAGTTAAATTCCTATTTGAGTTCTCTAACTGTAATTAACTTTTGTGAATATATCTATTTCTGATTTTTAAATCAGTATGTCCTAATTTCTAGAGTCCACCCCAATTAAGACAATTCCTTCCAGAAGAATTTATGAAAACACTTGAGAAAACAGGACCTCAGCTGACCTCTAGAATAAAAGGCGATTGGATTGGACTTTACCGGTTGGTCATTTTTTTTTCTTCTTTTTCACCCATCTGTAGAGCCTTATTTAAAAACAAAACAGGGGCGCCTGGGTGGCTCAGTCGGTTAAGTGTCCAACTTCAGCTCAGGTCATGATCTCATGGTTTGTGAGTCCGAGCCCTGCGTCGGGCTCTGTGCTAACAGCTCGGAGCCTGGAGCCTGCTTCGGATTCTGTGTCTCCCTGTCTCTCTGCCCCTCCCCTGCTCATACTCTGTCTCTCTCTGTCTCTCAAAAATAAATAAATGTTAAAAAATAAATAAATAAAATTAAAATAAAAACAAAACAAAGGAGCACCTGAGGTGGCTCAGTCGGTTAAGCATCTGACTCTTGATTTAAGCTCAGGTCATGATCTCATGGTTCATGGGATCGAGCTCTGCTGTCAGCACAGAGCCTACTTGGGATTCTCTCTATCCCTTGCTGTCTGCCCCTTCTCTGCTGCATGCACTCTCTCTCTCTCTCTCTCTCTCTCTCTCAAAATAAATAAGCATTAAAAAAATAAAAACAAAAAACTGGCTTTAAACTTATATTTTAAAAAAAAATTCCATTGTTTCAGTTATCCAAGCTGTAGTTTAGGAAAGGTATTGAGGAGAACAAGTAAGTCATAATCAAACTTTGCATTTTTAAAATTTTTTTTTTTAGGCATTTTCTAAAATCTCCGAATTTTGATGGTTGGTTCAAGACCCGGCGGAAGGAAATGACCCAGAAATTGGAGGCACTCCATTTAGAAGTTCTTTGTGAAGAGGTTAGAAGACAGTATGTTTGTGTGATGATTAACAATTATTGAAAATAAAGATAACATTATCCTTAGAAGCTGGGAGATTATACCCATATCCACTACTTTGTAAATAATAATAACTAACTTTTCTGGATCATATGCTATGTGCCAAGGACTGTATAGGTGTTTTATTGAATAATGTCTTTTAGTCCACACAATAATTAATTGAAGTGGGTGTGTTATGATCTTCATTATGAGATCCCCAAAGATTATAAGTTAAGTGACTTGCTTCAGATCATATCACTGCTAAGTGGTGGAGTCAGCAGTGAGCTAGAGTCCACTTGCACTGACCCACAGGAGCTGACTGTGTACATCTCTTCCCAGCTTTGCATTCGGTGATCTCAG
Source organism: Herpailurus yagouaroundi (assembly GCF_014898765.1). Taxonomy (NCBI): domain Eukaryota; kingdom Metazoa; phylum Chordata; class Mammalia; order Carnivora; family Felidae; genus Herpailurus; species Herpailurus yagouaroundi. Next base: position 11,002,673 of record NW_024412444.1, read on the forward strand.
GTTGGTAGATTGAAACTGGCTATAGTGGGAGTATTACACCACACTGGCAAACGCTGCAAACCAGAGACTTTTCCTGGAGAACTGGTGGTTAAATATTTACCAGCATGCCACTGGATAGAATCAAGATTCAGATCTGAGCACCTTTATTAACAATTTTTTATTTTTATTATTAACAATTTTTTCCTGTATTTTGACTGTTTATAATTTGTTGCCAGACTATTTTAAATTAAGCTACTTGTGAAAATATAAAGGATAGCCTAATTTTTATTTAGCTTGAGGTGGGCTAGTCTTGGAGTGAACTCCCAGTGACTGTGGTTGAGAGAAGGAATACAATGAAGACAACTACAGAGAAGCCCAGGAGGAACTTATTTGTAGATATAAAGCTTATATCCAGTAATATATTCATGTCCACAAGTATCTTAATTTGTTCCTTATAAATTGAAATACGCACTACTGAGTAGGGATGGGCGTTAGTATTATACTTTGAATTGCAGTTTTTTCTTTATTGGTCTAAAAGGGCTATCTCAGACACGAGTTTTATATTTTGTTTTATTTCCAAGTATTAGACAGTTGTTCTAGCTAATGCCAAAAATGATCTAATTAATGTTGTTAGAATATTATCTACAGAATTATTCTTGTACTGTAATGCTGTATCTGATTTATATACTCTGTTCTCCTTTTCCTTCCTATCCTTCCTTGTCAGTAGCCTTGCCTGTTAAAATAGAGCAGTTTGAGAAGTCATTTGGTTATTTGCTGATTTGGGATTTGTTTATTCTTCTAGGACTTACTTCTCTGGACCCAGAAACACACAGAGGTAGAAACAGTTGACCTTGTATTGAAGCTAAAAAACAAGCTGGTACGTAGCCAAAACAGCAAAGATCCATGACGATATTTTTCTCACAGCTAAGGTGATAGTTCATGATACGTTGCCGAAGTAACTTTTTAAATGAGAGGACTTAAGATTGGTCAATTGATGGTAGATCTGAGTGAAAATACTTGGTCACTCAAACAGATCATAATGGTGCCATATTATTTTTAAAAATATTTATAAGGGGTCTACTGAGCTCTACAAAAAACATCGTCAGGGTGCCTGGGTGGCTCAGTTGGTTAAGCATCCATCCAACTCTTGATTTCCACTCAGGTCATGATCTCACAATTTCTGAGATCAAGCCCCACATTGGATTCTGTGCTGACAGCATGGAGCCTGCTCGGGATTCTCTCTCTCTCTCTCTCTCTCTCTCTCTCTCTCTCTCTCAATAAATAAGTAAACTTAAGAAAAAAAAATTGTCATTTATATTTAATACCACATTGTACTCATAGGTATTATCTATTAATTTACATAGAAGTCTTTTATTGAGCCAGCAATATATTGTTTAAATGGCATATTCTTTGCTTTTTTACAGTTTCTATAAATTCTGGTATAAGTTTGAATCTTCCAATCATTAGATCATAAAACTGTTCATTTAGAGAATATAATGTCCTAGTACAGACTCAGAGGATAATTTAAATGCTTCCAAATGTTCCTTATGTAGTTGCAGGCTGATCGAGAACATTTACCTGTGAAACCTGACACTATGGAAAAGTTACGGACACACATAGATGCAATTATCTTAGCGTTGCCAGAGGACCTACAAGGCATACTGCTCAAAACGGGCATGACATGATATTTGCCAGAATTTTCCAGCCGAAAAGGATTGTGCACCATGAAGCATACTGACATTTCAACCCGACGCGCAAAGGAGATGTCTCAGCGTGGAAAATAGCCGTAAATGCTAGCTACAGGGTGGAAAGACTATACTGACTAAACAGACCTTTTTAGTGCATTATTTTTAAAAATGGACATCTGTGGTGGTTCCACTTTAATATTGAAACACCGAGAGGCATTTCTATATTTTTAATCATGTTCTAAAGTGCTCTTATGAGAGACCTGTGGGGCCATCAGTATAAGTGATTCCAAACTGCAGTGCTGGCATTGCAGGTATTTTTTTAAATTGGTGCTGCTTTGCCCAATCATGTTAAAACTCAGGGGGATATATAAAAATAACATTCACACTGGCTCTCTTCTTAAGAAGAAGGAAAATACTGAACTGTCCAACTGTAGTTAGAAGTGATTAATGCTTTTGTAGTGCCTTCTGTTGTCCATGTTTCACAAAGCCCAGCTGCTACTCTTGAAGCTTTTTCTTGATTATGATACATAATTTTATAAGGCATTCTTCTGAGTAATCATTGCTTAAAAATACATTTCTTGCCTCCCGTCATGTTTATTGTTAGTGCCCTGGTGGGTGATTTTTTTCAGTGGTCATGTAAGTTTCATTTCAGTATATTCTATACCATTTCAGATTTAATCTTACCACTTTCTCCAAAGGCAAGAAAGCATCTGGCATTAATTATGGAAGGGTTTATTTCCTCTTATCATTTATTGGTTGGACCTGTTTAAGTTAATTAGCTTGTATGTTTTTCAGAGACACTCTAATTGTAAAACTCATAATCAGCTATTTTTAAAACTGAACTATTCTTATTTCAAAGGCATTCATAAACCTTTTATGTTATAGTCATTTGGGTGATTATAAGATTAATTTTCAGCATTATTTGTTTAGTATGGAACTTTTTTTCCCCCCAAATTCATATTTCTCTGAACACTTTCCCTACTGTTGTTAGACATGGGGAATTTTGCCTAACTCGCTGTTAGAGCTAGTTTGTTGTTGTTGTTGTTGTTTTGTTTGTTTTTGTTTTGTTTTGTTTAAACTGTGCTACCTTGCCAAAAATAGAAGATTGTGGTTTGGTAGAGTACAGTTGTTTGGTTTGTGTTAGAGTAGGAGTGTCCTCCAGAAGCCACTATTTAAAATAGCCACACATGACATAGCACATATGTAAATAGCTGTGTCTTGAATTACCCTCTAAGTAACCAAATTTAGTTGTTATGTGTTTGTAATAGAAATGACTTCAGAAGCTATCTCTTGTTTTCTGTTAATGCAACTCTTAAGGACACTTCTGACCCAGAAAGCCTCCTTGCGTTTGTAACTGTGGTCTTATACCCAAATGTGCCCTTTTCTCATGGATACAGTCTCTTGAAGCATACCTCAAAGGCATAGAGAGAATATGGCATTTGAAAGAAATCATTTGCCTTGGATCCATATGAGTTATTTTGTGAAACAACATTGTCTTTATGGAAAAGGGGCAACTACTTTTATATGCTAAAGTATTTCATATCTTTCTGGGAAACCTTATTTAGGTATAAATGGTCATCTTATTATTTTTCAAAAAGGGGTATTTTAATAGTCTTACAATTTATATACAGTTTGTGACCAGAATTTGGAAGTCCTTAGTGTCATATCAAGGATCTTTTAAATTATACCACTACAGGATGTATCATTTCAAGTTTATTTTGCACAGCTAATGAGTAACAAAGGATGCCAAGTAGCACAATAACAGTATCTTCATATTTAACTAAAACGTAACACATGTTGAAAACCATTATCATACTTACCTGGTTTATCTATTAATTTCAAATTATGTATTTGTAAAAATAACTTAAAATTGGTTTGGGAACCTGAAAAATTAACTATTAAAAATTTTTTTTTTGTTTTTTTTTCTTTCTTCCTTTTTTTTTTTTTTTTTTTTGAGGAGACATTGTTAAGATCTAAAACCTACCGTTTAATGTTTATCTCCACCAGCATCAGAAGGAATCACTGCTTTCAGGGTGTTATGTAATGCCTAGTGCCTTCTGTTTTCAGTGGAAAAGAGGTTTTATGAAGGCATTTATGGCCATTACTGAAAAGTGAATTAAAGGCCTTGGATTTTAAAGCACTTGGATATCTTGTGTTATTTCTGAGTAAGGTTGGAATGCTTGAAAAAACACATAATAAATGAAACTTGTGCATTATGAGATTTCTTTTACTTCCTAACTTATTTTTAAAAATTCAAATGAAAACCTTCTTCTGTTTACTATGAGCAAGTGGACAGTCCAGTGTATTAACAGATAATTAAGTGATTTCATATCCTTCGTGGTAGTGTATTGATTTCATGAAATGTTCTGATGAAAAAATTTTAGCTTAGTAATCTACATAGTTATTGTTAGATTCTCCCTTATTTACTACCTTTTTTTTTAACCTTTTCTTTTTTAATCTCAAATTACTTATTTCTTCATCTCCTTTTTTAAAGTATATGATACTATTCTTTGGATTTTAATTTATTAATAAAATATATTGGATGTTATTCTTTTTTGAAGTTACTAGGTAATATCTTGAACGTACACTATGAAATATTTCAGTTCATTTAAAAGAAATTCCATTAAAATCTGTCCTTTTGTTTTCATTTGCTCATAACTTAATTCATTTGTTTGTATACAACTGAATTTTACTAACTTTCTCCTTTTAACAGAACTTGGGGAAAAACTTAATTACTAACTTCCCAATATTAGTCTTCTAAAAACAGGTTAGGAAGACAAAAAAGTCTCTAACTATGGATAAATATCTAAATAACAAAATATGTTAACTCGTATTAGTAACTAAATTATCATTAAGAATTTAATATCTTTCCACGTATCCAAGATATAATATTTATATGCCATCTACAACTTGGCTGAATTGTGGTATTTATTATTGTGCCAATAGAAGTTAGTACTTGTTAACAAGATAGAGCCCCTAAATTTTTTTTCAATTACACTTCCCAGTTTGTTTGAAATAGTTAAAGCATGGCAGGAGAATTCAGCTATATCCTGTTCTGCAGGTTTACTTCCACTTTTGAGTACCAGCCTTTCTCTGTTACCCATTACTTGAATGCTGTGCTGTGCCTAATCAAATTAAGATTATTGTTTTCTAATAATCAGAGCTCTCATTCCATTTTACTGGTGTCACCACTCGGCTTTGGTTCTTCTGGTTTTGTTTTTTGTCTTTTGGGTTGGTTTGTTTGTTTGTTTTTGCCTCCCCATTCTCTGTGTCATCATAATATCATTTCTGTTTAGCCAGTAGAAAGCTAACCTTCATAGATCCTTCATTTTTTTCCTGTTCCTCATGTTTCCCCATACTAACAAGTATGAATACATTGTAGCATAAATTACTTGTAGAATGATTGAGGTACTTTAGAAAAATAGTTAACTTTACATTCCAGAGTTGTCACACTTGCCATTAAGTGAATAGATTTTTAGACTTCAGTAGGAAACTATTGAAATGATTGATTTAGATCTAATGAAATGGGTAAATATTTTTATAGCCAGAGGCTCTGGTGATAGAACCCAGCAATTTGTGTTTTTTAAAAAAAAAGCTTTATTGAAGTGTAATTGACATATAATAAACTGAAGACTAAAATTTAAAGCGTACAATTTGATCAGTTTTGACATTTGAATACACCCATAAAACCATCACCACAGTTGATAGGAACATACCCATCACCTCCCAAAATTCCCTCATGCTCCTTCGCACTCCTTCCTGCCCCTCTCCCCAAACCACTGATGTGTGTTCTGTCACTATATGTTCGTTTGTATTTCTAGAGTTTGATATAAATGGAATTATATAGTATGTACTTCTTTTTTTGATCTTTTTTTTTTCTTAACATGTTATTAATACGGTATTTGTCTTCCCTCTGTCAAACCCTGAGCCAACCACTTTCCCCAGCCTGCCTGGTGATATACAGGAAAAGGAATATACAGAGCAGATGAGACATGGAAGAAAGAACTGGGTGGTGGAGAGGACTCCTTAACATGGTGAAGAGGATGAAAAAGGCTACCATCAGGCAAAAGAGCCCCATGGCCTCTGAGAGGGCAAAGCCCAGAATGACATACGAGAAGAGCTGTTGCTTCAAAGAAAAGTTCCTGACATAACCAGTGATAAGGCTCCCGAACACAGTCCAAATCCCAGCCCCAGAGCCAGCCATCTGGCTGTGGCAGCCGCAACCCCACTGAATTTAGCTGCTGTGTCAATGTCCCTTGAAATGGCACTCATTTAGAATTTATGACTAGGGATAAGTGAGGCTGCCCAGTTCCTGAGGGTCTCATTGGCAGTTTCTCTGGTTGTTTTAGCACTGCTGCAAAAAGTGGTCAACTTAGCAGCTGAGACGTGCTCCTGACTAGTGAAGGGGTCAAGACAAATTTGGTATGCATGTACATTTTCAGAGAGTAAGGGGCTGTGGCAGGAGACCTGCTCCTTGTGCAGAGAGGGATCTAACTTCTTTTACTCAGCATAATTGTTTTGAGATTTGTTCATGTTACATGTATTGATAGTTCATTCCTTTTATTGCTGAGTAGTATTCTATTATATGGCTCTAACAAAAAAGTCTTATCTACTCAACTGTGGATGGACATTTGGGTCATTTCTAGTTTTTGACTATTACAAATAAAGCTGCTATAAACATTCATGTATAAGCATTTTGTATAGACATATATATCCTTTCTTCTTGGGTAAACACCTAGGACTTGAATGATGAGGTGAATGGTTACCTTTTTAAGAAACTGCCAAACTTTTCTGAAGTGGTTGTACCAATTTGTTTCCACCAGCTGTGTATGATTTCCATTCTCTGCACGTCCTACCCAGCACTTAGTATGGCAGCCTTTTTAATTTTAGCCATTCTAATTGGTTTATATTCTTATCTCATTGGGATTTTAATTTGCATTTCCCTGATGATCTATGACATTGAACATCTATCTTTGTTCTTTTTATTCATCTACATACTTTTTTTTTTTCTGGTAAAGTTTCTGCTAAATTCTTTTGCTCTTTTTAAAATGAGTTGTTTAATTTCTAATGGTTGAGTTTTGAGAGTTCTCTCTATATTCTTGATACAAGTTCTTTTTCAGATATATGGTTTGCAAACATTTCCCCTCCCATCCCCCTACTTTGTGACGGGTCTTTTCATTTTCATAGCAACATCTTTTGAAGAAGCAAAAGTTTGTGAATTTCTACACAAAATCTTCATGGGATTTTGATTGCAGTTGTATTAAATCTATAGATAAATTGGTAGAGAAGTGATACCTTAATAATTTTGCCCTGTGATCCATGAACAAAATATATCTGTCCATTACTTATGTCTTCTTTAATTTCAGCAATATTTTTGGTTTTCAGGGTACAAATGTTTTACATCTGTCACATTTATGACTAAGCTGGTCTTATTTTTGATGTAATGATACCAGTTTTAAAATTCAATTTTCAGGGGCGCCTGGGTGGCGCAGTCGGTTAAGCGTCCAACTTCAGCCAGGTCACGATCTCGCGGTCCGGGAGTTCGAGCCCCGCGTCAGGCTCTGGGCTGATGGCTCGGAGCCTGGAGCCTGCTTCCGATTCTGTGTCTCCCTCTCTCTCTGCCCCCCCCCCCCCGTTCATGCTCTGTCTCTCTCTGTCCCAAAAATAAAATAAAAAACGTTGAAAAAAAATTTTTTTTTAAAAATTCAATTTTCAGTTTTTTATTCAAAAGCTTAGTTCAAAATACTCCTATATAGTTGATTTTTGTATAGTGATATTGTATCCCATAACCTTGATAAATTCATTTACTAGTTCTAGTAGCTTTCTTTTTATAGATTCCATCATATTTTTAGAAGATTATTACACCTATGAATATTGACTATTTTACTTCTTTCCAGTAGATGAATTTTATTTTTCTTGCCTGATTGCACTGGCTAAAACCTCCAGTACAATGTTGAATAGTGCTGGTGAGAAAGGACATCACTGTTTTGTTCCTGATCTAAAAGGATAGCATTCAGCCTTTAATAATTAAGTATGATATTAGCTGTGGTTTGTTTTGTTTTTTTTTTTGTAGATGTCCTTTATCAAGTTGATGAAGGCCTCTTTTTTTTTTAAATAATTTTTAAAATTTTTTGAACGTTTATTCATTTTTGAGTGAGAGAGACAGCAAGTGGGGAGTGGCAGAGAATGAGAAGGAGACACAGAATTCGAAGCAGGCTGCAGGCTCTGAGCTGTCAGCACAAAGCCCAACGTGGGGCTTGAACCCATGAACTGTGAAATCATGACCTGAGTCGAAGTTGGACGCTTAACTCACTGAGCCACCCATGTGCCCCAATGAAGGCCTCTTCTATTCCTAGTTTGCTGAGATTTTTTAAAAATCAGGAATGGGCTTTGGATTTTGTTAAATGCTTTTTCTGAACCTATCAAGTTGCTTTATATGGCTTTGCTTTTTGAGTATATGAATGTGAATGGCATGTTAACATTGACTTTTTTTTTTAAATATGAAATCTATTATCAAATTGGTTTCCATACAACACCCAGTGCTCATCCCAACAGGTGCCCTCCTCAATACCCATCACCCACCCTCCCCTCCTTCCCACCCCCCATCAACCCTCAGTTTATTGTCAGTTTTTAAGAGTCTCTTTTGGTTTGGCTCCCTCCCTCTCTAACTTCTTTTTTTTTTTCCTTCCCCTCCCCTATGGTCTTCTATTAAGTTTCACAGGATCCACATAAGAGTGAAAACATGGTATCTGTCTTTCTCTGTATGACTTATTTCACTTAGCATAACACTCTCCAGTTCCATCCACATTGCTACAAAAGGCTGTATTTCATTCTTTCTCATTGCCACGTAGTATTCCATTGTGTATAAAAACCACAATTTCTTTATCCATTCATCAGTTAATGGACATTTAGGCTCTTTCCATAATTTGACTATTGTTGAAAATGCTGCTATAAACATTGGTGTACAAGTGCCCCTATGTATCAGCACTCCTGTATCCCTTGGGTAAATTCCTAGCAGTGCTATTGCTAGGTCATAGGGTAGATCTATTTTTAATTTTTTGAGGAACCTCCACACTGTTTTCCAGAGCAGCTGCACCAGTTTGCATTCCTACCAACAGTGCAAGAGGGTTCCCGTTTCTCCACATCCTTGCCAGCCTCTACAGTCTCCTGATTTGTTCATTTTAGCCACTCTGACTGGTTTTGATTTGTATTTCCCTGATGAGGAGCGATGTTGAGCATCTTTCATGAGCCTGTTGGCCATCTGGATATCTTCTTTAGAGAAGTGTCTATTCATGTTTTCTGCCCATTTCTTCACTGGATTATTTGTTTTTTGGGTGTGGAGTTTGGTGAGCTCTTTATAGATTTTGGAGACTAGCCCTTTGTCCAATATGTCATTTGCAAATATCTTTTCTCATTCTGTTGGTTGCCTTTTAGTTTTGTTGATTGTTTCCTTTGCAGTGCAGAAGATTTTATTTTCATGAGGTCCCAATAGTTCATGTTTGCTTTTAATTCCCTTGCCTTTGGGAATGTGTCAAGTAAGAAGTTGCTGCGGCTGAGGTCAGAGAGGTTTTTTCCTGCTTTCTCCTCTAGGGTTTTGATGGTTTCCTGTCTCACATTCAGGTCCTTTATCCATTTTGAGTTTATTTTTGTGAATGGTGTAAGAAAGTGGTCTAGTTTCATCCTTCTGCATGTTGCTGTCCAGTTCTCCCAGCACCATGTGTTAAAAAGACTGTCTTTTTTCCATTGGATATTCTTTCCTGCTTTGTCAAAGATTAGTTGGCCATACTTTTGTGGGTCTAGTTCTGGGCTTTCTATTCTATTCCATTGGTCAATGTGTCTGTTTTTGTGCCAATACCATGCTGTCTTGATGATGACAGCTTTGTAGTAGAGGCTAAAGTCTGGGATTGTGATGCCTCCTGCTTTGGTCTTCTTCTTCAAAATTACTTTGGCTATTCAGGGCCTTTTGTGGTCCCATATGAATTTTAGGATTGCTTGTTCTAGCTTCGAGAAGAATGCTGGTGCAATTTTGATTGGGATTGCATTGAATGTGTAGACTGCTTTAGGTAGTATTGACATTTTAACAATGTTTATTCTTCCAATCCATGAGCACGGAATGTTTTTCCATTTCTTTATATCTTCTTCAATTTCCTTTATAAGCTTTCTATAGTTTTCAGCATACAGATCTTTTGCATCTTTGGTTAGGTTTATTCCTAGGTATTTTATGATTCTTGGTGCAAGTGTGAATGGGATCAGTTTCTTTATTTGTCTTTCTGTTGCTTCATTATTAGTGTATAAGAATGCAACTGATTTCTGTACATTGATTTTGTATCCTGTGACTTTGCTGAATTAATGTATCAGTTCTAGCAGACTTTTGGTGGAGTCTATCAGGGTTTCCATGTATAGTATCATGTCATCTGCAAAAAGTGAAAGCTTGACTTCATCTTTGCCAATTTTGATGCCTTTCATTTCCTTTTGTTGTCTGATTGCTGATGCTAGCACTTCCAACACTATGTTAAACAATAGCAGTGAGAGTGGACATCCCTGTCGTGTTCCTGATCTCAGGGGGAAAGCTCTCAGTTTTTCCCCATTGAGGATGATATTAGCTGTGGGCTTTTCATAAATGGCTTTTATGATGTTTAAGTATATTCCTTCTATCCCGACTTTCTCGAGGGTTTTTATTAAGAAAGGATGCTGAATTTTGTCAAATGCTTTTTCTGCATCGATTGCCAGGATCATACGGCTCTTTTCTTTTATTAATGTGATGTATCACATTGATTGATTTGCGAAAGTTGAACCAGCCCTGCAGCCCAGGAATGAATCCCACTTGATCATGGTGTATAATTCTTTTTATATGCTGTTGAATTTGATTTGCTAGTATCTTATTGAGAGTTTTTGCATCCATATTCATCAGGGATATTGGCCTGTAGTTCTCTTTTTTTTTTGCTGGGTCTCTGGTTTAGGAATCAAAGTAATGCTGGCTTCATAGAATGAGTCTGGAAGTTTTCCTTCCCTTTCTATTTTTTTGTAATAGTTTGAGAAGGATAGGTATTATCTCTGCTTTAAATGTCTGGTAGAATTCTCCAGGGAAGTCATCTGGTCCTGGACTCCTATTTTGGGGGAGATTTTTGATAACTGATTCAATTTCATCACTGGTTATGTGTCTGTTCAAGTTTTCCTTTTCTTGCTGTTTGAGTTTTGGAAGTGTGTGGGTGCTGAGGAGTTTGTCCATTTCTTCCAAGTTGTCCAGTTTGTTGGCATATAATTTTTCATAGTATTCCCTGATAATTGCTTGTATTTCTGAGGAATTGGTTGTAATAATTCCATTTTCATTCATGATTTTATCTATTTGGGTCATCTCCCTTTTCTTTTTTGGAAGCCTGGCTAGAGGTTTATCAATTATGTTTCCTTTTTCAATAAACAAACTCTTGGTTTCATTGGTCTACTCTACAGTTTTTTAGATTCTATATTGTTTATTTCTGCTCTGTTTTTTATTATTTCTCTTCTGCTGGGTTTGGGGTGTCTTTGCTGTTCTGCTTCTATTTCCTTTAGGTGTGCTGTTAGATTTTGTATTTGGGATTTTTCTTGTTTCTTGAGATAGGCCTGGATTGCGATGTATTTTCCTCTCAGGACTGCCTTCACTGCATCCCAAAGCATTTGGATTGTTGTATTTTCATTTACATTTGCTTCCATATATTTTTTAAATTTCTTCTCTAATTGTCTGGTTGACCCATCCATTCTTTAGTAGGGTGTTCTTTAACCTGCATGCTTTTGGAGGTTTTCCAGACTTTTTCCTGTGGTTGATTTCAAGCTTCATAGCATTGTGGTCTGAAAGTATGCATGGTATGATCTCAATTCTTTTATACTTATAAAGGGCTGTTTTGTGACCCAGTATGTGATCTATCTTGGAGAATGTTCCATGTGCACTCGAGAAGAAAGTATATTCTGTTGCTTTGGGATGCAGAGTTCTAAATGTATCTGTCAAGTCCATCTGATCCAATGTATCATTCAGGGCCCTCGTTTCTTTATTGATCCTGTGTCTAGATGATCTATCCACTGCTTTAAGTGGAGTACTAAAGTCCCCTGCAATTACCACATTCTTATCAATAAGGTTGCTTATGTTTGTGATTACTTGTTTTATGTATTTGGGGGCTCCCGTATTTGGTGCATAGACATTTATAATTGTTAGCTTTTCCTGATGGATAGACCCTGTAATTATTATATAATGCCCTTCTTCATCTCTTGTTACAACCTTTAATTTAAAGTCTAGTTTGTCTGATATAAGTATGGCTACTCCAGCTTTCTTCTGACTTCCAGTAGCATGATAGATAGTTCTCCATTCCCTCACATTCAATCTGAAGGTGTCCTCAGGTCTAAAATGAGTCTCTTGTAGACAGCAAATAGATGGGTCTTGTTTTTGTATCCATTCTGATACCCTGTGTCTTTTGGTTGGAGCATCTAGTCCATTTACATTCAGTGTTATTATTGAAAGATATGGGTTTAGAGTCATTGTGATGTCTATAGGTTTCATGCTTGTAGTGGTGTCTCTGGTACTTTGTGGTCCTTGCAACATTTTCCTGACAGAATCCCCCTTAGGAGCTCTTGTAGGGCTGGTTTAGTGGTGATGAATTCCTTCAGTTTTTGTTTGTTTGGGAAGACCTTTATCTCTCCTTCTATTCTGAATGACAGACTTGCTGGATAAAGGATTCTCAGCTGCATATTTTTTCTGTTCATCACATTGAAGATTTCCTGCCATTCCTTTCTGGCCTGCCAAGTTTCAGTAGATAGGTCTGTCACTAGTCTTATCAATCTCCCTTTATATGTTAGAGAGTGTTTATCCCTAGCTGCTTTCAGAATTTTCTCTTTATCCTTGTATTTTGCCAGTTTCACTATGATAGGTCATGCAGAAGATTGATTCAAGTTATGTCTGAAGGGAGTTCTCTGTGCCTCTTGGATTTCAATGCCTTTTTCCTTCCCCAGATCAGGGAAGTTCTCAGCTATGATTTTTTCAAGTACACCTTCAGCCCCTTTCTCTGTCTCTTCCTCTTATGGAATTCCTATGATACGGATATTGTTTCGTTACATTGCATCACTTAGTTCTCTAATTCTCCCCTCATACTCCTGGATTTTTTTTTTATCTCTCTTTTTCTCAGCTTCCTCTTTTTCCATAATTTTATCTTCTAATTCACCTATTCTCTCCTCTGCCTCTTCAATCCTAGCTGTGGTCGCCTCCATTTTATTTTGCACCTCATTTATACCATTCTTTAGCTCTTTATGACTATTTTTTAGTCCCTTGATCTCTGTAGCAATAGGGTCTTAGATGTCCTCTATACTTTTTTCAAGCCCAGCGATTAATTTTATGACTATTATTCTAAATTCTTGTTCTGTTATATTGCTTAAATCGTTTTTGATCAATTCGTTAGCTGTTGCTACTTCCTGGAGTTTCTTTTGAGGAGAATCCTTCTGTTTTGTCATTTTGGATAGTCCCTGGAGTGGCGCGGAACTGCAGGGGTCTACCTCTGTGCTGTCTGGAGTAACTTGTGTTGGTGGGCGGGGCCACAGTCAGACCTGATGTCTGTCCCCAGCCCACCACTGGGGCCACAGTCAGACTGGTGTGTACCTTATCTCCCCCTTTCCCAGGGGCAGGACTCACTGTGGAGTGTTGTGGCCCTTGTCTGGGCTACTTCCACACTGGCAGGCGTGTGGTGCTGCTTTGATGGGATCTGGCGTATTAACCCCGGGTGGATCCACAAGGTGCACAGGGGTGGGAGGGGCAAGCTTAGCTCGGTTTGCCATTGGTGGTCCCCTGTGGGAAGGGCCCTGCAGCACTGGGAAGGAGGCAGGCAGAACCATAGGAGCGATGGATCCACAGAAGCACAGCGTTGGATGTTTTTGTGTGGTGCAAACAAGTTCTGTGAGGGGAACTAGTTCCCTTTGGGATTTCGGCTGGGGGACGGGCGAGGGAGATGGTGCTTCCCAGCACCTTTGTTACCCGCCGAGCTGAGCTCTGTCTTCTGGGGCTCAACACCTCTCCCTCCAGTTGTTCTCTCACCCTCCCACTTTCCAAGCAGAGATGTTGACTTATAACATTCCAGATGTTAAGTCCTGCTGGCTGTCAGAACTCACACAGTCCAGCCCCTCCACTTTTGTAAGTCAGACTCAGGGCCTTTGCCTTGCCAGGCGGCTGCCCCTCCACTTCCCTGGCTCCCTCCCACCAGTCCGTGTAGCCCACACTGCCTCTCCAGCCTTCCTACCCTCTTCCGTGGGCCTCTTGTCTATGGTTGGCTCTGGAGAGTCCGTTGCTAGTCTTCTGGTGGTTTTCTGGGTTATTTAGGCAGATGTGGGTGGAATCTAAGTGATCAGCAGGACACAGTGAGCCCAGCGTCCTCCTATGCCGCCATCTTTCCCCAACATTGACTTTTCAAAGTTAGACCAACTGTATTCCTGGAATTAACCCCACTTGGTCTTGATGTGTTATCCTTTTAATACAGTTTTGGATTTGAGTTGCTAAAATTTTGTTTAGAATTTTTGCTTTTGTGTTCATGGTGGGTATTGGTTTGTGGTTTCTTCGTAATGCCTTTGTCTGGTTTGGGTATCAGACTTCACAGAGTGATTTAGAAGAGTTGTATCAAGATGGTATTGTAGGGGCACCTGGGTGGCTCAGTTGGTTGAGTCTGATTCTTGATTTTGGCTCAGGTCATGATGCCAGGGTCATGGGATTGAGCCCCATGTTGGGCTCTGTGCTGAGTGTGAAGCCTGCTTAAAATTCTCCCTCTCCCCCAGCTCCTCTCTCCCACTCACACTCTGTCTATAAAATTAAAAATTTAAAAAAAAATGGTATTCTGTATTTCTTAGTTTGGTGATATTCACCAGTGAAGTCATTAGGGCCTGGAGTTTTCTTTGTGGAAAGGTTTTTATACTCAATTTTTAAAGAATAGATATAAAGCTGTTAAGTTTATCTATTCCTTCTTGAATGAACTTTGGTAGTTTGTGTCTTTCAAGAAAGTTGCCAGTTTTATTTAAACTGTCACATTTATGGGCATAAAATCGTTCATAATAGTCTCTCATTATTCTTTTACTATCTGTATAAACTTTAGAGATGAGAGCCTCTCTCATTCCTGATACTGGAGCCACCCAGGCACCCTAAAATGAATTAATTCAACTTTCATATGTCTGAAAATGTCTTTATTTTGAGTATCCTTAAAAGATGTTTTTACTGTGGGGGTGGCTGGGTGGCTCAGTTGGTAGAGCATGGGATTCTTGATCTCAGGGTTGTGAGTTCAACCCCATTTTGGGTGTAGAGTTTAAAACCTTTGGGGAAAAAAAAGATGTTTTTACTATATATAGATTTGTAAGTTGTCATTTCTTTCTTACAGTATTTTAAAATGTTATACCATTCTTTCTTATTTGCATTATTTCCAGTGAGAAATGTGACTAAAAAAGATGTTTTTACTATGTATAGATCTGTAAACTGGCATTTTTTTTCTTTCAGTATCTTAAAATGTTACACCATTGTTTCTTATTTGCATTATTTCCAGTGAGAAATGTGACTATAATCTTTATCTTTGTTCTTATGTAGTTAATAAGTCTTTTTCTTTGGCTGCTTTTAAGTTTTGGGGCACCTGGGTGGCTCACTTGGTTGGGTGGCCAGCTCTTGATCTCAGCTCAGGTCATGATCTCGCAGTTCATGGGATCAAGCCCCGCATGGGGCTCTGTGCTGACAGCAGGAGCCTGCTTGGGATTCTCGCTCCCTCTCTCTCTGCCCCTACCCCACTTGCATGCTCTCTTTTTCTCTCAAAATAAATAAATAAGCTTTAAAAAATGTTTTTTAAATAAAAAGATTTTATTGCTGTTTTTTTGTTATTTGATAATGATATGCTTTGATGTAGTTTTACTCATGTTTCTTGTTCTTGGGGGTAGTTGATCTTCTTGTATATGTGGCTTTATAGTTGTCATCAAATTTGGAAAATTTGGGGGCATAGTTCTTTAAGTATTTTTTCTGTCCCCCTTCCTTTCTTTCAGGGACTTCAATTACTCATGTGTTAGTCTGTATGAGGTTGTCCTACAGCTCACAGATACTCTTCATGCTTTGTTTTGTTTTGTTACTCTTGTATCTCTCTCTATTTCATTTTGGATAGTTTCTACTGCTTTGCCTTTAGGCTCATTAGTTTTCTGTATTGTCTAATCTGTTAAATTCCATCTAGTCCATTTTTCATCTTGGACATTGTAGTTTTTATTTCTAGAAGCTTGATTTGTCTTACGTCTTCCGTGTCTCTACTTATATTTAAGATAACATTGTGTCTGTTCTAAATTGGTTTCAACTGGTTATCTCATTATTATGGGTCATGTGTTCCCGACTCTGCATGCCTGAGAATCTTAGGTTAAATGTCAGAATTTTACCTTGTTGAGTGTTGGATATTTTTGTGTTCTTACAAATTTGCTTGAGCTTTGTTCTAGAAATCAGTTACTTGAAAATAACTTGGTCCTTTTCAGTTTTTTTATGATTTGTTGAGTAGGCCCAAAGAAGCGCTCAGTTTGTTTATTTAACATTTTTTATCAAATTTTTTTAATATTTGAGAGAGAGCATGAGTGGTAGAGGAGTAAAGAGAGAGGGAGACAAAATCTGAATGACTTGTTTCACTTAGCCTAGCACTCTCTAGCTTCATCCATGTTGTTGCAAATGGCAAGATTTCACTTTTTTTATGGATGAGTAAAATTCTATTGTATATAGATACTACATCTTTATCCTTTCACCTGTCGATGGACATGTGGGCTCTTTCCATAATTTGACTATTGTTGATAATGCTGCTATAAACATAGGGGTGCATGTATCCCTCCAAATTAGTGGTTTTGTGGGTTTTTGGTAAATACCTAGTATTGCAATTGCTGAGTCATAGGTAGTCCTATTTTTAACTTTTTGAGGAACCTGCATTCTGTTTCCCAGAGTGGCTGCATCAGTTTGCATTCCCACCAACCAGTGCTCAGTGTAGAAGTAATTATTCTTTGCTACTGAGGCAAGACCTTCTTGAATCTAGCCACTATCTTATGAGTTTTTCCAATCTGGCTAATAGGAACAGGCATTGTTTCCAACCAACCCTGGGCACTATTCCCTTTTAATCTCCTTTCTGATAGTTCTTTCCTGGGCTTTGGGTCATTCTTCACATGCGTTTGCTGATCAGTACTCTGCTGGATACTCCAGTGAACCTTCTGCAGATCTGTACAAGGGTTTTGTATAAGGGTTTTTTGTTTTGTTTTGTTTTGTTTTGTTTTTTTTCCTTCTGTGCTGCTCCTTTCTCTCTGGAATTCCGTCCTAAAGTTTGGTTTCCCCAGACTTACAGCTCAGAGTTCACCAGGTTACCCTCTATTCTCGTTTCTATACTGTGGCCTAAAAATACCCTCAAGATAGTAAACTGGGGCAATCTCAGGTTCAGGGCTCATAGCATTTGTTTTCGGTCTCTCAAGATCACTATCCTTCACTGCCTGGCGTCTAGTGTCTTGAAAACCATTGTTTTGTATATTTTGCTACCTTTTTTTTAAAAAACTATTTTAGGTGAGAGGGTAGATCTGGTCCTTGTTACTTGCTTTTGACTTAGAAGCAAGAGTCTCAGCAATCTGATTTTAACAGCCCTCCAAAGAATTCTGGTGGATGTTAAAATTTGATAACCAGATAGATATAGGAATTGACCGTTAGGTGATTATTTCACTAAGACTCTCAACCATCATAAACCACAAAGTCAGGATTACGTGAGTCAGTAAATCTAATATTTGGAGGAAAAAAATTTTTCAAGGAAATTCACTCATTTCTGTGCTTTGTAGCATGAAAGAAAGATACATCAGTAATTGTGAGATATTTGAAATATTTATATAGTCAGGAGAGACAGAGACTTGGGCAAGAAGAGGAAGGTTTTGTGAAATAACGTATTTCTTAATGTTGCTATGGTACATAGTTGTCAGACATATAGTTTTAAGCTAACTGTGAAATTTTTATATGTTAAATAGTAAATACAAGTTTAAGTAGAATTTGTGGCCTTAGGCTATGTACCTACTATAAAATCACTCTGCTTAAAGCATACAGAAAACCAGAGTACCAGTTCTTCTGGAAGTCAGGAATGTGACTACTGTAAATACTTTGAAGGAAACTAATCAAGTAGTTCATTCCTTATTTTTAAAGTTTCCTGGGGCGCCTGGGTGGCGCAGTCGGTTAAGCGTCCGACTTCAGCCAGGTCACGATCTCGCGGTCCGTGAGTTCGAGCCCCGCGTCAGGCTCTGGGCTGATGGCTCAGAGCCTGGAGGCTGTTTCTGATTCTGTGTCTCCCTCTCTCTCTGCCCCTCCCCCGTTCATGCTCTGTCTCTCTCTATCCCAAAAATAAATAAACGTTGAAAAAAAAAATAAAATAAAAATAAATAAATAAAGTTTCCTGTAAGAAACTTTTAAGATATGTATAAAATTTATGCCACCATTATGAAACAGATAAAGCATAAGTATTTTAAATTGGGGAAGTAGGTAAGTGTTGACTTTAATAAGTTTTACCAAAATTGTTAAAAAACAAACAAAACTCTGACTCCTAGGAAAGACGAGGGCATAGATCCAGATATACAAGCCTTCCCACAAAAACAATAGAATCAATAAAACTTTTTTAAAAGAAGACTGAATAAAAGGCACTGAAATTAAGGAAAGTTCTTAACTACATGGCAGAAGCTTTGAGATGCTGAGAGGTAACAGGTTTGGCCAAACTATCCAAAGACTCTGGGAGTTCACATGCCACTCCCCTTTGGAAGAGAAAGTGGGTGGGCAAGATTCTTTTAGAAGTACAGATACTCGATACTCTTCCACTGGTGCAGATAAATAACAGTGTTCAGAGAATGTGAGCTTTAAGGAAGATCAGTGATGAATTACAGTCAGAAATGATATCAAAATGGAGTTTACATAGGTTGGGAGGAAATGAGGTAAAAAGAAAATTATACTATTGTACTACTAACAAGTGGACTAGAAACAGAGCTGAGTCATTCTTGCAGAGAACAAAGTGAATGACATGGATTAAACTGTTGAATATCGGGAGGGGGACCTGGGTGGCTCGGTTGAGCATCCGACTTTTGCTTGGGTCATGATCTTGTGGTTGGTGGGTTCAAGCCCCACATTGGGCTCACTGCTGTCAGTGTGGAGGCCACTTCAGATCCTAGCTCCCACCCCCCCACCCCCCCACTTCTCCCCTGCTCATTCTGTCTCTCTCAAAAATAAATAGAACATTAAAAAAAAGAATAATGGGATAACGTATATTAAGCATGATGTTTGGCATATAGTAAGTGCTCAGTACGTCGATTGTTGCTATTAAATATATTGGCACTATTTATATAATACATAGTCTCAAGTGCTTTGAAAATTTCAAAGGATATGTTTTCTTTAAGAAGCTTGCATTTTTTTAATGTTTATTTTTGAGAGAGAGAGCATGTGCAAGCAAGTGGGGGAGTGGCAGAGAGAGGGGGACAGAGGATCTGAGCAGGCTCTGTGCTGACAGCAGTGAGCCCAATGGGGGGCTTGAACTCATGAACTGTGAGATCATGACCTGAGCCAAAGTTGGACACTCAACCAACT
>NW_024412444.1:11022329-11072738 GCF_014898765.1 Herpailurus yagouaroundi
GAGGGGAGGGGAGGGGAGGAAGATAAAAGGGTACTGACATCAGAAGAAATGGGTTCTTATCTGCAATTCTAAAAAAAATTTTTTTTATGTTTATTTTTGGGAGAGAGAGTGTGAGAGGGGAAGGGGCAGAGAGAGAGGGAGACAAGGAATCTGAAGTAGGCTCCAGGCTCCAAGCTGTCAGCACAGGGACGAATGTGGGGCTCAAACACAAACTGGGAGATCATGACCTGAGCCGAAGTTGGATGCCTAACTGACTGAGCCACCCAGGTGCCCCTCTTATATGTAATTCTACTGCTTATTAGCTGTGAGGCCTTTGGCACGTTACTTAACCTCTCTGATCCTGATTATCCTTATCTTTACAATAGAGACATTTCAGTAGGCCATTGACATCCTGTTGTGTTACCTCTATTAGCTACTTGATGTATAGCATATTTTAAATGGAAATCTGAAAATTCTACTCTGACATCTTCATTTGTTTTTTGGGTTTTTTGTTTGTTTGTTTTGTTTTAGATTTTAGATGCTAGAGATGGACATCAGAATTCTTTCCATCTGTTTTGCTTAATTAAACCAAAAACATGGATTAAGAAGTGGGGCACCTGGGTGGCTCAGTCGGTTAAGTGTCTGACTTTGGCTCAGGTCATGATCTCCTGGTTCACGAATTTGAGCCCCACGTTGTACATCTCAGAGCCTGGAACCTGCTTCAAATTCTGTGTCTTCCTCTCTGCCCCTCCCCAGCTGCACTTTGTCTATCTTTCTCTCAAAAATAAATAAACATTAAAAAATGTAAAAAAAAAAAAAAAGATTTGGAAGAAGGTATGAGGAAGGGAACCCATTTTCATTTGTCTTGAGAAATTCAGAGAGTCAACTTGGGAGGAGCCTTAGAATCAGGTGAACATTGTTTTATGGAATTCTATATAAAATGCAAAACAGACATAAGTCTACTTAATCTAACAAGCTTCCAAAATGCAATTTTAAGTTACTCAACTGCTAAGCAACTCATTACATGTATTTCCAGTGCAAAGTAAGGTTCTTTTCAAGGGAGATATAGTCTTTAGTTCTGCTTAAGTTAAATTCTAGGAAAATGTGTGGATGTCTCAGGTAATTATATAGACTTTCAGTTATTACAAATTAAATAGTATTTTGCTTCACACCAGAAATTAATAAACATTTCTGTTAAATTGCTTGAAGAGTTTAAAAGTCTGAGTGCAAAAGCCAATTGCTTTCTCTTTGCATTTCTCTGGTGCTCTTTAAATATTGTGTATTTAATTACATTTAATTTCACCTTACTTAACATTGTTATTTCTGGAATTATCTGGAAATTTTTAAAAAGGGCAGAATAAATCCATTGTAGTCTATAAAATGGCTTTACCTTATTATCCACTAAAGTTTTTGCTTTTGACTGCTCAGGGTCATTATGAGAAATGACAGCTTCTGAAGGGTAGTTCTACCAAATGGAGCTTTCCTCAGCAGACCTTAAAGAATACAAAATATCTTACTCTTTTTCAAACCCTGCAGATTTTTCTTATTCAACCCCACCTGGCGGAATGTACTGTTTAAAATAAGCATCTACAGAACCTCCTAGGATAGCACTGTTAGAAAAAGCAAAATTGGAGTATCTGGACTAGTGATCAGCAAGAGAAAGAAACAGAGGGCGATTTAAATATTTTTTTTATTCTTAAAAATTTTGTTTGTTTAAATTTAAGACAGAAACAGAGCATGAGTGGGAGAGGGGCAGAGAGAGAGGGAGACACAGAATCTGAAGCAGGCTCCAGGATCTGAGCTGTCAGCACAGAGCCCGACGCAGGGCTCGAACCCAGAGAAGCGAGAGATCATGACCTGAGCCAAAGTCAGATGCTTAACCGACAGGCACCCCTAAATATTTTTTTTTAATTGATATTTCCAGGTTCCTCCATTACAAACAATGATATAATAAACACTCTTTGAAGACAATAAATTTGTGGGAAATTTTCATTACCATAAATTCCTTGAAGATCCATGAGTTATGCATGTTTTATAATCTTCTAGATCAATTAAATAAGTTATTTTATGTACCTACAATGGAATGCAGCTATTAAAAAGAATGAGTTAAGTCTATAATTACTGTTTTTTTCTTTTTCTTTTGTCGTTTTTTCTTTCTTTCGGAGAGGGATTGTGAGCTGGGGACAGGGGCAGGGGAGAGAGAGAGAGAATCTTAAGCAGGCTCCATGCTCAGCACAGAGCCTGACATGTGGTTTGATCCCACAACTCTGGGATCACGACCTGAGCCAAAATGAAGAGTCAGGTGCTCAACTGACCACCCAGGCACCCCAAGTACTGATATTTTAAAATGCCCATAGTATTTTGTTAAATAAAAAAGGGGTTGCTTAGCAGTATAAAATCCCATTAACATTTATGTAGACATGTTAGTATTTCATGGAGGAAAATGTGGAAGAACTTATGTCAAACAGTGGTTGACTCATTAATCAAATTCAAAGATTACTTTTTAAATTACGAAAGCAATGCATGGATAAATACTTCTTGTAAAAATAAATTAATACAGATATACAAACACTTGTACTCAAGTGTTCAAACAGTCTTAATCCTTAAATCTCAATACTTTAAACGACCCAAAGCCTTTTCACTTGGTGAACGGATAAAGAAATTGTATATCCACAGTGGAATACCACTCAGCAGTGAAAAAGAACAAACTATTGATACACACTATAACATAGATCAATCTCAAAATCATTATGCTAGGAGAAAAAAGCCATACACAAAAGACTACATACATACTGTATGGTTTCATTTATATGAAATTTGGGGAAGGACCAGTGTTTGGCCAAGGGCTGAAGCTAAGGGAAGAGGATGAGTATAAAGGAGTATGAGGGAAATTTTGGGGGTGTTAAAAATGATTGATATGATAATGGTATTGGCTCTGCTACTGTATACATGTTTATATTCATACAATTGTACAGTTAAAATTGGTGAATTTTATTGCATGTACAAATTATATTTCAATAAAGCAAAAATGTTAAAGTACAGACTAAGCTCTCTTTTGACTACTACACCAAAACCAGGTTCCCTCACTTCTGGGAACGATCCCCTCCTCTCTCCAAACAGGATAAACAGGTAACCTCTATCACCACAACAGATTCCACTTCAAAATTCTAATTCTGCATTTACACACACACACACACACACACACACACACACACAGACACACACACACACACACACAGGGGAAATCCACACTTTTATATTGTTTCACACTGCTTAGTCATCATTTGGTATTTTCCACTAGTTGTGTCTTGGAGACCTTTTCATTAGAATATATAATTCTGTATTATTCTAACTTCTGATAGTATTACATAGTATGGCTATAACAGTGTATTCAGCCATCCCTCTATCACTCAACCATATTTGAGTGTCATGGTGTGCCAACTCCGGGGAATACAATGATATATAAAAACGGACTAGAGTCCTGCCTTCTCAGCGCTTTCAGACAAGGGTGGAGGAAAGGGAGGAAGTTTGTCAATAATATTAAGTGTGAAATCGTAACAACGAAGAGAGGCTATGATTCTTTGAGCCTGAGTAATTCATCTGGTGAGATCAATAAAATATTTTCCAAGGGAGTTAAACAGATCTGAAGGGCTGGTGATGGGGACTTAACTAAGATACAGAGGTGTAGGTAGGAGGAGCTACTAATCCTAAACTGCATAACGGTGTAGAGGAAATAATGGTGATGCGGCGAAGATTATGGGAACGTGCTTTAAAAAAAATTTTTATAGAATATATACCTTATTTGGTAATCAGGAAAACATTAATGTTATAAATATTATTTTTTTTAATGTTTATTTTTGAGAGACAGAACGAGAGGTGGGGAGGGGCAAGGAGAGAGGGAGACACAGAATCTGAAGTAGGCTCCAGGCTCTGAGCCGTCAGCACAGCTCCAACCCACAGACCGGGAGAGAGATCATGACCCGAGACAAGTCGGAAGCAAGTCGAGGCTTAACCGACTGAGCCACCTAGGTGCCCCAAGATCATAAATAGTTTTCGAAGTGAGAAGGCTTTCCACTTTCTCAAAATAAGAAATAAGCTTTCCAGGGTTCAGAGAGAGAAAAGGTACACGAAAAACAATCCTTCCTCGTTGGCTTCTCTTTAAAAAGCTGCACTAGTTGATGAAAATGTCTCAGAGCTATCTCATCTTGACATAAGATTAGGGGATGTTCATTACGACCTGGAGCGGAGAGGTCAATGCGTCTAGGCCACAGCCTCTATCTCTGCACGACAGCTTTTAACCACTTATCTCCTGGGAAAGCAGGGCCCATCTTCACTTCTCCACTAGGGGAAGTGCCTAGTGCTGCGCATGAAACGTGTACTTTCGTGGACGGGGGAGTCCCCAGCGCGCATTCAGTTTAAGAGTAGGTCGCTCAAAGGCAGGAAGAACAGGTTCACTTCCTAACCCACAATGCACAGAGCGCCTTTCCGGAAGTAAGGACAACAGCCTCCTGAAAGTATTTATCCGGGCGGAAGCGTCTCGCCTAGACTCTGATTGGAAGTGACCAGCCAGGGCATTGTGGGACTTTGTCCGTCTCCCAGTACGCATGTGCTAACTGGCGTCGCCCCGATGGTCCACGTCCGGGAGGAGACAACTGCCAGAGACTCGCGTCCCCGAAGTTGGCCAATCCCTTTCGTGCGCAGGCGCAGTGGTTCAGGCAGCACCGGAAGCGCAGGGGGTTGGGGCGGCGGTGACGCGATTCTGTCCGCGTTGGAGGGGCCGGGCCGCCGCCGGAGTAGCCGCGGCTACCGCGTGACGTGGCATAGCAAAAGCCTAAAACGCCAGAGCCGGAGCTGCCGCGCCAGTCGTCGAGCAGGTCCTCGCCCCGTTAATTCTTGCTCTGGAGCTTTGTCCGACACGCCGGCCAGTGAGCCGTGTCTATCGCCTTCTTTCTCCTTCAGCCCGTCTTCCTTCGTTCAGTTTGTCGGGAGAGTGAAAAGAGAAGGCCCGGGGACGCCCCAAAACCCCTTTTGCTCCTGCCCATCGCAAGTGCCACTACTGCCATGGGCCTCACCATCTCCTCCCTTTTCTCCCGCCTCTTCGGCAAGAAGCAGATGCGCATTTTGATGGGTGAGTGAGGGGCCGAGAACCGAGGGCAGGCTCCAGTAGGGATCGGGTAAGGCCGGGTGTGGGTGCTAGGGGCCGCCTTGGGGCCTGTTTGCCCCTCCGCCCGCGGTGGTGGGGGAGGGGCGGCGGGCTCGGGGTCAGGAGGAATTCTTAACGGGGAACAATGGGGCGAAAGGTGGGCGGTCGCCCCAGATCTGTGTAAAAGGACTGGACAGGGCCGCGGGGCAAGGTTTCTTCCTGGTGGCTGTGGTTTTCTCTACTTGATCTTACTGAAAGCTACACAAGATCGGGCGCAGATGTGGGGGAAGCGAACTCCCATCTCGCTAAGACACTGGCGAGGCCCATTCTGAGAGTGCGGTCTGGCTCGTCTCTTCTCCGGTGTGGGCAGCGGTCCGAAGTGAGGCAGAACAACTCTAGCCTTCCTCCTCCCCCTTTCTGCACCGTGTACACACTCTGCACACTCCAGTGGTATGTGAGCGAGCCGTCGCCAGGAGCCCGGAGCCGGCCGGGCCAGGAAGTGACCAGGCCCAGAGCGGTGGTCAGGGAGCACCCAAGGTTTCAGAAGAGTCCGGAGTCCTCAGCGCTCACTTCGCCAAACTTCGCGCTGGATTCCATTTCGTATTTACTTCTTTTCCTTATTAATGTCCCCTTATCTTTTGGCCATTCTCAAAAACTAAATATATTTGGTTTATGCTCTTTGGTTTTCAATTGATTTTTATCTAGCTGACTAAAGTTTAATGAAAAAAAACTTTTAAAGCTATTTTTTTTTAAGCCGGTAACAAATTTCCAGTAACTGAACATCCTGACACTCAACTTTAGGGTAGCCTTGTTAAATAACAGTTACAAAGCGGGTTTTTTTTTTTTTTTAATTGTTTGGGAAATAGGCTTTTAAAACACTGCTTTTCTGTGCCAGCTTTTCTGTTTTTAGTTATTCCAGCTGAGGGAGAAGAGGCTTGCATGTCACTTGGGTGATACGAGCAACCCCTCCCCCATATTACTGTGAGTAGTCTCTACATCACAGCTAAGCTGTGTGGGCCTGAGTAATGCCACAAGGAGCCCTCTAACTTTAAACGTTGAAACTTGTCGGTTCGTTAGATTTTCCACAGTGGGGAGGAAGTTTTATTTTCTAGTTCTACTACCATTGAAAGTTTTCCAAAGCAAGATTCAGTAATTGGAGGTGTAGGAAGGTTAAGGACATACACATTTAGTTCTTTTTTCACTTAACTGTTTGTTATTCCAGCTTCTTCACAGTTCGTGGAACAATTGTTAATAATTCATTCAGAAAGATGTCCAAATGTTTTCTCTTTAAAAGTTTTTTAGATTTCATTTTTAGAGACAATTTTTTAAAGGAGGACAGGCATATTAAGTTTTTAAGGTGGCTGAAAATTGACAGTCTGAAAAGGATCTGAAGTCATTGGGAGGACTTTGGACTGTGGTAAATGAATTTCCAGGCTGTTCCTTAAAGAAATTAGTACCTAGTTGTGTTCCTGGAAATGTACTGAGTTGGTCCTTTTACTTAAGATACATTCTAAACTAATTGCTCTTTCACATTCTAAGTTTTCTGTGATGGCTAAAAGTTTCAGAGGGAGAAGAAAGGTAGAATTATGCTCTAAGAACTTTCCTAAATTTACTATATTAGAGGAGCATTTCTCCCCCTAACCCTAAAAAATAATGACTGAAAGAAAATGAAAAAGTATTTAACTTTGCAAGGGATCGAAGTCATGATTTGGAATGAACTCATTTTATGTTAAATGTTTTATTGCTCAGGTTTCCTATACTTGTTTTGCAGTTTAGTTTTGGGATAATCAGATTTCCTTGATTAAAAACACTTCAGTCACAAGGTCAACTTTTATAGTAACTCATCAGATGAAGCATAACCTTAGAAGGATATGTGCGTGGGTAGGGAAAGAGGTGATTTGGAAGTTTGATAAATGATTTTTTTTTTTTTTTTTTGGTCTAGCTTTATGAGTGTCTGCATAAATAATCACTCTTAAGGTGAATAGGGCAGGCCCCATTCAAGTTTAAGAATTAGGAGTTAATTGGGTTTTTTTGTTGTTTGTTTTCATATTAATGTTCTCTGGCAGGTATATGGGCTTTGTTTTCCTTTATAAGGTTCACATGAAATTCATACCTTCTTGAGTAAGTGACTTTCAGACTTTATCATTTTAAAGTGTTATTGAAAGATGGTAGTAGTTAGCTCATGAGTCTGGTTTGCCAAATTACTGTTAAGTTTAAAATTTTATTCCTACACGTGTTCTCCCAGAAAGTTCAAGTAATTTTAAAAGATGTTTGAAGTTACAGCTTGTAGTTAAGTAATTAAAAACCAATACAGTGTTTCAAATGTAATGTATAGATTGACAGAAATTGTATAGTTTTTTTTTTGTTTGTTTGGGGAAATCACTCATGTGAATTATATTATTGAGCTTAAATTCAAAGATGACCAATTTCCATCTTAGATTTCTCATGTAGCCCTGCATTATCTTATTTTTAGACTGATCTCCAGTGTCTTGATCTGTGGTAAGATGTACTTTTGTAGATGACTCCCCCAAGTTTTGTTTACATTGGAAAACACTAATGTAGGTTCTATAGAGGAATCATTAATCTTGCACTCTTTGAACTTGAAAGTTTCTTGCTATTGAAAAGCTGGAAAAAATGTTGCTTTCTAAAAGATTGCTAAGTACGGTATAATTTTGTATTGCCTTATATGTGACTGTGACTGTTTTTTTTTGGGGTGGCACGAGAGGTTCCTCTATTTGCCAATTTGAAAAATGTTACTAATATTTTAAATGAGGCTTCAAGCTGAGGAGTGGCATTTCATGCTTTTTCCCTAGCATATTTTGTAAATACACTTATTGTGTGATTTTTAATGTCCTCATTCTAGAAATAACATGTCCTGGGGCACCTGGGTTGCTCATTTGGTTGAGCATCCGACTTTGGCTCAGGTCATATCTCACAGCTCATGAGTTTGAGCCCCACTTCGGGCTCTACTGGCAGCTCAGATCCTGCTTCGGATTCTGTGTCTCCCTTTCTCTCTGCCCCTCCCCTGCTCACACTCTGTCTTTCTGTCTCTCTGTCTCTCTCTCTCAAAAATAAACGTTAAAAAATAAATAAATAAAAACAACATGTCCTTTTTGTTAAATTTTAAAAATATGAGAAAAGAATAAACTGATAACTATAATTCCACCATGTCGCTGTTAACATTTATTATATTTACTTTCAGGCTTTTGAGAGGATATTTGTGTTCTCTCTTTTTGACTTAGCATATTAGCATTTTCTCAGGTCACTGGTTGAACACGTAATTATCAGGCTTAAAAAAAAAGCCCTTTTGATTAGTTATGTGATTTAAGGAACCAGTAGAAAAGGCAAAAGTCTTTGGTTTGATGCCACCAGAAGCTGATACAACAATTTTTAGATGCACCTTCTGGCATTATTGCAAATGGCTTTCAGACTGATAATTTGCTGCTAATTAACACATTGATCAAAGTGCAGATACTTCTGATGTATTGGGTAGAACTTAAGCTTATAATAATTTTCTTTTCACCTGGCAGCCTTGCTTTCAGGTTTGATGGTCAGACTTCTGAGGAATTAGATAAAATACCTTTTAAGATACAGTGTGTCCATCAGAGAAAACTAAAGGCAGGGTGGCAATATATAAATATCTTTTGAGAGCTTTGGCATATACTTCGGGGTTTTTTTTGTTTTTCTTTTAATTAAAAAGTTGAGATGCAATTCATGTAACATAAAATTTATCCCTTTAAAGTATACAATTCAGAGGTTTTACTGTATTCACAAACTTGTGTCACCACCACCAGTTTTAATTTTAGAACATTTTAATTAGCCTAGAAAGACACTCTATACCCGTTAGCAGTTACTGTTCCCCTTCTTCCCCAGTTCTTTCTGCGACCAGTCATGTACTTTTAGTTTCTATGGATTTGTGTGTCCATGATAGTTAACATAATGTTACCATACAATATATGTCCTTTAGTATCTAGCTTCTTTCACTTAGCATAATGTTTTCAAAGCTCATAGCATGTTTCAGTACTTCATTCCTTTTTATGGCTGAAGAGTAATTCCATAATATGAACATACCACATTTTGTTTATCCATTTATCATTTGATGGAAGTTTGATCGTTTCCACGTTTTGGCTCTTATGAGTAATGCTGCTGTGAATGTTTGAAAACAAGTTTTTGTATGGGCATATGATTTTAATTGTCTTGGGTTCTGTGTTAACTATATTTAACATTTTGAGGAGCTGACAAAACTTTTCCAAATCAGCTACACCATTTACATTCCCATCAGCTTTGTATGAGAGATCTAATTTCTCTATAAGACCTGTGGTATTGCATACCTGTTCTACTCCTGTGATTCTGGGGACATTTCTGAACCTTAGATGCTGTGTGTGAAAAATGGAGGATAGTTGTGAGATTTATATTATAAAAATGTATGGAATCCACCCAGTGTTGTGCTCAAAACACAGTAAGCACTGAATTTAAATTATTTTTAAATAATTGTGAAGTTGTATTTCAAGCTTTCGTGTAGAAAAGTTTCAAGATAAAAGAAAACATGAAGAAGAAATAATCCTATGTGAAATTTTACCCATCTGAAAATACACTTTTTTCATCTAAGTCTCTTTTTTCCATTTTTTTTTCCCTTAAGTAAAGATCATTGGGATCTGGCATCTTTAACTTAGAATATTTTTTGCTGCTACATTTTAGTAGACCTACTTTTTAACGATTGGTAAAGATTTTGGGGGTAGTTTTGCTGCTGTTAATACTTTGGTCAAAGTGCAGGTTCAGTTAAGGAGAACAAGTAATTCCAGTATATCTTTCAATACAGTGACTTGTTTATGGGGGTGGAAGGGAGGGAGGACATTACTGGAATGTACAGATTAGAGTCTTATCTTGGCTAGTTGAGAATTGGTTATAGTTTCATTTTGTGGAGAAATCTCATTGCCAAATATTGCCACATTAAGGAAATACATAAGAAATGACTAAAGTAGTGCAAAATTGTTAGATCAACACATTTTTGAGTAAAGAACTATACAGTGAGTTTTAAGTGGTGGTACACATTAATTTATGCATCTTTAATCTCGCAGTAGAAATTTCTTTTTAAAAACTTCTGCTTTGCATTTATTACAACACTATTATTTTGGGTGCAACTCAAAAGAAACTCTTGTGATTTAAAAATTTTGTATGTGGCTGTGAGCCATTTAACTGTTGTCTACAGTTTTTAAAGTTTTACTTATTTTGAGAGAGAGAGAGCATGGTGCAAGTTGGGGAAGGGCGGCGCCGGGGGGGGGGGGGGGGGAGGGAAAAAAAAAAAAAAGAAAAAAAAAAAAAAAAAAAAGAGAAAAAAAAAGAAAGTAAGAAAGAGACAGAGAAAGAAAGAAAGAAAGAAAGAAAGAAAGAAAGAGAATCAATCCCAAGCAGTCTCCCTACTGTCAGGACAAAGCATGATTTGGGGCTCGATCCCATGAACCTTGATATTGTGACCTGAGCTGAAACCAAGAGCTGGCCACTTAGCTGCCTGAGCCACTCAGGCACCCCACAATTTTTATTTTAAAAATAACTTGCTGAAAAAGGCTTATAGTTGCATTATTTTGTAAATACTCCTTCCCTTATTTTTTTATTAAAAATAATCATAAAAAATATATTCAAGTCTCTTAAAGCAGTCATCTTCCTGATAGATTCATTAGGAAATGTAACCAGTCCAACATATTAATAAAGGAAATCTGCTATTTGGGATTTTTTTTAAATGAAAGTAACACATGTTTATTGTGTAAAATTCTAACTGTAGAAGTAGAAGAATATTAGTTATGTACATGAGTGGGTGTAACGCTTTCATTTAAAAAAATTGGGTTACCTCTGCTTTTCTAGAACTTAAAATAGTTATATAATCATAATTTGTCTTGGGTTTCTTCCATTCATTGTATTTTTGTATTTAAATTGTTTCAGTGATGGTGTGAGGTTCAGTTTGACTGAGTTTGATTGGCATGTGCCATAGTTCTCAAACCTAGCTCATGTTCGTTTGTTCTTTCTTTTAAATAAATCTATTTTAAAATATTATTATTATTATTATTATTATTATTATTATTATTATTATTATTTTACGTTGGGCATGAAGCCCAACTTGGGACTTGAACTCATAACCCTGAGATCAAGAGTCTGATGCTTAATCACCTGAGCCACTCAGATGCTCCTCGTGTTTTTTCTAATCAGTATCTCAGTTTCACTTCTTCTGACTTGGGTTTAATCATATTTTGACTTAGTTACTTAAGGGTGAATTTTGCTTTATTTTAAAATTTGATCAAGGGGTGTCTGGGTGGCTCAGTCGGTTAAGTGTCCGACTTAAGGCTCAGGTCATGATCTAACAGCTCGTGAGTTTGATGCGAGACCGCCATCAAGCTCAGAGCCTGGACCCTGCTTTGGATTCTGTGTCTCCCTCTCTCTCTGCCCCTCCCCCACTTGTGCTATGTGTGCATGTGTGTGTGTGTCTCTCTGTTAAAAATAAACATTTAAAAGCTTTTTTTTTTTTTTAATCAAAATCACCTGAGAAGGACTCTTCCAAGAGACCGCTTTTTTGAACAAGGAACCAATCATCTTGTTCTACTCTTCATTTTCTGTATTTTTACTGAAGCTGTCAAATTTGAGGCAGTTTCTTTTGTTTCTTTGTGTATATTTTAGAATTAGGTTTCCTGATTTTTTTTTTGATACTGTCCCATACTCAAAAAACAAAACACCTCCTGGTGCCAGTGGTTTTTCTTATGCCTGTGAGTGAGGGCTTGGCTGCTCACTCTGACTAGTAAGTGTCATAGTATTTTGGAAAGAATAAACCTGAATATCTCAGTGTGAAGAAGTAGGGAACACCGTTTGATTAGAGGACACAAGATATGAAGATATAAATTGCTTGAGTGTCCAGAGAGATCTTAAAGCTACCTTTGTAGGGTACAGAGCAGAAACGGTTGTTATGGGTCACCTGGGTGGCTCAGTTGGTTGAGCGTCCAACTTTGGCTCACGTTATGTTCTTGCTCTGCTCATGCTCTGTCTCTCTGTCTCTCAAAAGTGAATAAACGTTAAAAAAAATTTTTTTTTTGAAAAAGAAACGGTTGTTACATGGGTACAGGAGGTCTGAAATTGCCTGTGGCCTTTAGGTCTGTTTTAGGTAAGTGGGGTGATTTCTTTGTTTTTTCAACTTAATAGCATTTGTTACATGTGCCAAGTCATGCTTTGATTTAAATATTTAAAAAGCATCCTTGCTTAAATCAATACTCAGTTGAACTCATTTCAAAATCTGGGATAGTGTAAATCTAGGTGGGCAAATGTGATGTCCTTGGAACAGTGATAAATTCGATGAAGCTATTAGATATTGGCCTTTCATTTGGAAGGGTTTAGCAAACAATGTAGAATATGCAGGTTTTGAGAGATTCATACTTAGAATGAACATTTAATTTGCTCATTACTATCAGTGTAATAAAGAAATATACCATCTTGTTCCAGTATGGATTTTTTTTCTTCAGAAATAAGCACATTCTTCCCTACTTGTATCTGCCTCAAAGGAGTCATTTAAAGAATTTAGACATTAGTTACATTGGAGGTGAATATGATAGGGCTATTTGGTTACCCAAATTAACCAATCTTGTGTTCTCATTTCTGTGCATTTGATGTAGGAATGGATATAAATAGGGGTAAAATTGGCCCCATCTTCCTTTGGATACTAGGGCATGGTTACATATTTTTTAAAGATAATTTTTATTCACTTTTTAATTTTTTAATTTTTTAATATTTTTAAATGTTTTTTAATGTTTATTCATTTTTTTTTTCAACGTTTATTTATTTTTTGGGACAGAGAGAGACAGAGCATGAACGGGGGAGGGGCAGAGAGAGAGGGAGACACAGAATCGGAAACAGGCTCCAGGCTCTGAGCCATCAGCCCAGAGCCCGACGCGGGGCTCGAACTCACGGATCGCGAGATCGTGACCTGGCTGAAGTCGGAAGCTTTACCGACTGCGCCACCCAGGCGCCCCAAATGTTTATTCATTTTTTTAAGAGACAGAGAGCATGAGTGGGGGAGGGGCAGAGAGAGAGAGAGAGAGGGAGACACAGAATCCAAAGCAGGCTCCAGGCTCTCAGCTGTCAGCACAGAGCCTGACGTGGGGCTTGAACCCACGAACAGTGAGATCGTGACCTGAGCTGAGGTTGGATGCTTAACTGATTGAACTGCTCACGCACCCCCATTTTTTGAATTTTTTAATTAAAAAAAAATTAAAAAAAATTTTTTTTTAACGTTTATTTATTTTTGAGACAGAGAGAGACAGAGCATGAATGGGGGAGGGTCAGAGAGAGAGGGAGACACAGAATCGGAAACAGGCTCCAGGCTCTGAGCAGTCAGCACAGAGCCTGACGCGGGGCTTGAACTCACGGACCACGAGATCATGACCTGAGCCGAAGTCGGACGCTTAACCGACTGAGCCACCCAGGCGCCCCCCCAAAAAAATTTTTTTTAGGGTGAGCATGCAAATGAGGGAACAGGGCAGAGGGAGAGAGAGAGTCCAAGTAGGACTCAATCCCCACCTCCCTGGTATCATGATCTGAGCCGATATCAAGAGTTGGATGTTTAACAGACTAAGCCACTCAGGCGCTCTTTATTCACTTGTTTTTGTGTGTTTTCTGATTCAGTTTGTGACTTGTTTTTAAAAATGAGAGTAGTTCGGGGCGCCTGGGTGGCGCAGTCGGTTAAGTGTCCGACTTCAGCCAGGTCACGATCTCGCGGTCCGGGAGTTCGAGCCCCGGGTCAGGCTCTGGGCTGATGGCTCAGAGCCTGGAGCCTGTTTCCGATTCTGTGTCTCCCTCTCTCTCTGCCCCTCCCCCGTTCATGCTCTGTCTCTCTCTGTCCCAAAAATAAATAAAACGTTGAAAAAAAAATTTTTTTTTTAAAAAAATGAGAGTAGTTCATAGAATTAATAAGAACTTGAATTGGAAAAAATCTTAGATTAAATGATTCAGTCTCTCCTTGTTTTATACCTAATTTCTCTGGTCTCAGTTTTCTAGAGTGACTTGTTTATAAAGGCAGTTAACTAGTTTGTGGCAAAGCAAATCTAGAGACTAGAGCCTGAGTCAGCCTGATACTCTTTTCTTTTCACTACTACATGTTGTCTCTCTAGGTCTAGAAAGAAAAACGGAAAGGCTTTGTGTAGCAAATGTTGCTCTTGGGGATCAGAAATGAAGTAATTTCATTTCTAACTCATTTGTGCCTTGTCCAGTTGACTTTTGCTTTCAAACTATGAATTTATTGTAGAATTAATTCTTAGTATGTGCTTTTAGTCTAAATTTAAAATCTATAATGTCTTTTTCTAGTTGGATTGGATGCTGCTGGCAAGACGACCATTCTGTATAAACTGAAGTTAGGGGAGATAGTCACCACCATTCCTACCATTGGTAAGAAAGTTTACAGATGAGTTTAATTTATATCATAGTAGTATGTTATAAAGTGAAATAGAATATGGTTTAATTTTGAAACAGTTTTTTAAGGTTTATTTTTTAGAGCAGCTTTATGTTTGCAGAAAAATTGAGAGGAGGATACAGAGATTTCCCATATACTCCCTACCCTCATGTATATATAGCTTCTCCCTTTATCAACATCACTCATTTGAGTGGTACATTTGTTATAATTGATGAACCTCATTGACACATTATAATCATCTAAAGTCCATGGTGTACCTTATGGTTAACTTTTGGTTTTTTGCATTCTGTGGGTTTGGATAAATGTCCTGTGGCATATATCTATCATTATAACTGGCTTAGATTCTTTTTAAGTTTGTTAATTATCTAGTAGGACTTTAAAAAAGCAATTCTGAGGCAATTCACAATAAAGGGGTCTATTTTCTTTATGACATTTTGCACCACTGTCTTTTTTTTCTTTGTAGGTTTTAATGTGGAAACAGTAGAATATAAGAACATTTGTTTCACGGTATGGGATGTTGGTGGTCAAGATAAAATTAGGCCTCTCTGGAGGCATTACTTCCAAAATACCCAGGTAAGGAATGCTGTACAGTTTGTATCACTTTTCTTTATATGTTTCATGCTTTAAAGTTTCTGTTATTATCTACTGTTTGACTGGGTGTTGGTGTTTACTCTGTGAGTTGCCATTCTTATCATTGCTTACGTATTCAGTGAACTCTCTCACTCATGCCTTTGAAGGCTAAATTACCCAACGTGGAAGATTTACATAGCCATCATAACAATATTTTGGAAGATTAGTTGTTGGGGGGGGATGATTTTCAAGATTAAATTAGATGTCTCATCAGTAGTTCTGTTGGTTTTGTTCTTAGTCTAGAAAGTAAGGTCTGTATAACTTATCATTATAATTTTTAATGAATAAAGGGTAATTAATATTCCTTAATTTAGCCCCATTAAGTGTTTATTAAAATACAGTAAGAAAAAAAATTAATGTAGATCTACCTTGTTGGTTTATAAGATATTTTTATATTTTCACGTAGTATATATAATGGTGGCATGGGAGAGACCTTAGTAATCCTGTAGAGTAGGAGTTCTCAAATTTGGCTACACATTAGAATTCACCTGGGGATGAATCAGTAGTGCTTCTATGTATCAGTATGTATCAGTAGTGCTTCTCAGACTTTGATGTGCATATGAATCACCTGGGTATTTACAGATCAGTTTAGTAGGGCCTGGCTAAGGCCTGATATTCTTTTTTTTTTTTTTTTTTTTTTTTTAATATTTATTTATTTTGAGAGAGCACGAGGAGGGAAGGGGCAGAGAGAGGGCGAGAGAATGAATCCCAAGTAGGCTCCATGCTGCCATCACAGAGCCTGATGCAAGGCTTGAACCCATGAATCGTGAGATCATGACCTGAGCTGAAACCAAGAGTCAGATGCTTAACTGAGCCACCCAGGTGCCCCAAAGCCTGAGATTCTGCATTTCTAGCAGGTTCTCCAGTGGTAGTACTGATGCTGTTGGTTTAGGACCTTACTTTGAAGAGTAAGGCTCTGTGACAATAAGTTTTTTCAATAGCAGCACTGTTGACATTTTGGGCTGAGTAACTATTGTTGGCTCTCTGCATCGTAGGATGTTTAGCAGCATCCCTGTCCTCTACCCACTAGGTGCCAGTAGCAAACCCTACCCCACCCAGTTGCAGCAACCAAAAATATCTTCACATATTGCAAAATATCCTCTGGGGACAAAATTACTCCCTCATGAAAATCACTACTCTAGGCTAACTCTTATATAGGAGCAAGCTGAAGCTTGGAATAACTTACCTAAGACTGGAGAAGTGGTTCTTGTTCTACATGTCTCTTTAAACTTGTTCCAACTCACTTGTGTTTTCTTTAAAAAATTTTTTTTATTTTTTACATTTATTTATTTTTGAGAGAGAGTGAGGCAGGGTGCGAGTGGAGGAGGGGCAGAGAGAGAAGGAGACAGAATCCAAAGCAGCCTCCAGGCTCTGAGAAAGTGTTCAGCACAGATCCCAATACGGGGCTTGAACCCACGAACCGTGAGATCATGACCTGAGCCAAAGTCAGACACTTAACTGACTGAGCCAGCTAGGCACCCCACTCGTGTTTTCTACCACAGGAGAAGTTTCTCATCAGTTTTTGTTTATTACCGGAGTTGATAGATAACATTTTTTTAAGTAATGTGTGATGTTACCAACACTTCATATGTGTAAGATTTGCACAGGTCAGGGGCGCCTGGGTGGCGCAGTCGGTTAAGCTTCCGACTTCAGCCAGGTCACGATCTCGCGGTCCGTGAGTTCGAGCCCCACGTCGGGCTCTGGGCTGATGGCTCAGAGCCTGGAGCCTGTTTCCGATTCTGTGTCTCCCTCTCTCTCTGCCCTTCCCCCGTTCATGCTCTGTCTCTCTCTGTCCCAAAAATAAATTAAAAACGTTGAAAAAAAAAATTAAAAAAAAAGATTTGCACAGGTCATTCTTGGTCTCCAACTCATAAAACATTGTATGCAAGTGAAGTATATTGCCACCAGGTGGCAGTGAATACCCTACATGAGGGGCTGGAACTACCAGGTTTAAGTAGTATGTCATGTCCAGTAAATAACATGCTTTTTAATTTAAAAATAAGAATGTTTCTGTTCATTAGCTGTGATTAGAAAAGTTATTTTGAGGGGCACCTGGGTGGCTCAGTTGGTTGGGCTTCTGACTGGCTCAGGTCATGATCTCGCGGTTTGTGGGTTTGAGCCCTGTGTCAGGCTCTGCACTGCTTTGGATTCTCTGTCTTCCTTTCCCTCTCCCCCTTCCCTGCTTGCTCTCTCTCTCTCTCTCTCTCCTTCTCTCAAAAATAAATAAACATTTTTTTAAAAAAGCTATTTGGTAAGAGTCACATGCTTAAAAAACTTTATTATGGAAATTGTCAAATGTATGCAAAAGTAGAGAGAATAGCATATAAACTTCCACATCTCTGTTACCCAACTTCAGTTATTAGGATATAGCCAGTATTGTTTAATCGATATTCCTCTCTTATGTAATTCACCTTTTAGATTATTGTAAAGCAAGTCATAGTCCTTTCATTTAGGAAAGATGTTTTTGAAGTAAAATTAGGGATGAAGTAAAGCTTTGCTAATTCTTAATTTGTTATTCTTGACCAAGAGTAACCCTAATCTTATTCTAGATTTGTTTACAATGCTTTGTAACTTACTTTTGAGCTCTTGAGATTAGACCCATTCCTGGCCTCTTTAGATCACCTTATAATCAAAAGTCCAAGTATTTTTTCCTTGAGAACTCATTCCTGTAGGAGAAAGTTTTATGTGTTACCTGATGTAATCTCAGCTAAGCTCTTAACACCAGCTTTTCTAGCATTCCTGGTTAGTTCTTTTAGCTATAAAATGTAAAAGAAACCGATACCATTTAATCATGCTTGTAACTTTTTTTTTTTTTTAATTTTTTTTTCAACGTTTTTATTTATTTTTGGGACAGAGAGAGACAGAGCATGAACGGGGGAGGGGCAGAGAGAGAGGGAGACACAGAATCGGAAACAGGCTCCAGGCTCTGAGCCATCAGCCCAGAGCCCGACGCGGGGCTCGAACTCACGGACCGCGAGATCGTGACCTGGCTGAAGTCGGACGCTCAACCGACTGCGCCACCCAGGCGCCCCTCTTGTAACTTTTTTAACAAGCCAGGACACAGTGTTTGTTGTAGTAAATTGCTCTTCCCTCATTTGACAATTCCAATTATTTTGCTATTCTAAATAAGTAAATACTTGCCCTTTTAGGTAGTTTTTTCTTACTGTAGCGGAACTTATCTTTAGAATCCTAGCTTTTCTACATTCTTGATTCTGGGTTGTCCCAGGAAGTGAATAACTTTGAATTTATTGCTGAAATACTTCTCTCTCCCAATAGTGTTACTTTGGGACTGATAGCATTATTTTATATTTTATTTTATTTTTAATTAGCAATTTCTTATTAGCACACTTGTGTGCAGGACACGGGGGGTGGGGAAGGCAGAGGGAGACAGAGACAGAGACAGAGAGAGAGAGAGAGAGAGAGAGAGAGAGAGAGAATCTCAAGCAGGTTCCACACCCAGTGCCTGAGGTCATAACCTGATCTGAAATCAAGAGTTGGACTCCTAACCAGCTGAGCCACCCAGGTGCCCCTACATTTTAAAAGAGAATAAAAATGGGTTGTTAGTAATCCAGATAAAATTAGATCCCTTTTGGAGGCATTGCCTCTTCCAAAGGGTAGATTCTAAAAAGGAATGGCTTTTGGGGCACCTGGGTGGCTCAGTTGGTTAAGCGTCTGACTTCAGCTCAGGTCATGATCTCACAGTTTGTGAGTTTGAGCCCCACGTCAGGCTCTGTGCTGACAGCTCAGAGCCTGGAGCCTGCTTCGGATTCTGTGTCTCCCCCTCTCTCTGCCCCCTTCCCTGCTCATGCTCTGTGTCTCTCTGTCTCTCAATAATAAATAAATGTTAAAAAAGAAATTATAAAAAAGGAATGGCTTTTGGAATAGAAGAGGAAGGAGACAACTTTTCCTAAATGCCTGTGATAAGTCAAGTACGATGCTAGATTCTTTTTGTGCCTCTATGATTACATTTAACTGGCTTATAACGTTGATGGCATTGTTTTTAAAAGAGGAGACATGTTCAAGGATTAGATAATTCATATAATAAGTAGTCTTGAGATTTGAATTGGGTTATCTTTCCATTATGCCATACTGGCTCTCATAGCACCAGAAGTATTTTCAATGGTTAGGATGTTTAAAATGATGGTTTCCAGCAGAGATAAAGGAAATGGGTTTGAAATTTGCTAGACCAAAGGAAATTGTTATTTAATGACCATAGCCTAAAATAAATATTTGGTAAACCTGGCAAGCTTAGTACTGTGGTGGTCCTGAGGGGTAAATAGAAAATAATGTAGCCCTTTGCCTTAAGTGGATTTTATGCTCTCAGTGGATTTAATCAAGTTACTGACATAAATAAGCACAAGACAGTTTGTGCTAAAGTGACAAATGATCAGAAATACTTCAATGGTTAGGGTTGTAGGGAGAATAATTTTTAAAGTAATCACTTTAGTATTAATAGGAATAGATTTTAACAAAGCTATCAAGGTAATCTGCCCTCTCTTTCTTACTCCAGTTGAAAATTTTATACTTTTCCATTTGAAAGTTTTTAGAGAAGTCTTAACTGTTCCCTTAATTCCATTTCTTTTCTAGCATGGAATTTTAATATTTGTGAATATCAATAAGAATGGTTACTATTTTTCTTTTTGTTAAGAATTTTGTGGCTTAGTGGGTTGAGTGTCCAACTTTGGCTCAGGTTATGGTTTCGCAGTTTGTGGGTTCGAGCCTGCATCAGGCTCTATGCTGTCAGCTGTCCCCCCGCACCTTCTCTGTCCATCCCTTGCTCACATGTACACTCACTCTCTCTCAAAAATAAATCAGCATTTTTTTTTTAATTTTTTTTTCAACGTTTTTAATTTATTTTTGGGACAGAGAGAGACAGAGCATGAACGGGGGAGGGGCAGAGAGAGAGGGAGACACAGAATCGGAAACAGGCTCCAGGCTCCGAGCCATCAGCCCAGAGCCTGACGCGGGGCTCGAACTCACGGACCGCGAGATCGTGACCTGGTTGAAGTCGGACGCCTAACCGACTGCGCCACCCAGGCGCCCCTAAATCAACATTTTAAAAAATAAAAAAAGAATTTCATATCTGAAGGCACCTGGCTGACTCAGTCTGTGGGACTCTTGATCTCAGGGTTGTGAGTTCAAGCCCCACATTGAGCTTAACTTAAAAAAAAAAAAAAAAGTCTTCTTATTTGATAGGTCAACAACATTATGGAGCAGAACTGATTTTTCCTGTGAAGCCTATAAAAACTGTAGGGGCACCTAAGTGGCTCAGTTGGTTAAGCATTGGATTTCAGCTCAGGTTGTGATCTCACAGTTTGTGAGTTCAGGCCTCATGTCAGTGCTGACGGCTCAGAGCCTAGAACCTGCGTGGGATTTTGTGTCTTCCTCTCTCTCTGCTCTCCCTTGCTCGTGTTCTCTCTCTCGGTCTCTCAAAAATAGACGTTAAAAAAAAAAACAAAATACTGTAGGGTGCGTCTTCCCCCTCTTATTTTTTTAAAGCACTTTGTGCTTGCCTTTGACTGAATAAGCTAATTCAGTTAGTAAATTCGTGGATCTTTAGAGTCTTTGGTTTATTCTTTTATCTTTTGTTCCCATCTATGCTTTCCTGTGTGAGGTAAGAGGGATAAAATTTATTCTTAGTGTAGTTGAAAAAAGTGATCAATTGGTTAAGAGTAAGATTTTTATTTTACTATTTTTTTGAATGTTTATTTTTGAGAGCGAACACAAGCAGGAAGGGGCAGAGAGGAAGGGGAGACACAGAATCCAAAGTAGGCTCCAGGCTCCGAGCTGTCAGTGCAGAGCCAAATTGCCGGGCTCAAACCCACGAACCATGAGATGACCTGAGCTGAAGTTAGACGCTTAACCAATTGAGCCACCCAGGGCCCCAAGATTTTTTTTTTTAAATAACATAAGTTAAAATCACAAATAGTGCTCAAATCATTTTTAGTACTTAGGGCCCTGTTCCTTTTTTTTTTTTCTATTAATAAGGAGACATTGTCTTCTTTAACGTTTAACTCAGTATGGTTTTTCTGCTTGTACTTATGTTTTATATTTAGTGTCTCCTTTAAAGTTAACTGTTAATAATTTATTTACACAATTTTTCCCCAGGGTCTTATTTTTGTGGTAGATAGTAATGATCGTGAAAGAATTCAGGAAGGAGCTGAAGAGCTGCAGAAAATGGTAAGAATATTTTTTAAATCTTTTGTTTGCAAGAAATGTTTTTCAGGGTGACAGCGGTATTGTTAGTGGATGGTACCATACTGTGATTAGATTACAGAAATGAATTTTTCTAGAAAGAACCATGCATGTAAAAGTCTCCGGCAGAGCTTTTTAAAAAACACACAGAAGAGTAGCTACTTCATTAAGTTGAGAAGAAGGCTCAGCTTTTTAGAGTGCCCCATGGGTGATATATGTCTCTGGTTGAGGATGTCTCCATTAGTCCAGTCCTTTATTTAATAGATAAAAAATCTATGGTTTTGAAACTTTTGTGATGTAAGAATCTTGGTTCAAATCCCTTATTCGCAAGGTCATTGGGTTTGGTTTTCTCTGTGCTGTTCCTGTATAACCAATACTTTGAAATGTTTTGTAATAGTAGCCATGATAAAGAATTCTACCTGAAGGTAGTAGTATTTCAGTTGATGATGGTATTTTGGCTTTGTCACGTATCAGATTGTTTTCATACACAGTTGACCTTTGAGCAGCATAGGGATTAAGGGTGCCAGCTCAGGCCCCACCCACCCATCCATATGTACAGTTGAAAATCCACATATTACTTTTGAATCCTCAAAAACTGCTGCTTTTCTGGGCTACAGTTTAGTGGTGGGAATATTGGCTCCTGAGGCCACATCTTCCCATCCCAGGTGGTAGCTCTTCCTGCCAGTCACAATGGAGAAGCAGCCTGAAGAGCAAGCGGCTGCCAAGCCCTTGGACTCCAGAGCAGGAGGCGGGGAAGGCGGGCAGCACAGGCCACCGGCGCCCAGGTGGTGCAGCCCAGGGAGCAAGGACCGCTAGACCCTTCTGCTCAGGCTGAGAGCACAGACAAAAAAACTCTTGGAATATAACTCAGTGGTTCATGTAAATGAAAAAAACAAAAACAAAACTCCAGTAGAACAAATCATGCAAGATAAGCAAATTGAAGCTAAAATTGAAGACCTGGAAAATTGCTTTTGAAATGAAAAAGCTTGTGTTAGGATGCAACTTTCGACTGCACTTAAAAAAAATCTGGAGAAAATTAACCCCAAGTGTGCTCATGGATCACATGAAACATGTACTAAAGCTAAATTAATAATGAAATCACACCAGGAATCTGGGATTTGGAGGGAAAACTGCTTGATGTTGGGAAGAAGAGATTACAATTAAAACAAGCTTCAGAAAGTAAGCTTTTGGAAATACAGACTGAAAAGAGTAATCAGAAAGATGATTTGGGACAATACGGAAAATTCAGACAAGATAAAGCCAATACAACAAAACCTACAAATTAGAGATACACATTTATTCAACATATGTTCCAAAACCTCATTTAGGGAGTAAAGCAGTTGGGCAGAGGATTTTACCTTTAAAGAGCCTGTTCTATAGCTTGAGAAGAATCACACCATGATCTAATAAGAATTCCATTGTGTCATTTTTTGTTTCAGTCTTTGATAGGTCATTTAAATAGCAAATTTGGAGTAAACATTTTTTAGTGTTTTTGGAACTCTTCTAATACCTGCAGTTTTTTGTAGCTTCACGCTATAACATGAAATCTGTTGTTTTAAATATATTTAAAGTGACTGGCATACTCTAAAAGAATCTGAAAATCTTAGGGTTGGAAGGGTCCCAAAAGACCTGTAATCCAGCTTTCTGCTGAACGTGGACCTTTTGTCTGCAATATTCCTGGCAATCCCAACTCTCAGTTGGAATGTTTCTGTGCATTTGTCCGTCAACTAAAATATTAGAAAAATTAGAAAAGGATATTCATATCTCAATTATTTTTCAACCGTCAGTTGTATTTTATTGAAATAAATCTCATTTTAGATTTATCTCACACACAAAAAAAACTTAAGTAGTAATATAGTAATAGCCTACTGTTGACCGATAACAGTTAACACATATTTCAAATATTGTATGTATCATATACTAGATTTTTACAACAGAGTAAGCTAGATAAAATTGCTAAGAAAATTATAAGAGAAAATGTGTTTACAGTAATGTACTGCAAAAAATCCATGTATAAATTGACCTACACAGTTCAAACCCAAGTTGTTCAAGGGTCAGCTGTATTTATATTGTGAAAATTTATTGAGGAATCTTGCTAGAGGCACCTTGTCATGGTTTCATGGTGTAGCCATAAAATATTTACTGAAATGAAGTCTTAATTCTCATTCATTACTTCTAAGACTGTAGTGCAGTTTGTAAAGCCATTGTGCCAATAGATGTGTAACTAAGTCACTGGTAGTTTGTCTGATGAGTTAAATATCACCCCTTCTACTCTTTTTGTAAACAGCTTTATCAAGATACAATTCACATACCATAAACTTCACTCATTTAAAATGTGTAAGTTACTGGTTTTTAGTATACAAAATTATGCAAACATTACCACAGTCTACTTTTTTAGAACATTTTCATTGACCCAGAAAGAAATTCTCTGGAACTATTCCCCATTCCTTCCCCTACTCCACCCCATACCCCCAGCCCTTAAAACCACTGATTTACTTTATATGTGTATATGCCTATTCTAGACATTCATATAAATAGAATCATACAATATGTGGTCTTTTTTAACTTTTTGTTACTTTTCACTTAGCATAAGTTTTCAGGGCTGGTCCATGTTGTGTCATGTGTCAGT
This sequence comes from Herpailurus yagouaroundi, assembly GCF_014898765.1. Taxonomy (NCBI): domain Eukaryota; kingdom Metazoa; phylum Chordata; class Mammalia; order Carnivora; family Felidae; genus Herpailurus; species Herpailurus yagouaroundi. The sequence goes on from NW_024412444.1 coordinate 11,046,348, forward strand.
ACTCGTGCCTGCCAGCTTCTATATACTTTTACTTATTTACTCTTATATTATTTCCTATTGTAATATACTCTTGTGTTCTTGTATTTTTCATGATACTGCTAATACCATAATCATTGTTTTGTTGTCCTACTGGTGTATGGTCCAGCTGGCTGGAAAGGAATACAAGTCCAAAAAGAATCCTCTCCATAACTTTACTACTGAGTACCATAAGATTCTGCCGTAAATACATATTCCCATTTGTGTTTCTGGTCCTTGCCAATCCTGACTCTTAATGGATGATCATGAAAGCTGAAATAAATGATTTACTTTAATGGAGTGCAGGATGATTGGCTTGAAAAATAGTTTTGCTTTACTTGAAAGGCATATGATTATTTGCTTGGGATTTAAAAATTGAAGGATATGAAGTTTAAGTTGTTAAGCATGTATGAACTTCATGTAGTGAAATTATGTTGATGTTTAATAATGTATTTAATGTTGAATAAGTGATGTATATAGGAAGACAGTGTTTTCCCTCCTTTGTGACAATAATTGAGTTCCAGTTTGTTAGTTGTTAAACTCTCAGCTTTTATTTCCAGCTTCAGGAAGATGAGTTGCAAGATGCAGTGTTGCTGCTTTTTGCAAACAAACAGGATTTGCCAAATGCTATGGCCATCAGTGAAATGACAGATAAATTAGGTCTTCAGTCTCTTCGTAACAGAACAGTAAGTATTTGGAGATTTGTATTAACCTCCTATTAGAATTAATAGTTTAATTGTTTAAGCACGTATTCAGTTTAAATACATATTAATTGTGCCTTTTGAATAGATAATGAGCACATCATTTAAAAAAATACAGTAATATACTCTTGTTTACAGACACGAGTCCTTTCAGGCTTTTGTAAGTGGGTGTTCAATTTTAAACTACTTTAATATCTTCTCCATTTTTTAACATTTAATATTTATCCTTTAAGAATCCAAATGTTCAGATACCTTTATTTTGATTTTTATTAACTTTACCCTCAAACCATTTAGTATTGATAAATACTTTATGAGAAAATTGTACTTGATGAGAATTATATAAAGATTATTGATATTGTTAATTTTAATTTAAAATCTTTTAAATAGCTTTGCAGCAAGTATTTTGTAATTTGGTTTTCTTATTAAAACTGCAGTATTTAGCAGCCATATTTTAGATAATACTATTTTTTACTGTTTGCCTGTTAACATCAAAAGCTTGTGAACTGTAATTATGACATTAAACAAGTTTTGAATTTAAAATTATAAGAGGGGTGCCTGGGTGGCTCAGTCGGTTGAGTGTTTGACTTTGGCTCAGATCATGATCTCGTGGTTCATGGGTTCAAGCCCTGCGTTGGGTTCTGTGCTGACTGCTCAGAGCCGGAGCCTGCTTTGGATTTTATGTCTCCCTCTTTCTCTCGCCCAGCCCCCACACCCCTCGTGCTCTGTCTCTCTCTCAAAAATAAATAAACTTTAAAAAAAATTATAAGAAATGTTATACTTGTTCTCCAGTAGCTTGTTTAGGTCAGTGATTTAAATACTGGGAAAATACAATATACTGTTTTATATATAAAGATATCACAAACTGTAGTGTGACTTGTGCTTTACAAGGTTTTTACTAAGTTGTCAACAAGGTAAATACTGTGCTGTGGCAATAACTGTATAGTATGTTTGAGATGTCCCAGGATGATTTAAACAAGATAAACTGTAAATGCTACCAGTTTCCAGTGCTGTGAAGATAATAATTTATGCCTTTTCCCAGCCTTCTAGGTTTCTGGGTGTTTGATATTGAAATAAAAATTGGTAGCATTGTATACTTGCATTGAACTTGCAATATTAAAGCGAAGTCTTTATTGTAAGGTAGAATAAAACTAGTCAGTAAAGAAAAGTATTAAAAATAAACTATCCTTCAAGGTAATGAAATTGCTTTCTAGATCTTTTTCTTGCTCTTTGTTAGCTTTTCATGGTATTTCATGGAGTTACTGAGATATAATTCATTACCAGTTTAAAAAGTGGAACTTTTTAGAATACATGAGACTACATACAGATAGTGAAGTTATCTGAAAAGCCTGCCTCTATCAGCAGCTCCTACTTTTTTCAAAATTTTGCTTTCTGTACTTTGAACTTAGTTTTATGGGAAACAAGGGTTATTAGGACCTGGTGGGTACTTAGTTACTAATCTTCCTATGAATGTTCTTTTCGGATTAAGGACTAGATCATTGATTAAATCTAATAATGAATCAGTAGGAGTAGATTTAAATGTGGCAAGAGTTTGTGAGAAGCATGTATTAGAACACTCCTAATCAATATAGTTAGTGAGACCATTATAAAATTAAACATTTGTAAGATGCAAACTTTAATGTATTTTTGCCATTATTCCTTTAGTTTTATATATTAATTTTTTTCATTTACTTTTTTCCTATACATTTATGGTAACTGCTGACTAAATAATACCTTGGGCATTTGGGAGGAAGTATTCAATTTTCTGATTAAGAAATTTTAAAGACTGTGGTTATATATAGTATTCTGTTAATCACGTATTTTTTGTTCTTTCTTTACAGTGGTATGTTCAAGCCACTTGTGCTACACAAGGAACTGGTCTGTATGAGGGACTTGACTGGCTGTCAAATGAGCTTTCAAAACGTTAAATGAAACTGGATATCTAACCAAGGACACATTTGATAGAATTGGTCTAGGCTTGTTACAACAAAATTAGTTTGCATCTTGGTTATTAAACAGTATCTGGGACTGGTTTGGGCAGAATATTACAGCGTTTAAACTTATTTTGTTGCCAATTATTGTTTGCCAAGTATAATATTGCTATTAAGCAATATGCTTGGTTTTAAAGAAATTCTCCTTAACTTGGGAAAAAAAGTGTCCTCTTTTAATTTTATTTCTCTTAAGCCTAAATGCCTGGACATAGCTATTGTGACACCTTTAAATAAATCCGTTTTGAATGTTTTTTGAGCCCACAAGAAATAACGTTTTAAAGTTATCCCCTTGCTACTTTACTGATACCTTTATCATTCCTGGGACAGTCTGCTGATTTAAAAAAATGTAGCATTCCATTTGTATTTATTTTTCTCCCTTGCCAAAAAGATTTTCTAATCCTGCTTGTACCAGCCAGGGAAATGCTCCAAAACACTATTCAGATCTCTTGCACTGAGGACCTTCTATTTTCTCCCCATTATTGAATCCTGGCTTTTCATCAGCCAAGCTTACCTTAGTGTGGTTTGGATTTGATAGCTAATTAGTTCTGTGCTGGTTGCAAAGAGTTCATATTGAGATGATTTTTTAATACCCAGCAGATTGTCTTCCTTTATATTGTATCTTTTTTATGTTGCATGTTGCTTTTTGGTATCAGCCTGACTCTTTGCCCAGTATATGATAGTTCTGCTGATGTTTTATTGTTTATTGGTGAACATATCTTCATTAAGAGTTTTTGGAAAACTCATCAAACTCAGTAAGTTTTCTTCATAACCCATTTGGAATTCTTCCTAATAAAATGATAAAAATATGTTATTGTGTGTGTTCTTTTTGAGTCTTGAAGATGTTTGAAATGGATTTTCTTATTTAGCGAAGTTAATTTGAATATATTACATTTTGTGAACAGTAATCCAGGTCTCCGTGAATTTACTAATTGTTTACAGTGGAAATAAAATACAGGTTGCTATCATGTATATAACAGTGTGATGGGGAGCAACTTCAAATTTTAGTTTCTTTTAATAAAATAGAGTTTGACATTGTACATTTCTAAACTCAGATAAGGAGGCAAAAGCTGTAATAAAATGAACTGCCCCAAAAGCATGTATGGATGTGTTTTGTTTCACAACCGATGTTAGCTTTTAAAAAATGCAAGTGCTGTTTGCATGGCAGACTACAGACTGTTAGTGATGCTGCTCTCCTCTGTAGAAGAGTTCACAAGCACTTTCCTTTTTGGCTTCACCTCTTTCAGAACTTCTACAGAGAGCTGCATGTGACTAATTCTTTGTTAATAAGGCAATAAAGGTATATATACTTCATTAACTATATCTATAAGTTATTAAGGATTCAACTTGGTAACCTTATGACTTAGTTTTTGTCTAAAATGTTTTATATATTTTATAAACCTTAAAAAAAGTTCTTAGTGGCTTGTATAGATTCAGATAAATTTGTAGATTGAAATTTTATTTTCAAACCAAATATATGCTAGTAAAACATATTTTCGAATAATAAAGTGTTGGATCAAGTGAAAGGAAATTAGAATTAAGTACTTGATGATTGACATACAGGTTACTGGGGTAAAGTGTTTAACATGGATCACTTGATACAAGTGTAACTTCATTAGCTCACTGGGTGAATTCTCCCTTCTCTCTGAATAAGAAAGGTATTATTTCTTGTTGGATAAAACTAAGATATGGTGTAGTATGTGTAGTTCCTGGGGTTCAACTAGGAGATACTAAACTTTGAATGGGTTCACCGTTATGATCATAGTTAAATCACCACTGTATTAGTTTTTAAAGCAAGTCCAGGATGCTTTCACGGACTCTGAAAAAGGAGTAAAGAGAATCCATATAATCTTATTTGTGATGTAAAGGAACTCTTATTATCGTTGTAAATGACTGCATTAAGAAACTAAAATTGCCTAATTTTCACTAAATGGGCTAGATTTGCAAGATTGCCTTTTTTTTTTTTTTTTTTTAAGAAAACATTAACTTGGTAACTTGGCATGTTTTTTACCCTAAGAAGTTACTGCTTTTTCTTCAGTCTCAGTGGTGGTAGTTTTTTAAGTCACATTGAAAAGTTCCTCCCCACCACCACCCACAAATAGAGGTTAAGTCAATTCTTTGGGAAAAAGTATAAGTTAAGAAATAACCCCCATAATGCCTTTCCCTGTGTTTAACATTCTTTGCAAATGATGTTAACTTAAAAAGTCACTATCACTGTCCCAACTTACTGACATGCTCTGTACTCTTAGGAAATACTTGACACCATCAAGATTCAATGCTTACTGTTCACACTAATGTTAAACTTAGTGTTGGTCAATCAATAAGAGGTCTCTGTGACCTCCCCAATTATACAGAACAGTTGATTATATCCCTAGAGTAAAAAATATTCTGTCAAGTAATTGTTAAGTATGTTAATAGGAAAACTGAAGAAGAATTGTGGTTCTCTTAAAGGCTGATAAGCAGCAGCGTTGGAGTTGAGGATGGAACCATTATCTGTTTTCTGTCCCTCTGACCAATAAGCTTTTAGTGAGGGTGGAGGGCAGAATATCACCCATTGTCCTTTGTCTAACTTATTGAGTTGCTTTCCTGTGATGTAACATCTTGGTATTTTGTTAACATGTTTCTGTTCACATGAATTTTCCCCCTTTACCTTACATATTCTCTATCGAAAATACAAGTGAAATGTTTACTTCAGTTTTCCAGAGCATTCATGTCTCATTCACTGAGGCTTCCAATTCTTTAGCATATGTACGGAATTACCTCATATAGTAATAATAACCACTTTCAGATAATTTATTGGGGTCAGACTTTTTTTTAAGGATCCTATTTTTAAATCTTTATACCCAATGTGGGGCTTGAACTCATAATCCCAAGATTGAGTCACATGCTTTACCACCTGAGCCAAAGAGTCAGCCCTGGGGTCAGACTTCATTTATTTTTTTAATGTTTATTTTTGAGAGAAGGAGAGTGTGAGCAGGGGAGGGGCAGAGAGATGGGACAGAATCCCAAGAGGCTCTGGGCTCTGAAACCAAGTGGTCAGATGCTCAACTGACTGAGCCACCCAGTCGCTCCTCTCTCGACGTTTTAAATACTCCACTCTTCTTGCTTGCATGGTTTCTGAGAAGTCAGATGTAATTCTTACCTTTACTCCTTTATAGGTAAGGTGTTTTTTTCCCCTTTGGTTTCTTTCTCTGTTTTTTTCATCTTTGATTTTCTGTAGTTCGAAAATTATACACATGGAGGATTTGGGGCATTTATCCTGCTTGGTGTTGGATATCCAAGTTTTCTGGATATGTATGTGGTCTGGTGTCTGCCATGAAGTTGAGGAAATTCTCAGTCCTTATTGTTTCAAATATTTCTGTTTCTCTGTTATTCCCATTATGTTTATGTTACACCTTTTGTTGTCCAACAGTTCTTGGATGTTTTTCTGTTTTGGTTTTTGTCACCCTGCTCCAAGTTCCCCCCCGCCCCTTGCTTTTCAGTTTGGGAGGTTTCTTTTGCAATGTCCTCACGCTCAGATTCTTTCCTTAGCCATGTCCAGTATATTAATTAGTCCATCAAAGGCATTGCAGTCTTCATTTGTTATGTTTTTTTATTCTCTAGCATTTCTTACTGCTTTTATTAGAATTCATCTCTGCTAACATTGCTCATCTGCTCTTTTCTGTTGTCTTTATCCATGAGAGCCCTTAACATAGTATAGTTGTTTTAAATTCCCAGTCTGATAATTCTATCATCCCTGCCATATCTGAGTCTGGTTCTAATGCTTGCTCTCTCATCAAGCTGGTTTTTGCCATTTATGTATGTATGTATGTATGTGTTTATTTAAATATTTATCTATTTAAGTTGGCTCTATGCCAAACATGGGGCTTGAACTCATGACCCTTTGATCAAAAGTCACATGCTCTACTGATTGAGCCAGCCAAACGCCCATTTTTTGCCTTTTAGTATGTCTTGTCTTTTTTTTTTTTTTGATTACTGGACATGATGTACTGGGTAAAAGTAACTGCTTTAACTAGGCCTTCAGTAATGTCATGGTAAGGTGTGGGAGTAGGGGAAGCATTTTATAATCGTATGATTTGGTCTCAGTCTTCTAGTGAGCCTTATGCCTCTGGACTGTGAACTTCACATGTGCTTCTCAATTATTTTTTCTCCCCCTTAGGTGGGGTAGGATGGTAAAGTGGGCTGGAGTTGGGCATTTCCCTCCCCACACCCCCAGGTCAGTTAGTCTCTGATAAAACCCCTGTAAGTGAGGTTTTGGTTACTTTTTCTGAGAACAGAACTTGTTATAAACAGGACGCTCTGGCATATTTGAAGATGGTTTCTTTTCCCCTTCCTCTGCCAGAAGCATGAGATTTTTCTCTGATATTCTGTGATAAGCTGGTAGAAATCCAGGAGGTAAAAACATTAAGTTGTGGGGGCCTCTGAAGCTTTTAACTTAGTTGTTCAGACTGTGCCTCTAGCAAGTCCTCAATTACAGTTCCAGTGTCCCTACCCGGGATTTCTTCAGGGTAGAACAAAACATCCCTGGATGTCCCTGCAGGTTGTGATTCCCTGTATTCCCCTGCTGGGCTTCAATCACCGGGGCGCTGGGGGGGTGGGGGGGGGGGGGGGGCGAGCAGCGCACCAGTTTGCCCTGTGACATTTCAGATCTAAGAATAGTTACTGATTTTTCAGTTTGTTCAGTTTTTGTTTTCTCTATAGGACAAGAGTGGCAACTCCCAAGCTTCTTACATGCATGCTGGACCAGAAACCAGATGTCCTGGATCAAACTTCCTTAAATGTGGAAGTTCTCGTTCTTGGTATGGAGGTGAAGGTGACTTCTGACTTGTCATTGGAAACAAGTGCTTATGCTTCCTGGCAGCATGTTGGATGTTTTAATAATGTAAATATTAGCTACCAACTTCAGTAGAATTTATGAGAACTTAGATTAAGAAAGAGCAAATGGTTGGTATATCGGCAAGTACATTATCTGAAGGTCTGGTATAGGGGAAAATTAATGAAACAGTTCTAGAGTCTGATTATCTGTTCAGATGGTTAAATTCTGAGGTGACTAGAAGGAATCTACTACTAGCATTTTCCCAAGGATTAGTAGAGTTAGTGTTGGGGTAGTATTGGCACCCCAAAAACTCTACCCAAATGACATTTGTTTATATTACCAGCTTAGTTATTTTTAGCAGGAAAATGTTAGGAATGAAATCATTCTTAATTAGTATCCTCACTAAGGCAATCTAAATACTTTAAAAGCAACATTAATATAAATATGGGCTTGATTAAGATTTGGTTCTAAAATTTACTCCTGAGAATTGTTTAAGCCCAGCATATTCTTTTTTTATTCTCAAGTTAGTTAACATATAGTATGTAGAACATGTGGCTTCAGTAGAACGCACTGATCATTTCTCACATATGACACCCAGTGCTCATCCCAAAAAGTGCCCTCCTGAATGCCCGTCACGCTCCCCCCCCCATCAACCCTCTGTTCTCTGTATTTGAGTCTCTTATGGTTTGCCTTCCTGTTTTTATCTTATTTTTCCTCCCCTTCCCCTATGTTCATCTGTTTCTCAAATTCCATGAGTGAAATCATGATACATTTTTTTCTAGCATATACATCGTGACATTATATTCAGGTTACCACTACTGGAAGGTTAGTTGGCTGCTTTTGTTTCTTACTTGCAAATATCCCTTTATCCCCTATTTCCACAAACCACATAAAAAGTTTAAGTGGTTATATTCTAGCAACAAAAATTCTGAGAAATCAATAGCAAAAGCAATAATGTGGACCCAGGTAAGGAATAATTAAGGCAGCTGTATCTAGTTAGTGAGCAGAGCCTTGCAATGTATGTCCTTTGTGTTTTAAAGAACAGTAGAGCCAGGTGTCTTCCCGACCTTGTCAGGTATTTCTGCATTGTTTTCATTGTATGCTTCCAATTATATTGGGCACCTAAGTTTTCAGCTGGTGTTTGGGGGCTTGACACTGCCATCTGCAGACAGGGAGCTGGCTCTCAGGAACGAATCAATTCTTTGGTGGCATGGTTTTTCTTAGGCTGGGTTCAATGCCATTCCAGTAACAGTGATGTATTTTGTAGACTGGCCAAAATTGACCTTGGCCTGCATAGCCTTTGAAGAAGTGAGGAATGATGATTTTTAAAAAGGGGGGAAGGGTTAGGGTGCCTGGGTGGCTCAGTCGGTTGAATGTCTGACTTCAGCTCAGGTCATGATCTCGCGGTCCGTGAGTTCGAGCTCCGCGTGGGCTCTGGGCTGTCTGTTCAGAGCCTGGAGCATGCTTCGGATTCTGTGTCTCCCTCTCTCTCTGCCCTTCCCCACTCACGTTCTGTCTCTATCAAAAAATGAATAAACGTGAAAAAAAAATAAAAAGGGGGAAAGGGTTGCCCAACAAAAAGGCAACACGATTTTTAAAATGGGCTCCAAAGATACACAAATGGGCAGTAAGCACATAAAAAGATTGTCAACATTATTAGCCATCAGGTAAATGCAAATCAAAACCACAATAAAATGCCATTTCATACTAGGATAGCTGTAATCAAAAAGATAACAGATGTTAGGATGTGGAGAAATTGGAACCCCCATATGTTGCCGGTGGGAATGCAAAATTGTGCAACTACTTTGGGTAAAAGTCTGCCAGTTCCTCAAAAGGTTAAGTATTTTCCATATGATCCAACAATTCCACTTCTAGATATATGCCCAAGAGAAATGAAAACATGCACACTCAAAAACTTGTACACAACCATACAGCATTATCCATAGAAGCCAAAAGGTGGAAGTAATCCAAATGTCCATCAACTGATGAATGGATAAAATAAAATGGGTTATGTCCATACAATGGAATATTATCATAAAAAGGAATGAAGTACTGATACATACTACAACATGGAAGAACCTCAGAAACATACAAAGTGAAATAAGTTGGTCACAAAAGGCTACGTAATTACTTCATTTATATGAAATGCCCAGAAGAGGCAAATCCATAGAGTAAATCCATAGGTAAGCAGTTGCCAAGAGCTGAGGGGAAAGGTGGGTTAGGGAGTGACTGGTAATGAGTATGGAGTTTGTTTCTGATGCCAGTCTTTAACAATTGATTTCATGGGGGCACCTGGGTGGCTCAGTCCATTAAGCATCCGACTTCAGCTCAGGTCATTACCTTGCAGTTCATGAGCTCGAGCCCTGCATTGGACTCTGTACTGATGGTGCAGAGCCTGCTTGGGATTCTCTTTCTCTCTCTCTCAAAATAAACTTAAAAAATTAAAAAAAAAATTGATTTCATATGCAGTGACAAAAACCCTTAAAGAGAAAAATAAAGATCAATTTTGGATGAAAGAACTATTGTGGGATTCCTTCATTCAGGATGAAGAAAAATGATATAAGCCAGGCTGTAAAAAGCCAGATTGTTTTAGGTATGTAATAAAAGGATGAAAAGGGTAATATAATTCCATTATTTAGAGTACTTAAAAATTTTACAGCTTCAGCAGAAATATTTTTCTTTGGTTTAAGATACTCAAAACACTATACCTAATCCAGCTTTTGAGGAAGGCCAACTTTATTTCTAAATGCTTTTATCCCTGGATACACCAATTTCTCCAAACTATTCCACATGGGAAATAAAGATTATATGTAATACTATTAAAAGTGTGTATATTGTTCAATATGAGAACTCCACATGAAGCCTATCCAATTCCCTACTGAACTGTTTTCAGTTTCAAGAACAATAATGAGATGCAAAATGCAAACTAGGAATACTTCCAATACACGAAGATGGACATCAGCAACAATCTAACACCAGTAGAGTGAGTTATTAGGCAAAATGGATTGCATCACATAAACCCTTTAACATACAATCAACTCAAAATGGACAGAAGATGGAGATGAATGATAGTTTGTTGTCAATGAAGTTTCTCTAGGAAATTGAAGATTATGAGGAAAAACCTAACACTGACAATATGAACATGGATTTTAACAGCTGAGACTTTGTTGTGGAACCACAAATCCAGCTGGTAGGTGCTTGTTATAGAGGATGGCATCAGCCAGGTGAACTAGAAGATTTAGTATTTTTAAGGTCTGCAACTTAAAGATATGTTTATCATTTATATGTAAAGCTAATTTTAGCATCTGACTTGAATATTATTTAATACAGTGTAAAGATGGCCAACTTAATAATTTTGTTCCATATTATAATTTTTAATATATTAACTCAGTGTTTTAAAAAATGTATTATTAAAGCTCACCTTGTTAAGGTTTCTTTTCAAAACCTAATTTTAATAAGCAGAGTTTAGTCTTTTTTATGGTTCTGCATTATAACTTGGTGAGTTATATTCAGCCATAGCCATCTCAGTTTTTCAGGGATATGTCTTCAGGCATTCTTGCTATCTGCTACTCTGTACCTAAAATGGGATTTAAAAAGTGTTAGGTAATAGGGTTCAAGCCCTGCGTCAGGCTCTGTGCTGACAGCTCAGAGCCTGAAGCCTGTTTCAGATTCTGTGTCCCCCTCTCTCTGACCCTACCCTGCTTGCACTCTGTCTCTCTGTCTCAAAAATAAATAAACATTAAAATTAAAAAAAAAATAAAAGCCAATGTTGGTAAGTTCATTCTCTGAAATCACCGACATAGATCTACATTTTTTAAGTGATGTTTTTTTTTTCCCCCTTTGGCTGCTTATTCTTTCTAATTTATTTACATTCCAGGACTTCTGTATTTTTTATGCTTTTCTTCCCAATTATCTCCCAAAGAAGCAATGGGACTGACCTTTGCAACTTGACAAAAGCTGGAAGATTAAGTAGGAATTGCTGAAGATGAGCTCTCTGGAAAAAAATATAGGAGGTTGGGTAATCCATTGTGAGTACTCTAGTTCATGAGGGCAATGACATAATTAAAGTAAACAAGATCAAAATACATTGGTAGAAATACCACTTCACACCCACTTGAATGACTATAGTAACACGTATATCAGTGAGAATATGGAGAAATGAACTCTCATATACATCACTGGTGGGAACGTAAAATGGTGTAGCTATTGTGGAAAGCATTTTGGCAGTTTCTCAAAAGGTATATAACCAAACCAAAAGAATTGAAAATAGGTGCTCAAACAAAAACTTGTACGTGAATATTCATAGGAGCATTATTCACAATAGCCAAAAGATGGAAACAATCCAAACATCCATTGGGATAAACAAAATGTAGTATAACCATACAATAGAATATATATAATAGAAAACATGGAAGATCTTAAAAAACATTAAGCTAAATAAAGGAAAGTCAGACACAGAAGGTCATATATATATGATTCAATTTATATGAAATATCCAAAACAGAGAAATTGAGGCACAAAGCAGATTAGTAGTCGCCAGTGTCTGGAAGGGAGGAGGAAATGGGGTGTGACTACTTAATGGGTCACTGTTTCCCTTTGGGGTGATGAAAATGTTTTGGAACTAGTTAGGGATAATGGCTGCACAACACTGTGAATGTACTAAACGCAGTGGAATCATAACTTTTAAAATGGTTCATCTTATGTGAATTTCACTTCACTTGAAAACATGCTTTGGTATTGTCATCTCAAAATATAGACTTATCCTCAAGTTAGTGCTAAAAAAAAAAAAAAAAAAAAATCACCCAATACAGCTCTAGTACCTTCAATGCTAAAGCATACTTTCTCATTAAGTGGGACCACAGAATTTGATTACCCAAATGAGCTCTTAAAATTATTTCCTTACCCTAAATTAAATCTAGATATAAGTTCTAGATTGAGCAAAACATTGAAATGTTTTTGAATTATGATTAGAAAACTAGTGTTGGCTATAATTTTTTAGAGGAAAGATTTCCCCTATTGTGTTGTCTTGTGGATTTTATGATCAACTAGTAATGCAAACCTTTAACATTCATTAATATGGATTTTGGTTTGCCCTCAAACCAGGTTTGTAGGGAACCTCTGCCTATATTTCACAGTTGGAGAATATGAGATCTAATGGTGTCAACTTCCACCAGGAACATCTTCCTACGGTGGTGTTCTTTGAACCTTCTCCGTTGTACTGTTTCTCAGATAAACCTCCAGTCTAAAACTACCACATTCTGATATGAGGCCTTAGTTCTCAGAAAAGTCACCACACAGTGAAATACTTGGAAATTTGAAACAACTGATTTTGGTATTGAGAATTTTAAAGAACATCACATTTACAGCCAGAAATGATTTTTTTGCTAACATATTATAAACTACCAGTGCATGTGTCTACAGTGGCAACTGTGTAAGAGTTCACTTAAGAGGACAGTGTTCTATAATTTTATTTATAATAATATAAAATTTTTTGAATATTAATTCCTATAGCAAGAACTTGTGACATCATAACATGGGTTCACTATAGAGGTGCTAGACTTTCCATACTTTATTAAATGTACTAAAAAATCCATATGTAATAGAAAAATTCAATCACAAACATGGCTTTAAGCACATAAACATTTCTGAATAACACTTTATTCTAACTCATGAATACAAGGTAATTTTGGTATCCTGTTTATACAATTTTCTTAGCGTTCCCTACTTTGGACTCCAATCATACTAACATTATCTATATACTGGAGATTTGACCAGAGTATATGGCACTTCACAATAATAATCTACCTTCTCCTATTCTGAAATGCCTGTCTATAATCAGATCACACTGTTAAGTCAGTAAATATAAAATTAAAAGACTCAGGACGTGGAATCGTTGATAAGTGATTAGTTCCTTTGACTAGAGTTCAATCTAGTTAGCCAGGGTGTTTGTTAATACAGAATCCGAATGTTTTTCTCATGAGCATGAATAAGTATGTAACTTAATTTCTTCTTTCAAAATGTTTCTCAACTTTTTGCTTAGAAACTTTTTTTCAAGTTATTTTAAGGGTCCTGTCAACATGTTTGAAAGCAGACCAAAAACACATTTTAAAAAGGAAAAAAAAAAAGATGTATTTTGCAAAAGAATCAGATTCTGGCTTTAACATATTCATGTAGTTGTAAACTGATGTTAAAATGCTCTCAAAAATGTTATTTAGGAAGGCACAATTCGGTAGCATCAATTTTTATTTATAGCTTTTTCTAAACAAGATCCCAAGAAACTGCCACTTTAATTTTTCTTTTCCAGTATTTTAAGTACTTCAAGGTTCAATCTGAACGAAGTCAAATTCTTGTTCTCAAACTTACTAAGAGTTAACAATACATTGGACAGTGAGCAGAATATGGAAGTACAGCCTACTTTATCAAAAGAGGAAAGTTCTTATGGTTTTGGGTTTGGAGATTAAAGAATTTGAGACAAAAACTCTCATGACTTTGGAAAATCAGAACTCTTCTTGAAGTGGGTGAGCTTTTCATATCTAAGCTAGAAACTAATTGCAGAAGTACAGTTACCCTGAACATCAAAAAGCAACAGCTAAAGCATTACAAATAAGGTATGGTGATAACTGAGTTAGAAGAGCCCAGTTACCACTCTAGGTTAGAAACTAATCAGTAAAACAATAATTCCTAATTTTAAAAAGTCTGGCTTCATATTTAAACTTTTTTTTTTACAGCATATAAATTATATACAGTGTTTTCCTATAACTCAAATGTAATGCTCAAATCTATAAAAAGAATAGTTTATTTCAGAAATGCCCAAAAGATCCGCTACTCCTCCTTCTCCTATTTATAAAGACCAACAATTTCAAAAATACTTCCAGCATAGAAATGCTCAATGGTTCTCCCAAAATGTCAACCCCAGATCAGCAGACAGTTTCTCATAAAGTAATGTATTATGCTGTATTCTCTAATATCATATGGCCAAATACCCTTGATGATTTATGAATGTTTTTCATTGGCAAGAATAATTAAAGAAAATGGGATCAAGTTGACTATGTTGCTATTCACTTTGAATACTAAATTGTGCTTGCATCCTAAAAGTTCAAATGAGCTGGCTAGAATAATATAAATGTGTTCATTTGTACCATACACTAGAAAGTAAAATCCTACAAATAAGAGAATTAAAATATCTTATGTTGATTGAAAAATGAAAGAAGAGGAGCAATAACATTTGGTGGATGGCACATTTTAATCTTTAGTTAAAGCTCTGAAGTTGTATTAAATTGCTAACCAAATTGAGGTAGAGGTAGACCCTAATGTTCGTTCATGTCAGACTTAGGCCTCTCACCTTAACCCATATGCATTTTTCCCCTAATTATACAAACATGATTCAATTTGAAATGTGTTATGATAGAAAAATTATAGGATCATTCAAATGATTTTTTGGTTTTTTTTTTTTTTTTTTTTACAAAATTCTTAATTCCTAGCTAAAAAAAAAGTACTTATAAAATGTACATAATTCAGTGTTCTTCCTGGTAGTCATAAATATATTTGTTTTTCCTTCAACCTTAGGGAAAAAAAAAGTAGAGAAACTGCAATTATGAACAGTCATGTAATGAAGACACTGGAACACAGAATAAAACCATTTTGCCTCGGTGTCTGTGTAGTTTTCCTCTTTGAAGGTTACATATAAGCTCTGATTCATATTAAATTTCCTACGAAAGAGACTCAAATTCCATTAAACACAAATCTATTTCCATTTTAAATCACACACAAGTGCTATGTGATCAGAGGGATGGGAAACACTAGGTAACGCCTGGTGAGTGGTGACTTCTTCATGACTAGGTAATGGAATCACCTGTTCAACCTCTAGGGCATTTGAGTCAATGAAAATGTAATCCAGACATCCATGAAAGCCACCAACATAATTTGTGTAAGCAGGTTCACCACAAGCACTTTTCAGTTTGAAGACATGGGTGAGGGACATGTTGCAACGTTCCTCTTCCCCATTGGAAGCCCAGTCTTCATGGTCCTCTGGAATGCTGCCATTGACAGCAAAATGATACATTCCTGTTGATGGGGTACTATTAAAGTCTCCACAAAATATAACTGGTATGCCAGGATACAGATCACACGAGACATGTCTAATGTGAGCCAAGGCTACCGCCATTTGAATGAGACGAATGTACCCACCTATGAATATAAAAAACATTAATGTAAGTATTTTTTAAAGTTGCCTTTAAAAGAAAAAAAAAAAGCCCCAAAACTACATACAGTATCTGGGTGACATTCAAGATATATATTTGAAGGGGAATTGGATGAAGGCGGTCCAAATGTAAAAAAGAAACATTCAGTTATAAGATACATAAGTACTGTAGATGTAATGCACAACATGATGACCACAGTTAACATTACTATTTGGTATATTTAAAAGTTGCTAAGACAGTATATCCTAAAAGTTCTCATCATAAGAAAAAAAATGCATTTTTTTCAGATCTATATGAGGTGATGAATGTAATCATTTTGCAATATGTGTCATTATGCTGTACACTTTAAACTGCATGATGCTGTTATGACAATTACATCTCAATAAAACTGAAAGAAACAAAAAGATGTATGTGTGTAAAACAGCCTTACTGAGTTTAAGTTACCATGTTATGTCACTTGTGAAAACCAATAAAACCTACCTTTTGGATGCCAGTACAGATGGGTATTAGCAACACATATCCTTTTAGAAGAGTCCTTTGTAGACTGAAGAACAGAAACCTAAAATAAACCAAGTGCCAAGAGTTCAGTTGCTATCTGCCAATTTCCTGAATGTTTTTTTTAAATCTAAGACTATATATGATGAACGGACATTTCATAATCTTCCCTGACTAATGAAGTATGATCGCAATTAAATTAAACTTTTGCTACAAGTTTTAGAATACACATGAATAGGATTCATTCAGCCTAACATGTCTTAGTAACAGTTCAACATATACAGGGAATAAGAAAAGGACATATTTTGGATAACACTAAGGTTAGAGACAGTGTTTTTAAGTGGATAAGGGCAGGCTCTGGAGTCAGGTCCACCTAGATGGAATCCCCACTCTTAAACATTCACAGCAGTGTGACCTGAAGAGAGATACTTTTTTCCTAAGCCAGCTTGGTCACTGGTTTAAAAAAAGGCAATATCCACCTCAAGGGGGACTGTTGTATGGATCCAACTAAATGAGCTTACAGAAGTTCAGGAAACACACTGGATGCTCAAAAAAAAAAAAAAAAAAAAGTAGCTACTCTAAAATCTTACTATGAACAAAACCAGTTAGCTAAAAACGCTGGACAAATATACAAATAACATTGTTTTTTTAAAAACTAAGGCAGCTTAATACTCTGCTCAGTGATGATGGAATATAATTCACTGGGTAAGAATCCTGGCTTCACTTTGTGTGAACTTGGAATAAGTAAACTTGACCACTTCCCTATTTATAATAACATCTGTAAAATGGAAATGGCAGGATTACTGTGAGCCAAAATTAAAATATTAATATTTATGGAATACTTAATTAAACATACCAGACACCTAAATTTTAAAAGCTTTGTGGTGTTTTTTTTTACTTCAATTTTTTTGTTTCAAGGTTTTAAAAAAAACTTTTAATCTTTATTTATTTTTGAAAGAGAGACAGAGTGTGAGCAGGGGAGGAACAGAGAGAGAGGGAGACACAGAATCCGAAGCATGCTCCAGGCCCTGAGCTGTCAGCACAGAGCCTGATGTGGAGCTCGAACTCATGAACTGTGAGATCATGACCTGAGCCCATGAACTGTGAGATCATGACCTGAGCCGAAGTCTGACGCTCAACCCACTGAGCCACCCAGGTGCCCTTGTTTCAAGTTTTAAAATGTGTCAGAACAATGCTTGGCAAGAAGTGAGAAAATATTAGCTACTACTATGTTCTTGTATTGAGCGTATTGGGCTCTCCCATTAAGAGTGTAAGCACTATGAAAGTCCGCTAATCTGTTCAAGGCAACCTGCAGCTTGTTGTGGCACAGTAAAGGTGCTCAATAAATATCTGCTCAATGAATGAATGTGCTGAAGATAAAAGAGCGAACACCTTTCAGTAAAATCTGAAAAAACCTGCCACGCCCCTAAAAATCGATGTGTATGTAAAGAGAATGGTGGAGCTACTTTACCTGGAGGACAGAAGATCTCTGGAGCACCCTCTCCTGCGCAGACGGGTACAAAACTAGTTTCTCCAGCAGTTCTTTGTGAAGTTGGTCGGACTCCAGGGCTTCCTGGAAAGAAATGTCATGCTGGCTAAGGAGAGTGAATTTGGTCTTTCGGTAGAAAGTAGCCAGGCCTTCGTGCTGCTTGATTCTAAACACGCCCTCCAGCCCAAAGGCCTCGAGTGCCGGCACCAAGCTGTCGGTAAACACGTTGCGATCTACCTCCTGCAAACAGATGAGGTCAGCGTTGTAGCCCGTGAGCTCCTTCTGGATGAGGTTCTGGCGGTAGTCGAGCTCCAGGGCATAAGGGGCACAGTACGGGTAGAGGACACTCCTCGAAAACTCAGTCTGGGCGTACGTGTCGGCCAGGAGGTTGTAAGACACAGTGCGAATGAGAGAATCGTCCGTCACCTTCTTGGTGTAGAGATGCCGCTGGTCAAAGGTGCAAGTACCGGGCCCAGCCTCCACCGGACACACACTTTCCAACTCCCGGCTTGGCCCGAAGCGCTGCCCATTGCCTGGGGTGCAATGAAGCTTGAGTCGCATCCCGATGTCTGCATTGGACGGCGTGTAGACGCGTTCGTTCACACCCGTCTCTGTCCAACTAGGAAAGGGTGAAGAGGGAGACAATGACGAGGGGCTCCCGCCCTCAGGCTCCGCCGCTCCGGGTTTGGCTTCCTTGTACCATCGGAAAAGCGAGTTGGCGGGATCCCCAAATTCGAGGCTGAGCTTGGGGCACACCGGGAAGCCGGCCATGATGTAGCGTGGCAACTGCAGCTCGGTGAAGGCGGGCGGGTTGCGCTCCACCTTGTACTTGACATCGCCGATCTGCAGCACCGCGCCGTCCTGCCAGGCGTCCACGTTGAGCACGTCTTCAGCCACTGCCTCCTCCCGGTAGTACAGCTTCACGACGGGCTCGCAGGCCGCAGCCGGCTCCGGCACAGGCCCCGCACAGGCCCCGCCACTTGCATTTGACCGGTTCTTCCTGCTCTTCTTGGCGGCGGCCGCCTTAGCGTGGCCTTTGAGGGCGTTGGTAGCAATCCGGCTGAGGGCCCGACCCAGCGGCTCGCTTTGGTCGCGCTGCATGTTCTTGTGGCTGCCGTCTGCCAGAGCGAACGACAGGCTTAGCTTCGGTTCCGAAGGCACACAGCGCACCACAGCGCGCTCCATCGCTCCCGCCGCCGTCTCAGTCGCCGCCTGGGCCCGAGTGTGCCGCCCCACCGCCGTGCGGACCCCACGAAGCGCGGCGCGGGAGCCTGGGAGCCTCCACATGAACCTGGTGGCTCAGCGGCCGCCAAGCGTCAGAGGAAGACTGGATAGCTACAGCCGCCGGCTCCGTGATCCATTCAGTCCCACAACTTCCGGCTGGGGATGAGGGGGGCGCTCGGAGTGCTTCCGCTCCGCACTTTCGCCACGCCGCTCAACTGATCCCTTTTTCCATAGCCACACCTGTCTTTGATCCTTTCCAACTTAATCTTTATCTTCAAATAAAGCCATAAAGAGGGGGGAATAAAGCAACTGTAAAGGTGCCAGAGGGAAATATTAGACTCCCATGGTTTTAGCGAAAGTACAGTTATGGGGCTGAAGGAAAGGTGCGGAAGTCGCTGGGGCGTTGTCGTCGTGGTGTTTTTGGATTCTAGCCCGCGTTCTTGTCTGCGAGCGCTGCCGGGCTGACCTGCGCGAGAGCGTGGGGAGCTCGACTGGGATTGCCAGCTGCCTCCGACCTTGGAAAGCGTTGCCCAGTTTCTTTCCATAGCATTCTCCATGCTGCTCGCCCTCTCCGAGTTGTGGATGGGGTCGCCTCAGGCCGGCCGGCGCAGAAGGACACAGCCGTTTTTGTGGTAGTTAATAACGACGAGCGTTATACAAGAATTAGCACTTAGGGTTTGACGACTACGTTAAAAAACATTTTTTTTGTAGTTGCGAGGTCCGGAGTGACTAAGTTACCTGCTGAAGGTCACACACACATTTCATGAGATGGAGAATAGACAGTGTAGCTTCGCTGAAAGCCAAATAAAGTGTTTCAAGAGGGACTGTGTTGAATATAATTAATATTCTGTGATTAGATGAAAAAACACCTTGAAGATTCAAAAAACAAATTGGGAAGTCACTTCTGTCCACAAATGCTCTATTTGTATCCACTTTTCCTTCTCCTACAACTAGAATGCTTACTTACTGGGTATCTAATAATAAGCCATACCTTTCCCCCTGGCTTACCACGAAGAAAATAGACCTTTTCAACTGTGTTCTAAAAGCAGGATGAAGTTTGCAATCATTTGAAATTTCTGTTCCTGTCCTCCCCTCTCCCCACCCACCAAATATTTGATAAGGTGACTGGCTTCTGATAGTATATATGCAATGCCAGGCTACAGTATAGGGATAAAAGTCTTTACTTTGTGTTAGCTGGGACTAACCTAAGGAATAAAGAAAATAAGCTTCAGTAGTCCAGTTTATAGAACCCCATTTACAAATATGAATTTTTAAATGGCATTTTTCTTATCTACAGCATTTGCCCTCATGCAACTTTGCAGAGTCCAGTCAATCTTAAATCAGCCTATTTAAAGAAAGATAGAAGCCCTACTAGAAAATGTGAGTTTCCTTCAAGCAAACTGATATAATTTAATGCTTAGCAGTCTTTTTCTTTTTTTAATGTTTATTTACTTTATTTTTTTTAAATTTTTTTAACGTTTATTTATTTTTGAGACAGAGAGAGACAGAGCATGAATGGGGGAGGGTCAGAGAGAGGGAGACACAGAATCCGAAACAGGCTCCAGGCTCTGAGCTGTCAGCACAGAGCCCGACGCGGGGCTCGAACCCATGGACCGCGAGATCATGACCTGAGCCGAAGTCGGCCGCCCAACTGACTGAGCCACCCAGGCGCCTCGAATGTTTATTTACTTTATTTTGAGGGAGCGGGAGGGTAGAGAGAGGTACAGAGAGAATCCCAAGCAGTCTCCAGTCTCAGTGAGGAGCTGGACTTGCTCCAACTCACCAACCCTAAGATCATGACCTGAGGTGAGACCAAGAGTTGGACACTTACCTGACTGAGCCACCCAGGCACCCCTTAAACCTGGTTTTGAGACAGATGACTTTATTTATTTATTTATTTATTTATTTATTTATTTTTTCAACGTTTATTTATTTTTTGGGACAGAGAGAGACAGAGCATGAACGGGGGAGGAGCAGAGAGAGAGGGAGACACAGAATCGGAAACAGGCTTCAGGCTCTGAGCCATCAGCCCAGAGCCTGACGCGGGGCTCGAACTAACGGACCGTGAGATCGTGACCTGGCTGAAGTCGGACGCTTAACCGACTGCGCCACCCAGGCGCCCCGAGACAGATGACTTTAAGTGTCATACTTCTCTTAGTTTTAAATACATGTATTTTTAAATTTTTTGAAAGGGTAAAACATACCCATGGTGAAAAAAAAGTAATCTTTCCACTGCTGACTCCTATGAATACACAAACACGAATATGTATGTACCTTCCAACTACTTTTTTTTTTTTTCAACGTTTATTTATTTTTGGGACAGAGAGAGACAGAGCATGAACGGGGGAGGGGCAGAGAGAGAGGGAGACACAGAATCGGAAACAGGCTCCAGGCTCTGAGCCATCAGCCCAGAGCCCGACGCGGGGCTCGAACTCCCAGACCGCGAGATCGTGACCTGGCTGAAGTCGGACGCTTAACTGACTGCGCCACCCAGGCGTCCCCCAACTACTTTTTTACACAAATTGGAATATAATGGACCCATGGTTCAGTACCTTCCTCTTTTTGAAAGACGACTTCAAATACCTCCATTTTGACCTCAAACTTTCTAATTGATTACATTCTTCTTTCCAGCTTCTAACTCAGGCAAAAGACCCTGCAGGCAGTGCATCTTGTGATGGGTACCAAAACTACCCCCTTGAGCAATAAAGATTGCCCCGAGGCAGCAAGACCTGTCCTGTGACAATGAACCACCTGGTCTTTACTACCTGCCTGCAGGTACCCACTGACCTTTGCCCACATTTTCCTTATACACACTTTCAATTATTTTCAGCACTTTGGAGACTGGCTTTGAGGCCACTGTCTTCCCGTTGTTGGCCTCAGTGAAATAGATACTTGTTTCCCCGCCACTCATCTCTCTGCCTTTGGAGTTTGTCTGGGGCGAGTGACCAAACCTGGTCTGTTTGGGACTCCCAGAACCTGGTGCTCTTGCACTCCGGTGCTCCAGCTACACTGTCACTGTCTTTTGTCAGTTCTTTCAAGAGAAAGTGCCTCCCATAGAAAATTTGATTTGAGGCAGCTCTTCCTGCCCATGGGTCCTGTCCCTGTGCTTTAATAAAATCACCTTTTTTGCACCAAAAAAAAAAAAAAAAAAAATAATAATAATAAAAGAAAAATAAAACTTGTTTTGAACTCAACAGATTTGAAAATAATACATAATAAATGGTGTATTTGAAGCTCTCTTTTTATGAGGCTAAATTATACCATAATTATACACATAAATTATATACATTATCGGGGTGCCTGGGTAGCTCAGTCAGTTAAGCCTCTAACTCTTGCTTTAAGCTCAGGTCATGATCTCACAGTTTGTGGGTTCGAGCCTTGCATCAGGCTCCACGCTGACAGTGTGGAACCTGCTTGGGATTCTCTCTCTGTCCTCTTTCTGCCCAACCCCCGCCTCTCAAAATAAATAAACTTAAAAAAACTTTTAAATTATATACATTATAATTATATAATTAAAAATTGAGATCAGAAGGCTGAACCAATACCCTGACACCAAAAGGAGAAGCAGCTAATAAAAATCATTGTATTCATCCATTTTCAGTCTATACCAAGGAATACAGGCTAACTTTCACTAATGAAAAATGGTTGATGGACTTTTCTTGTTACTTATACATATATCTGCAAAGATTACCCTATGAAGACTAGTTTCTTGTCATTATTTGGTTAATAACATTGGTAACTAACAATATAATTTATAATATACTTTTATCTTTTTTTACTTAAGGTCAACATGATACTGTAGTTTTGAGTGATAGTACTTAGAAATTTTGAGTAGTACCTGGTGCTATTACTTCAGGGTAATCTGCTACTTCCTTATGTATTCAAAATCTGATAACTTTCATTTGCTTTTTGTTTAAGGGACCAATCTGTATTTGTTCCTTTATTTTTTAAAAGTATTTTTAGGGGCGCCTGGGTGGCGCAGTCGGTTAAGCGTCCGACTTCAGCCAGGTCACGATCTCGCGGTCCATGAGTTCGAGCCCCGCGTCAGGCTCTGGGCTGATGGCTCAGAGCCTGGAGCCTGTTTCCAATTCTGTGTCTCCCTCTCTCTCTGCCCCTCCCCCGTTCACGCTCTGTCTCTCTGTGTCCCAAAAATAAATAAATGTTGAAAAAAAATAAAAAAAAAGTATTTTTAAATGTTTATTTTTGAGAGTGAGAGAGAGAGCAAGAGAGGGGCGGAGGGGGTGGGGACAGAGGATCTGAAGCAGGGCTCCATGCTGACAGCAGAGAACCCTACATGGGGCTTGAATTCAGGAACCACGAGATCATGAGCTGGGCCAAAATTGGCTGTGTAACCAACTGAGCCACCCAGGTGCCCCTCTATTTGTTTCTTTAACTTAAAAAAATTGTTTTTTCCAGTTTTATTGAGCTATTAATGACCTATAACATTGCATTAGTCCAAGGTATACAACATGATGATTTGATGATACATGTGTATAATTACCACAAAAGTTTAGTTAACATCCATCACCTCACAGTTATACTTTTTTCTCTTGTGATGAGAACTTTTAAGATCTACTCTCTTAGCAACTTTCAAATATACGGTAGAATATTGTTAACTATTGTCACCATGGTTCACATTATATCCCCATAACTTGTTTATCTTATAACTGGAAGTTTTTACCTTTTTCACCATCTCACCTGTTTCCTTCATCTCCCTTCTCTCCACCCTCCCCTTGCCTCTGGCAACCACCAATCTGTTCAGTTTTTTTTTTTTTTTAAGACTCTACATATAAGTGAGATCATACAGTATTTGTCTTTTAATGCCCTCAATGTCTATCCATGTTGTTACAGATGGCAGGATTTCCTTTTTTTTTTTTTTTTTTTTTAATTTCAATGTTGGGGCGCCTGGGTGGCTCAGTTAAGCCTCAGATTTCGGCTCAGGTCATGATCTCACGGTTTGTGAGTTCGAGCCCATGTCAGTCTCTGTGTGGACAGCTCAGAGCCTGGAATCTGCTTCAGATTCTGTGTCTCCCTCTCTCTGCCCCTCCCCTGCTCACTCTCTGTCTCTCTCTGTCTCTCAATCATAAATAAACGTTAAAAAAATTAAAAAAAATTTTTCAATGTTTATTTTTGAGAGAGGGAGAGAGAGAGGGAGAGAGAGAGGGAGAGAGAGAGGGAGAGAGAGAATGAGCTGGGAAGGGGCAGAGAGAGAGGGAAACATAGAATCCAAAGTAGGCTCGGCTGTCAGCACTGAGCCCAATATGGGGCTCGAACTCACGAACTGTGAGATCATGACCTGAGCTGACGTCTTGATGCTCAACCGACTGAGCCACCCAGGCGACCCCAGGATTTCCGTTTTTTATTGCTGAATAGTGTTCTAATATCTATATATCTGTCTTTCTATATCACATTTTCTTTATCCATTTATTCTTCGATGGACACTTACACATAGGTTGTTTCCATGTCTTGGCTATTGTAAGTAATGTTGCAGTGAACAGGAGGGTGCAGATAGTGATTCTGTTTCCTTTAGGTACACACCCAGAAGTGGAATTGCTGGATCATAAGGTAGTTGTATTTCTAGTTTTTTGAAGAATCTGAATACTGTATTCTGTAGTGGTTGTATCATTTTACATTCCCACCAACAGTGCTAAGTATTTCTTTTATTTTAAAAGTTATTGTGATATATAATGGTTATATTATTATATATACTTTTACTATATAGCATAGTATATGTAATATATGATATAGTTATATAATTTAATATAAGGTATATGCAATTTAGCTCCATAAAGAACTTAGACATATGGACTAATTTCTGTGCTATCCCATTGTTAATTTTGAAAGGAATAATGCATAGTATAAAGCATAGTAAGTTAGTCTCAGAAGTTCTCTTAGCATGTTCAACATTTAATAAGTGGAAGAAACATTTTGTATAGTATTAGAGAATCACACTTTGGTGTCATGTCCATAAGCGCTTTTAAATAATCAAGGCATTGTGAAATAAAATCTGCTCTCATAAATAATATTTCTAACCCTTAGACTAAGAAATAGAGTTTTTAAGGAGGAATTTTAAGCTGCAAATTATATATATATATATAGATAACTTTTTTTTTTCAAAGCAAAAGTTTTATTAAAATCCCAGCTGGCTGTTTTGCAGAAATTGACAAACCGATCCTAATATTTATATGGAAATGCAAAGGACGTAGAAGAGTTAAAATCACTACTTTCTATAAAAGAACAAAATTGAAGGACTGACACTACCCAATTTTAAAACTATAACCATTCTTAATAAAGCTGCAGTAATCAAGACAGTGTGGCATTGGTATAAAAATAGACATGTAGATCAATGGAACAGAATTGAGTGTCTAGAAATAAACCCTTACATTATGGTCAATTTCTTTCTTTCTTTTTTTCTTTCTTTCTTTCTTTCTTTCTTTCTTTCTTTCTTCCTTCCTTCCTTCCTTCCTTCCTTCCTTCCTTCCTTCCTTCCTTCCTTCTTTTCTTTTCTTTTGTTGTCAATTCTTTTTCAACAAACATGCCAAGGCAATTCAGTGGGGAAAAGACAACTTTTTTTAAAAAATGATACTGGAACAATTATATATCTACATGCAAAAAAAAAATGAACTTGGATCCATACCTCTCACCAAATATAGAAATTTACTGTAAATAGATCATAGATCTAAATATAAAACCTAAACCTAGAGGAAAATATAGGAGAAAATCTTCATGACCTTGTCTTTCATATGTCATAACCTCAAATGCATGACCCATAAAGAAAAAAAGTATCTTGAGTTTGATTTTATAAAAGATTAAAGACTTGCTCTTCAAAAGACATCATTAAGAAGATGAAAAGGTAAGCTATAGACCAAGAGAATGTGTTTGCAAATTATCTGATAAAGGACTTGTATTTAGAATATAAAGAACTCTTACAACTAACTGATAAAAAAGTTAAATAATCCAATTTAAAATGGATGAAAGGTATGAATAGACATTTCATCAAAAAAAGATATGTTAGTGGATAATAAGCATAATGAAAAGATGTTCAACATCATTAGTATTTAGGGAAATGCAAATTAAAAACACAAAATACAATGTGCTCCCTAGAATGGCTGTAATAAAAAAAAATACATGATGCCAAGTGTTGGCAATGATATGGAGAAATTGGACCCCTTATATATTACTGGTAGGAATATAAAATCTTTTAGCCACTTTGGAAAACAGTTTGACAGTTTCTTAAAAGGTTAAACATAGCCTTACCATTCAACACAGTAATTCCACTCTAGGTTTCTACTGATGAGAAGTGAAAATGTATGTTCATCCACACACCCATACATGAATGTCATGGTTATTCATAATAGCTCCAAACTGTAATCAATCCAAATATCCATCAACTGGTGAATGGATAAACCAAATATTATATATATATATATATATATATATATATATATATATATATATATATATA
>NW_024412444.1:11072748-11138991 GCF_014898765.1 Herpailurus yagouaroundi
ATATATATATATATATATATATATATATATATATATATATATATATAAAATGGAGGACTATTTAGCAATGAAAATGAACTTTTGTTACATACTACACTTGGATGAATCTCAAACATATTATCATTAAGTGGAAGAAGCCAGACACAAAAGACTATATAACTTTTTATTCCACTTATATGAAAATTTCAGAAATTGTAAATCTGTAGAGGCCAAAAGCAAATCAGTGGTTGCCTGGGCTGGATGTGGGAGTGGGGATTGACTGCATATGAGCCCAAGGGAACTTTGTGCAGTGATGGAAATGTTTTTGCTCTGAATCTTGGTAATGGTTGTACAACTCTCTACATTTGCTAAAAAAATCATTGTTGGGGGCATCAGGCTAGCTCAGTCAGTAGAGCATGCGACTCTTGATCTAAAGGTTGTAAGTTCAAGCCCCACATTGGGTGTAGAGATTACTTAAAACATAAAATATTTTTAAAAAATTAAATGTTTACAACTAGGAAATAGCATTGAATTATATACTTTAAAATGGTAAGTTTTACAGTGTATAAATTATACCTCCATAAAGCTGCTTAAAAAAAGATACGCATTGTATTAGGGT
This sequence comes from Herpailurus yagouaroundi, assembly GCF_014898765.1. Classification (NCBI taxonomy): domain Eukaryota; kingdom Metazoa; phylum Chordata; class Mammalia; order Carnivora; family Felidae; genus Herpailurus; species Herpailurus yagouaroundi. The sequence goes on from NW_024412444.1 coordinate 11,073,347, forward strand.
TTAATGAGGGAATTGGAACCAGATGTTATATATCCCTTATATACATCCATATGTATGTATATGTGTATATATGGATTTATTACAAGGAATTAGCTTATGCAATTGTGGGGACTGGTTAAGCAAGTCCAACATCTATAGGGCAGGCTGTCAGGAAGGAAACATCCAGACAGGAGAGAGCAATTATAAACCTAACTGCTTGTTAGAGTCTGACTCAGTGCATGCCTAAACCTTCTCTTTGTAAGGATTTCCACTGATTAAGTCAGACCCACACAGATACTCTCTCTAGTTTAACATCAATTTATTAGGAATTTGAATTGTACTTGCAAAATCTCTTTATTGCAGCACTAGAATAGTGTTTGATTGAATAACTGGGAGAAGATGTGGGTATAATACAAAAGACTGCTATCTTCTCTTAAGTCCACAGCTTTAGTTTAGCTTAAGCAAATGTCAAAAAAAAAATCACATATTTATATAAGTATTTTGTTTTCTACAGGAAGACAGTTTCCTATTACAAGCTACAAGGATATTTAACCTGTTCATTCACTCACCTGAATGTTTTCAGATGACCTGCTGTGTGCCAGACATACAAGTTAGGCTGTACTCTAAAAACAATTCTTTACATTACTAGCACATAAAAGATGCTCAAATATTTGTTGAATGAATATGCCATCAATATACCACCAGGACTTACTCACCCCCCAATTTTATTTATGCACATGATGTTTGTGTAGGCTCTTATCATTTAGATGGAGTATCCATTGTGCAGCCTCAAATAGCAAAGTTTCACCTTTCTATCTCCAAGCATACACGCAAAATCGGCACACTGTAACCTTTTTTATGAAGGATTTCCTGAAAGAAAAGTGCTGTATAAACAAATATCAAATATAGAAACAAACTAACCCATATTGCTGATTATTTACAGTGAAGTCACTGCTAGAAGACTTGATCCTCCTGTGAGAGCGAGTGTGTACATAATCCTATTTTCCAACACATCCAAATTTCCAGTCTTGCAGGTTTCCACAACTTGAAGATCCTGATTCCCTGGACCCGTTCCAAGGGAAGGCAGTTAGGTAAAAAAATCTCATTCACTCACCCTCCATTCGTGATTAATTAGTAACGAACTGAGTAATGAATTATTGTGACAGGTGATCCTAGTCTGTTGCAGCTGAGCATGTGCCCTCTCCAGGCAACCTCTACGCAGTCTCTCCAGCCGCAACCGCGACAGTTTCCATGGCGACAACTTTGTTTGTACGCTACAAGCGACGGCCCAGCTCTTCCGAGCGGTGGGATTCCCAGAGGTTTCACACTTTGTTTTTCCTCTTCCTTTCACCAGAGAAGAAACTAAGTAACTGAACCGTTTGCCTCTCGTCTGCGCAGCTGGGAAGTGGTGAAAAGCAATCAGATAGGTACTTCTTGTCCTCAGCTTTTCTCTTCCCTCTTCTCCCAGAGCCGAAGGTCTCTAACTGGGTGCCGACAGAAATACTCTCTTTTTCAAGGCAGGAATCTGCACATTCTGTGGGCGTTGACGGCAAAAACAGCTGGTATCACAGTTAATTGTTCAATATTTACATGACATTTTAGATTTCTTGTGCGTTAAGTATGCCTGTTGCTTGGCCACCGTATCACTTCCTTGGAAGGAGCAAGACTAAGATAGAATATTGATGTTTAAAAATCTTAATGATGTCAAGCATCAGCTTCTTTGGGAGAGGGATTATACCTGAACAACTGGATTTTTTGGTAGTGGTGTTGGTGGTGGTGGTGGTTTGCATTTTAGAGAACAATTTGAACCCAGGATTTTAGAACTGAAGGGGTATTTAGAGAGTGTCTAATCCAGTTCCTCAATTTCATCCTGGGGGAAACTGAAACCCTAACTGGGAAGTGACTGGATTCATTTCTTCGTAGCAAGTGGGATGTGGAGCTGTAACAGGAATCCCTCCCAGTTACCTCAACTGTCATTCTTTAAACTAACACCAAACTTGGGAGGAAGATCTCAAAAGGTCTGGAATTTTTGGAATTGATATCTAAGATATGCTATGAGTATATCGAGGCTAACATTTACAATAACTGCTTTATAGGCCTTTTCTCCTCAGAGTATAACGTATTTTAATCTTTAGGAGACCAAAATGTCGGATGGAAACAAAGCTGTCATTGCAGCAGAAAAGGAAGCTCTGAACTTGAAGTTGCCTCCTATTGTGCGCCCCCCTGAAAACATAGGTGTTGATACACCAGCACAAAGTAAACTGCTGAATTACAGAAGATATAAGGAGCAGCAGAAGACAATTAATCAGTTAGTGTAAGTAGCATATTGGTAAATAATTCTTTGGAATTCAAGTGAAATGATTAGTGTTCATATTCTCATAAAAAAAACTTTAACTATGTAGGTTGTTAAGGGGCAAATGTTCAGTTAGGGAAACAATTTAAAAAGTAATCACAAAGTTAATGTTATATATCACTATATGTATATATCTTATATGTCACTATATATAGCGACTATATCTATGTATCTAATATATATGTTATACATATATATGTCACTGTATTATAGTTAATATAGTGATTGTGCTAATTACTGCTTATTCTAAGCATTGTTTTTTTATCACTTCACCTGTATTTCTCACAACTACCCTATAAAATAGGTACTATTCTTATCATCTCTAGTTTATAAACGTAGGTCTACTCAATGTTTTAGTTCACTTAGAGAATAAAGAACAAGGTGCCTTAGGAGTTACATATTGTTCTTACTCCAAAACCTTTCATCGTCTTCCATTGTTATGTTGAACTACTTGCAGTTCCAGGAGTATATTATATTTTTCACAGTTTAGTGAAAAAATAAATTTCATAATTGCTCCCTGCAATTTCCTTCACTGGAAAATATTTGTCTGCCTGAATATTTATACTGGTTCTTCAAGGCTTACTTTATGGATCATCTCCTCTGGAAAGCTGTTTCCTAATCCCCTTTGTACAGCTTTAATTTTTATTATGTATTTCTTTTACATCAATTTATTTAGTAGATATTAACTACCAACTGTTACACAGACATTGTGCTTGTTACTAGGGAGACCATAGAGAATACAACAGAAGGGGGTCTTTAAGATGCTTATATTTTAGTGGGAGGAGACATAGTAAACATTTAAAAACAAACAAACAAACAAACAAACAAACAAAAAGTATGTTAACCTTTTAAGTGATGTTGAGCACTGTGAAGATATGAGATTGTGAGATAGAGAGGGAAGGTGTTCTAGGAACATCACAGGAAAGTTCTGTGGAGATGATATTTAAGTAGAAATCTAAAGAATAGGAAGTTTTTTGTTTTTTGGTTAAAAAAATTTTTTTTAACATTTATTTATTATTGAGAGACAGAGAGACTCAGAGTGTGAGCAGGGGAGGGGCAGAGAGAGAGGGAGACACAGAATCTGAAGCAGGCTCCAGGTTCTGAGCTGTCAGCACAGAGCCTGATATGGGGCTCGAACTCACAAATCATGCAAGATCATGACCTGAGCCGAACTCAGCCGCTTAACTGACTGAGTTACCCAGGCGCTCTTAAGAATAGGAAGTTTTTCATTTAAATAAACATGAGAACAGCACTCTAGCAAAGGAGATAGCAAGCATTGAAAGTCCTGGTATATGAATGCTTTCGCATGTCCTGGGAACTGACAAAGGCCAGGGTCACTAGATTATCAGGGGTCTGGGGAAGAGTGATACCAGGTAAAGGTGGAGAGAAAGGTGGGGGCAGATTGTGAAAGGTTTTGTAAGCCATGATAATGAATTCAGATTCCACTTTAAGTACAATGGAAGCCATTGAAATGTTTTAAACTGGGACATGATATGAAATTCACTCTGGCTACTAAGAATAGACTGAAGTGGGGAAAGGGAGAAAGCGAGAGTAGTAGGAAACAAGGAGACCAGGTGGGATGCTTTTGTAGTAGCAGAGATGAGAGCTTACAGTGGTTTGATAAGGCTGGAAACAGGGCAGGAGGAGAGAACTAAATTTGCAGGGGATATGTTTGGATCCAGAATCAGTAGAACTTGCTATTGGATTGACTTTGGTAACAAGGTGGATTTTAGTGTTTATATCTGTAAAGAATCAGAGGTCCAGGAGATTGGGGAGGTAGTTTTTGAAGTTGAGGAGCTTATGTGACATCTAAGGGGAAATATGTTAAGTAGGCAGATGGATATACAAGAGTAAAGATCTAGGCTAAAGATACAAATTTGGGAACCAACAGAATGTAGATAATTGTTAAAGCTATGGGGAATAGTTCAAATCACCTAGAGAGAGCAAACAGAGAGGAGAAGGCCCAGAACTAAGCTTCTAGGATGGAGCTAGAATGTATTATGCTAAGAGAAATAAGCCAATCAGAGAAAGACATACCATATGATTTCACTCATATGTGGAATTTAAGAAACAAAACAGATGAACATATATGAGAAGGGGGAAAAAAAAGGAGGAGTGAGGGAGACAAATCTCAAGAGACTCTTAACAACAGAGAACAAACTGAGGGTTGATGGAGGGAGGTGGGTGGGGGGATGGGTTAGATGGGTGATGGGCACTAAGGAGGGCACTTGTTGGGATGAGCACTGGGTGTTGTATGTAAGTAATGGATCACTAAATTCTATGCCTGAAACTAATATTGCACTGTATGTTAACTAAAAATTAAATAAAAATTAAAAAGAAGGAATTATATTTAAATCTTCAGTGCAGAAGGGTCAATCAGCGAATAGATTGAGGAAGTATGACTTCCTCAAGTACACAATGTATTGTTGTTTCTTAGTCGCTCCTCTCTTCTACTTTCACATGTCTAAGGGCTGAAATCTCTCTTGGAAGTAAATTAAAAAGAAATAAAGTTGGGGTGCCTGGGTGGCTCAGTCGGTTAAGCGTCCGACTTCATCTCAGGTCATGATCTCACAGTCTGTGAGTTCGAGCCCCGCATCAGGCTCTGTGCTGACGGCTCAGAGCCTGGAGCCTGTTTCGGATTCTGTGTCTCCCTCTCTCTCTGACCCTCCCCTGTTCATGCTCTGTCTCTCTCTGTCTCAAAAATAAATAAATGTTAAAAAAAATTTTTTTTAAATAAATTTAAAAAACCATTATTGCACTATATGCTAATTAACTTGGATGTAAATTATAAATAAATAAATACAAATTTCAAAAAAGGGCAGAGATCTCAACAAAAAAGCACAGTGTCTGGCATGTTATTGTTGGTGAACTGAATGAGTGAATAAATGAATTTTTAAAAAATACATATAAAAATATGTATTTTTATTTGAGAGAGAGAGAGCATGAGTGGGGGAGAGGGGCAGAAGGAAAGAGAGAGAGAGAGAAAATCTTAAGTGGGCTCCACACTCAGTGCAGAGCCTGATGCACAGGGCTGGATCCTACCACCCTGGGATCATGACCTGAGCTGAAATCAAGAGTCAGACACTCAACTGCTCCACCAACTGAGCCACCCAGGCACCCTGAATAAATGAATTTTTAAAAGAGGAATGTAACTCTATGCTTTGTATAGACATATAAGTAGTACCTCTCTCATTTGGGTGCTTAATAAAAAAAAATAGTGTCTCAAAATTGCCTTAAGCATAGTGCTTTATTAACACTGACATTAGAATTGCCATTGTTTATTTAGGGAAAATTCATTTGCAATTAAAGTTTTTTATACCAGAAACACTTTTTTTTTTTCCTGGAAAACTGGATTTTGTTTCTTCATCTCTTTCTGCCTCTACCTATTAGGATATAGAGATGAGATTTCCCTGGGTCGAAGATGGGGTGAAGTCTGTTGATAGAGTTCCAGGACTGAGACAGGATGTAAGTTATCTTGGGCAGAACTGGGCCCCTCCTGTGGCCAGTGTCTGGGAACACTTAGCTGAGACAAAATCATTTTATAGCTTTCCAGAGTCCCAGGAATGAGTTACTTCTTCCTTGGCCACTATCTGCATCTTGATTTAGACCAGCCTTTCTCTCCTTCACTGCGCTGTACTCCTTCACTGCATCTCTCACACAGTCTTTTGAAATTATCCAATTTTTGTTTATTTATTTGTTTGTGATTGTCAACATACAAAGCAAAAACAGGCAGGGAATGAAAAGGCTCACTTGTATATTCTTCTCAACTCTTTGTATGTATAGCCAGTAGGAGAAAACACACCCCAGGAAACTGTTGCTATCTTAAAGGATGGCTTTTCTTATATAATGAGCTCAAGGAGGTCAGGCATATATTTGCTGGGGTAATTAGAGTGCAAGTCAGCGAGTGCCAGCTAGCATACCAAAGTATAAGGCAAATTCCTTGAAAGTATGGATCGCTGAGAGCTAGGCTATTCAGGGAAATAATGATGGATGAAAGGAAGTCTGGCTGGCACCTTGATGATTAATAAAGAAAAGAGGAATGAAGTTATCCCAGCCACATTTTCTATTTCATGTGAAAACGCCTTTGGAATTTTAGTTTAGTCAGATTCAGTAAGATTCAACATGGAAATGAAGCTACTCAAAAAAACCAATTCAGGGGTTCCTGGCTGGGTAAGTCGGTAGAGCATGGGACTCTTGATCTTGCAGTCAAGAGTTCAAGTTCCACATTGGGCATAGAGCCTACCTTAAAAAAAAAAAAAGAAAAAAAAAAAGCAAATTCAGTCTTATGCTGCTTTAATAACTGTAGAATTCTAGAATGGTAGAAAATTTTCACTCTGCACTGATCAAACAACATCTGTAGTTCTGGGGTCACGCTTTAAGAGGGATGTTGATAAACCATAACAGCCATAGAAGAGAGAGGAATTTTGAAACTATCCCATCTTTAAAGGAGGCTGATTTGCTTAATGGAGTATAGACTAGCATCACACAGGCTTGGGTTCATACCCTGTCTCTGCAGCTTATTAGCCATGCATGAATTTGGCAAGTTAAATAACTACTTGTCATCATCTTCCTATCTGTAAGATGGAGATAAGAATAGTGCTTTTCTCTTAGAATTTAATGAGAGTTAAAGGAGATCCATGTACTTACAGATCTTAAGCTAATGCCTAAAACATAATAAGCTCACAGTAAGTGGTAACTTTTATTGGTAGTAATAGTTGAAAGAACTGGACGAGTACCATCAAGTTTTCAAGGGCAACAGAAAAAAAAAAATATGACTCTTTGTGTATAGCTCTGGAGAATAAAAGTTACAAGGATACAACTCAATTTAAAAATAAACTAGCTGAGGGGCGCCTGGGTGGCGCAGTCGGTTAAGCGTCCGACTTCAGCCAGGTCACGATCTCGCCGTCCGTGAGTTCGAGCCCCGCGTCGGGCTCTGGGCTGATGGCTCGGAGCCTGGAGCCTGTTTCTGATTCTGTGTCTCCCTCTCTCTCTGCCCATGCTCTCTCTGCCCATGCTCTGTTCATGCTCTGTCTCTCTCTGTCCCAAAAATAAATAAACGTTCAAAAAAAGAAAACATTAAAAAAAAATAAACTAGCTGACAATAAATTGGGCTACCTCAGAAAGTGATGAAAGCCATCTCCCTCACTCATCTCAGGGTACAACTTGATGTTTTTGAGAGTATTCATGTATCAAATAAGGTACTGAATTAGATATACAAGGTTTTTTCCAAATCCACTATTCTGATCATTCCACAGATATTTATTGACTTTGATGGATGTTATCTAAGTGTTGTGCATAGAGCAATGAACAAAACAGACATGGTCCTTGTCTCTCTGGAGCTTACCAATCTATGTTTATGGTTCTGGTGGCCATCTTTTCCTTGAAATTCATTCTGGTTCTCCACTTGCCTCTCTGACCACATCTTTGCCTCCTTCAATCGTGATTTTTTTCTCATTCCTGTCATGCTTGGCATCCTCCAATCTTCTTTCTCGGTCTCTTTTCTTTTCCTTGTATTCTCTGCTTTGGCCATCTTCTCCAGTGTATTAACCTTTACAAACTAGTAGATTTATCTTCCTAAAAATGTTTCCATGCTCAAAAACTCTCAGCAACTCCCATTGTCTATTGAATAAAAAAACCTGCTATTTGAGCCCCTTAATTGGATATTCCAGTCCATTTCTCCAAACTTATCTTCATCTGATCCCATAACCTCTGAGCATATTAGACAACTTTCCACTACTCCCTGTTTTTTCCTTTGATCATTCCCTTACCTTCCTGTTTCTCAGGAGAGTCTTGTGTTTCAGATCCATCTACCCAGGAAAACTACATCTCTACCTGAAATCCTTTCTTTTATTTAAAGCTCATTGTAAATGCTAACTTGTTCATGTAGCCTTTACAGATACCTCCAGGTAGAAGTGAACTTGTCCCCTCCTCTGAACCATCAGAGTCCCATGCCTTTCATGTGGTACCTGTTTTTATCTCCTCACCATTTCAGTTTATAAATTCCTTGAGATTTGTTGTTGTTATATATATTTTTAAAAGATGTCTTTATTTTGAGAGAGAGAGAGAGCGAGAGAGAGCACAAGGGCACTTGAGCAGGAGAGGGGCAGAGAGAGAGGGAGAGAGAAAATCCTAAGCAGGCTCCGTGCTGTCAGCATAGAGCCAGTCATGGGGTTTGAATTCAATTTAAGAACTGGGAAATCATGACCTGAGCCGAAACCAAGAGTCAGATGCTCAACCAGCATCTGACCACTAGCTCACCAGTCAGGTGCTCCTATTGGTGTTATACTTTAATAAAACCTAGTAGAGTGTCTTGCATAATATAAGCATTGAATAAATATTTGGTGACAGATGGATTAGATGATGATATAACTTTATTTAAAGAGGAAATTATATTTTATAGATGATAAATTCCAACATTCAAATTGTTTATTGAGTACTTACTGTGTGCCAAATACTATTCTGGACATTTAGAGACAAGGCAATGAGTAAAACAATCTACAGCATGTAATATGTCAAATAGTGGTAAGTTCTATGAAGCAAGGTGAGGATGAAAGGATTGGATAGTGAAGGAAGTGCTACCTAATATAAGGGGTAAGATCAGGCTTCTCTGACAGAGTGGCATTTGAATAGGCACAATACACATGACGGCCCACTAGACATGAGGATTAACTTAAAATTTGTCCATAAGTTTTTATTGAAAAAAAATTTCATTTTTACTTTTAGTCTCACTCTTTTACAGTATACATGAATACTTTGAAAACTAAGGGTTTGTTTCTTATAGAAAATTCAGAGGCACCTGGGTGACTCAGTAGATTGAGCAACTGACTCTTGATTTTAGCTCAGGTTATGATACCAAGGTTGTGGGATTGTCTCTCCCTGGGTGTGGAGCCTGCTTGAGATTTTCTCTCTCCCTCTCCCTCTTCCCCTCCCTCATGCTCTCTCTCTCAAAAAAACAGAGAGAGAGAGAGAGAGAGGGAGAGAGAGAAAAATTCAGTAAGATAAAGAACTCTTGAATATCTCTTGTTTTTTTAAAAATATAATTTATTGTCAAGTTAGCTAACATACAGTGTATACAGCGTGCTCTTGGTTTCGGAGGTAGATTCCCGTGACTCATCGCTTACATATAACACCCAGTGCTCATCCCAACAAGTGCCCTCCTCAATGCCCATCAACCATTTTCCCCTCTCCCCCGCCCCCCATTGAATATCTCTTCTTTAAGTATAATTGAAAAGATGTTCAAATTGTAATGCTTATTATTATTATCATTATTATTATTATTGAAGTAAACTCTACCCCCCCTTGCAGTTCAAATAATGGCCCCAAGGTCATGAGTGACATGCTCTATCGACTGAGCCAGCCAGACACTCTTAAACTGTAATGTTTTAATATATTCTAATGTTATCTTCAAGAGAGTCAGACATTTTTTAATAGCTAATTATTTTATTATTATTATTTTTTTTAGTAATAGCACCAACAGATGCCATGAATTTATTGAAGGGTTCTATATAAGCAATTGCATTTATTTTTTTAATATAATTTATTGTCAAGTTGGCTAACATACAGTATGTACAGTGTGCTCTTGGTTTTTGGGGTAGATTCCCGTGTTACATACAACACCTAGTGCTCATCCCAACAAGTACCCTCCTCGATGCCCATCACTCATTGTCTTCTCTCCCCCACACACCCATCAACCCTCAGTTTGTTCTCTGTATTTAAGAGTTTCTTAGGGTTTGTTTCCCTCTCTCTCTGTTTGTAACTATTTTTTCCCTTCCCTTCCCCCCATGGTCTTCTGTTAAGTTTCTCAAGATCCACATATGAATGAAAACATATGATATCTGTCTTCCTCTGACTGACTTATTTCATTTAGAATAATACCTTCCAGTTCCATCCACATTGATGCAAATGGCATGATTTCATTCTTTCTCGTTGCCAAGTAGTATTCCATTGTATATATATATAAACCACATCTTCTTTATCCATTCATCAGTTGATGGACATTTAGGCTCTTTCCATAATTTGGCTATTGTTGAAAGCGCTGCTGTAAACATTGGGGTACATGTGCCCCTATGAATCAGCACTCCTGTATCCTCTGGATAAATTCCTAGTAGTGTTATTATTGCTGGGTCGTAGGGTAGTTCTATTTTTAATTTTTTGAGGAACCTCCACACTGTTTTCCGGAGCAGCTACACCAGTTTGCATTCCCACCAATGGTGCAAGAGGGTTCCCATTTCTCCACATCCTCGCCAGCATCTGTTGTTTCCTGAGTTGTTAATTTTAGCTACTCTGACTGGTGTGAGGTGGTACCTCAGTGCAGTTTTGATTTGTATTTCCCTGATGATGAGTGATGTTGAGCATCTTTTCATGTGTCTGTTGGACATCTGGATGTCTTCTTTGGAAAAGTGTCTATTCATGTCTTTTGCCCATTTCTTTACTGGATTATTTGTTTTTCAGGTGTTGAGTTTGGTAAGTTCTCTATAGATTTTGGATACTAAGCCTTTATCCGATGTGTCATTTGTAAATATCATTTCCCATTGCACCAGTTGCCTTTTAGTTTTGTTGTTGATCGTTTCCTTTGCATTGCAGAAGTTGTTATCTTGATGAGGTCCCAATAGTTCATTTTTGCTTTTAATTCCCTTGCCTTTGTAGATGTGTTGAGCAAGAAGTTGCTGTGGCTGAGGTCAAAGAGGTTGTTGCCTGCTTTCTCCTCTAGGGTTATGATGGTTTCCTGTCTCACATTTAGGTATTTCATCCATTTTGAGTTTATTTTTGTGTATGGTGTAAGAAAGTGGTCTAGTGTCATCCTTCTGCATGTTGCTGTCCAGTTCTCCCAACACCATTTGCTAAAGAAACAGTCTTTTTTCCATTGGATAGTCTTTTTTCTGCTTTGTCAAAGATTAGTTGGCCATACTTTTGTGGGTCCACTTCTGGGTTCTCTATTCTATTCCATTGGTCTATGTGTCTGTTTTTGTGCCAATACCATACTGTCTTGATGATTACAGCTTTGTAGTAGAGGCCAAAGTCTGGGATTGTGATGCCTCCCGCTATGGTTTTCTTTTTCAATATTACTTTGGCTATATGGGGTCTTTCGTGGTTCCATACAAATTTTAGGATTGTTTGTTCTAGCTTTGAGGACAACGTCAGTGCAATTTTGATTGGGATTGCATTGGATGTGTAGATAGCTTTGGGTTAGTATTGACATTTTAACAGTATTCTTCCAATCCATGAGCATGGAATGTTTTTCCATTTCTTCGTGTCTTCTTCAATTTCCTTCATAAGTTTTCTATAGTTTTCAGCATACAGATCTTTTCTATCTTTGGTTAGGTTTATTCCTGCATATTTTATGGTTCTTGGTGCAATTGTAAATGGGATTAATTTCTTGATTTCTCTTTCTGTTGCTTCATTATTGGCGTATAGAAATGCAACCGATTTCTGTACATTGATTTTGTACACTGCACCTTTGCTTAATTCATGTATCAGTTCTAGCAGCCTTTTGGGGAAGTCTTGTGGGTTTTCCATGTAGGGTATCATGTTGGAGTCAGACATTTTTTAACTATAAATTTCAGAATTGATGGAGCCAAAAGAAGTTTAGACAGAACACTGGATAAAAGAACACTGCCAACACCAGAGCCAGATTATCCTCTAACTGTAAGTTTATGTTTTCTCTTTAAAAAGTTTGTCCTTATACAATTTTAATTCTTATTTACTTTAAGTCAATCTCAACATAACTAGTATTTTTAAGAGAATAATACGTACATTTAAATCACTTAGAATTTTTTCTCCTTGATTTAATTATGTCTTATTTGTTTGCTTTTGACAGATGACCAGTGAAATTAAAAAGAAAGGAGTGAGTTCAATTTTTTATATTTCTCTTTTTGAAAATGTTCAAAGAAATTATTACAAAGTAGCTCCTTCTAAGACCACCTGCTAATAAGACCCATTCTAGAAGAGAAAAAATATTTAGAAACTGAGATTTTAATTTTCTGTAAAGGAACAAACATGTCATGGATGACAAATATGGGATTTAAGAATTATATTTTTGTTGCCATTTGTTATTTGAGAATTAGTTGTAAATGTTTTAGTTCCTATTTCAAAAAGTGGGAAAAAATTGAAAAATTGCAGTTATAAAGGAAATGCATTTCCCTTTTCATTGTTCTGATATTGATATAATGATGATTACTTATTGAGAATCCAGAGGGTGCTAGACACATGGTAGGTGCTGGATTTTAAAAAATGGCACTGACTGCATGGGTGACAACATGGGCCTGTGGTATAATTGGTGGAAGATGATAACATGTAAAATGTATTTAACAGCAAAGGATATGGAAACTTATGCAGCTGTCTACACAAAAGAGAAATTCATGCAGCATGCTCCCAGATGGGAGTACAGGCTTTCCAAGTCTCTTCAAGTTCCTGTTGGGGATGAAGGGCTCAGGATACCTCCCTGTATTGAGGATCTTTGGGAGAACCTAATTTTATCTACTCTAAGTTTTTTTTCTTTTCTTTTCTTTTCTTTTCTCTCTTCTCTTCTAAATTTCCTTTTCTTTCTTTCTTTCTTTCTTTCTTTCTTTCTTTCTTTCTTTCTCTTTCTTTCTTTCTCTATGGTCTTCTTCCTTCACTTTCTCCCTCCCAAATTTTCTGGAGACTTTGGCTCTGTATTTGCCTCTTTAATAGATACAAGAACTGATACAAAGCATTCATAAATATTTAACATGAGGTTGGGTGAATTGCAGAATGTACCTGTGTGTATGCACTTAGCATTCTCACTCTTTGTCCAGAGTTCTTGCCTTCTAGTGTCTTACAATCTAAAACAGGCAGCTGGGCATGACACAGTCTTTCATTCCTGAACCCACTGCTCTTGGTCATCTGGCATGTAGGAACTCCACCTCTTCATCATTAATGTCACCAGTGACCATGAATTGCCAAATCCAAGGGACATTTTTTTCAATACTGCTTTCACTAGACTTCTCACTGACTTTTCAAAAATGCTTTTACTTTTAAATAATTGGACACATGGATCCATGGAATAAATGGCCTGGAAGTAGACCTATATGAGTACAGCCAGCTAATTTTTGACAAAGTGCAAAAATTAATTCAACAGAAGAAGGATAGTGTTTTCAACAAATGGGGTGGAGCAATTGGACATCCATAAAAAAATAAAACAAATAAACAACAACAAAAAAACCCCCTCAAACCTCAGCCTAAATGTCACACCTTGTACAAAAATTACTAAAATTAGATCATAGATTTAAATGTAAAACATAAAACTAAACACTTTTAGGGGCACCTTTGTGGCTCAGTAGGTTAAGCGTCAGACTTTGGCTCAGGTCATGATCTCATGGTTTGGTTCGTGAGTTCAAGCCCCACATCAGGCTTGCTGCTGTCATGCAACTCTTGATCTCAGGGTTGTGAGTTTAAGCCCCACATTGGGTGTAGAGATCATTTAAATTTAGAAGCAAACCTGGAGCTAAGCAGAGTCTTCAGACTGACACAAAAAGCATAACCCATAAAAGAAAAAAAAACCAATAAATTGTATTTCATCAAAATTAAAAACTATTATTCAGTGAAAACCTTGTTTTTTAAATGTTTATTTATTTATTTTGAGAGAAAGAGAGGGAGTACAAACAGGGGAGGGGCAGAGAGAAAGGGAGAGAGAGAATCCCAAGCAGGCACCAAGCTGTCAGTGCAGAGCCCAATTCTGGGCTCTATCTCATGAACCATGAGATCATGGCCTGAGCTGAAATCAAGAGTTGAATGCTTAACTGACTGAGCCACCCAGGCGCCCCTATTTTTTGTTTTACAATACTGTATTCCTTGGGTACCTGTGTGGCTCAGTCGGTTGAGCATCCCACTTTGGCTCAGGTCATGATTTCAGGGCTCACAGTTTCGAGCCCCGCATTGGGCTCTGAGCTGTCAGCTGGAGGCTGCTTTGGATTCTGTCTGTCTGTCTGTCTGTCTGTCTCTCTCTCTCTCTGCCTCTCCCCCACTCACACTCTGTCTGTCTGTCTCTCTCAAAAATAAATAAACGTTAAAAAAATTAAAAAAACCCACAATACTGTATTCCTATTCAGAGAGTCCCAACAAATTTGGCATATTAAATTCATAGTACACTCTTAAATATTAAAGATAACCTAATTGATTTCTATTGTATATTTAAGATTCTGATGAATCTGCATTTATATGTTATTTTTTTTTAACATTTATTCATTTTTGACATACAGAGAGAGAGAGAGCGAGCATGAGCAGAGGAGGGGCAGAGAGAGAAAGAGAGGGGGACACAGGATCTGTAGCAGGCACCAGGCTCTGAGCTATCAGCACAGAGCCCGATGCAGGGCTCGAACTCACGAACTATGGGATCATGCCCTGAGCTGAAGTAGGATGCTTAACCAACTGAGCCACCCAGGAACCCCAACATTTATATGTATTTTAGTACAGAAAACCTTAAACTCCAACCCTGGTTTGAGTGAAGAGTTAATGACAAGATTAGTTTTCTCAAGTGTAAAATGCAGATTTGGGGTGGGTGGGGAAACACCCTGATAATACTTTAAATTAATCAACTTGATTAATATTCTAAAATATTTAATAATACCTACGCATAATTTATTGCTACTATTTCCTGTCATTTTTGGCTATTTTATCAATTGTGACTTTGTACCTTTGTGCTGGGTGCATATTTACTAATTTTTGACTGTTTAATGGATTAATGCCAAATATTTCAATGTTTGAGTGGATAACGTGGGCATGCCCAGCTTCCCTAGCCCAGGCCTTACTCCCAATTTCCAATTCTTATTCATTTAATAAATATATACTGAGTACTTGAAAAAATGGTTTCTTTGCAGCTCATACTTCCGAGTGTTTTTATTCTGAAAACATGTTATTTTTCAGAATACTTCTATTCCAAAAAAATGTTGTCTTGAAAAGACAGAGCATCGGAGTTACACTGATATACCATTTAGAACATTTAGTTTTTTCTTATTACATTCTCAGTTCAACTATATTTATATGAAGCAATGTGTAGAAAGTAGTCCTATGGTGCCTATTCAGCAGGAATGGCTGGATCACATGTTAATGCTGATACCTGAGTCTTTAAAGGAAGGGAAAGAAAGAGAAAAACTTGTTGAAAGTCTCATAAATGAGGTGTCAAGTGACTTTGAAAAAAGCATGAAGAGATATCTGGGTAAGTAGCATTTCACAAATGCCAAGCTTCTTTTACTTTTGTTTTCCACCCCTTCAATCAAAAGTAGAAATATGAATAATGAATAATTTATATATTTAGCTGTATGTATTTCTTACATACTATTTTTATTTAAAGCTTTTATTTTGAGCTTATAATCTAGTCAAAATCTTTGTAATTTAAGGGAACTTTGTATAATTTTTTTTTCCTGTGCTTATTAGCTAAGGGCTTTTTCATTTTTCTCTTTGTCTTTATGGTTGTAGTTACACTGTTTACCGGATTGTAAAAAAAAAAAAATAAGTGTTAGTGTATTTAGAGAAATTTATTAGGGATTTAATATTGGAAATTTTTATTGGCATAAGTTTTTTTTAATGTTTATTTATTTTGTGAGAGAAAGAGAGAGAGAGAGAGAGCGCACAAGCAGGGGAGGGGCAGAGAGAGATAGAGAGAGAGAGGGAGAATCTCAAGCAGGCCCCATGCTGTCAGCACAGAGACCGATGCATAGCTCGATCTCAGGAACCATGAGGACATGGCCTCAGCCAAAATCAAGAGTCCGATGCTCAACTGACCAAGCCACCCAGGAACCCCTGGAATAAATTCTCTTAAGTGGCCTTTGAGTAGATAGAATGCAAAAAGCTGAAACTTAAAGCTTTACTGTATCTGAATTCACCCCTAAAGTAACACCTAAATAGTACCAACAACTTGATTTTTTTTCAAATAAATGATTTTTTTTCTCATACTCACTTTAATGCTCAATAAGCTATATTATCCAATAAGAAAAGTTAGAAAGTTTGAGTAGGACTTGTGAGAGTTTTCAAGAAATATTAATACATGTATGTATTTTAGTGAGGAGTGTTCTCGTGAAACCTCCGGTTAAATGGCTGGAAGATGAAGGAGGCCCTTTACCTGAATCCCCTGTGTGAGTAAATTATTTTAAAAACAGTATTGCATCTAGGTTAAAAAAATTTTTTTTTAATGTTTTTATTTATTTTTGAGACAGAGAGAGACAGAGCATGAGCAGGGGAGGGGCAGAGAGAGAGGGAGACACAGAATCCGAAGCAGGCTCCAGGCTGTGAGCTGTCAGCACAGACCCTGACTCAGGGCTTGAACTCACGGACTGTGAGATCATGACCTGAGCTGAAGTCGGACGCTCAACCGACTGCACCACCCAGATGCCCCTGCATCTAGGTTTTGATAACAGGTTGAAAATAAGCTGATCTAACATTAAGTCTAGAATTGTGAAGCTATTTTGAATACATCTGAAGAATAGCACTACTGCGGTGTATCCTTGCTCTGAACTTGTCTATTTGTTGCTTACACAATCAGGGGAATCTTTAAGGATGTATAGGTCAACTTGGCCTTAAGTAACCTCTGGTGTATACCAGACAGATTTCTTCCTCTCTTCCCAGTCCTAAGTTCGTTTATCCATACCCAGGGTAACTGAGCCAGAGCACAGTGGAAGTTAGCAGGGTACCTGGCCCATCAGTCTGTCCTCTCTGAAGATAATGCACTTTCTCTCTCACTCTCTCTCTGTCTTTTTAATGTTTATTTATTTATTTTGAGAGAGAGAGAGAGAGAGAGAGAGAGCGAGAGCGCAAGCCGCATGTGAGCAGGGGAGGGGCAGGGAGAGAGGGAGAGAGAATTCCAAGCAGGCTCCCTGTGGTCAGCAGAGAACCTGACTCGGGCCTCAATCCCACGAATGGTGAGATAATGACCTAAGCTGAAATCAAGAGTTGGGCGCCTAACCTACTGAGCCACCCAGGTGTGCCGATAATACACTTTCAAGATCTTGATGCCTTTTTATTACATGCATGAAGCTTTGATCGCTGACCACATTTCCCAGTCTTCTTCTCGCTTTAATATTAATTCCATGTCATAACTATTGTTTCCTAAAAGTTAGAGTATATTGTTTGAATTCTGCTTGATATGGTGTTTTGCTTTTCCAGAGGACTGGATTATTCTAAGCCTTGGCATTCTAGCTATGTGCAGACAAGAAGTCAAATATTAGCTAATTTGCACATTGTTCATCCAACTATGAAAATATTACTGGACCTTGGTTATACGACATTTTCCAATACGATTTTGCTAGATTTAACAGGAATTAGGTAAAAATCTCATATTTATTAACTAACATTTAAGATTTGAATATCTCATGCTTGAATCTTTATATTTTGACTGTAGACATCTTAAACTGATGAATCTTGAGAACTTTTCTTTAGATTAAAATTTTCTTACTTTTTTCAACAATTATGTATTAGGACCAATATTTATCATTTGCTTTAAATCATTTTTATACTTCTCATAAATAGAGCTAAAGGGCCAATTGATTGTGAATCACTAAAAAATGATCTGTCAATACAAGCTAGAAAGGCAGAAGAGAAGATAATGAACACATGGTATCCAAAGGTCATAAATCTTTTCACAAAGAAGGAGGCTCTAGAAGGCATCAGACCTGAAAAATGGGATGCATTTTATAACTGTGTTTCTACACTTATGTCAAATCAGGTAAATATATTTTATATATCTTAAATGATAATGCTATTATAATTAGTTTATTATTTTATTATATTTTAAGTTTTTATTTAAATTCTAGTTGGTTAACATACAATGTAATATTTAGTTTCAGGTGTATAGTATAGTGATTCAACACTTCCATATAACACCCGGTGCTCATCACAAGTACATTCCTTAATCCACATCACCTATTTCACCCATCCCCCACCCACATCCCCTCTACTAACCATCATTTCTCTATAGTTAAGAGACTGTTTTTTGGTTTGCCTCTCTGTCTCTATATTTTTTCCCCCTTTACTCATTTGTTTTGTTTCTTAAATTCCACATATGAGTGAAGTCATATGGTATCTGTCTTTCTCTGACTTACTTCACTTAGCATAATACTCTCTTGCTCCATCCATGTCATTGCAAATGGCAAGATTCATTCTCTTTTTTATGGCTGAATAATATTCCATTGCATGTCTATATACCATATCTTCTTTATCCATTCATCTATCATGTCTATATACCATATCTTCTTTATCCATTCATCTATCTGTGGACACTTGGGCTGCTTCCATAATTTGGCTATTGTACATAATGGTGCTATAAACTTTGGGGTGCATGTAACATTTGGAATTAGTAATTTTGTATTCTTTGGGTAAATACCTAGTAGTGCGATTGCCTAATTGTAGGGTAGTTCTATTTTTAACTTTTTAAAATTTTTATTTATTTATTTTATTGTTAACTTTTTGAGGAACCTCCATACTGTTTTCTAGAGTGGCTGCTCCAGTTTATATTGCCATCAACAATGCAAGAAAGTTCCCCTTTCTCCACATCCTCCCCAACACCTGTTGTTTCTTGTGTTTTTGATTTTAGCCATTCTGACAGGTGGGAGATGGCATCTCATCGTGGTTTTGATTTGTGTTTCCCTGATGATGAGTGATGTTGAACATCTTTTCATGTGGCTGTTAGCCATCTGTGTATCTACTTTGGAAAAATGTCTATTTATGTCTTCTGCCCATTTCTTAATTGGATTATTCATTTTTTGGGTGCTAAATTTAAAACTGATGTTTTATTTTATTATTTTTTTAAGTATTTATTTCATTTTTGAGGGAAAGAGAGCACATAAGCGGGGAAGGGGCAGAGAGAGAAAGGGAGACAGAGAATCAAGCAGACTCCAGGCTCTGAGCTGTCAGTGTAGAGCCCGGCATGGGGCTCAAACTCACGAATTGTGAGATCATGACTTAAGGGGAAGTCAGATGCTTAACCAACTGAGCCACCCAGGTGCCCTTTAGTTTATTATTTTAAATAAAATTCTATTCAGACATAGTGCTAGGTAGTTATTTTGAAATAAGAAAAACATTTTTATCATAATTTTATTTAAATATGTTTAGCATAAAAATGCTTCATTTCTGAAGTAAGATCTGAAGCAGTCTAAAATGAAAGGAAATTCTAGAAGTATGTGTCAGTATTATGAGTGATAACTGGGCTCATGCTTAAAAGCTATCAACTAATTATCTATAGCTTTATTGGAGAATATTAACAAAAAGGACTATCCCAGTAAACATTTTTTTGAACATATGAAATTTCAAGTTGATTGATTCTCATGTTTTTCTTAGTAAAATCTTGGTTTGAAATTGAATTGATCATCTTTTTTACAGTATTTATTTATTTATTTATTTATTTATTTATTTATTTATTTTGAGAGAAAGAGAGAGAGAGAGAGAGAGAGAGAGAGAGAGAGAGAGTGTGTGTGTGTGTGTGTGAGCGGGGCTGGGGCAGAGAGAGGGGGAGAGAGAATCCTAAGCAGGTTCCATGCTGTCAGCACAGAGCCTGATTTGGGGGTTGATCTCACCACTGCAAGATCATGATCTGAGCTGATATCAAGAGTCAGATGCTTAACTGACTGGGCCACCCAGGTGCCCCTTGAATTGATCATCTTTAAAGAGAACATTAATTCTCTCCTCAAATTTTTACTATTATAGAAATACAGTTCTACAAAAACAGTTCTGAATAAAACCTTTCCCTTTTGTAAAATATCCCCAAAGATTCCATGAATTTTGCAATGTATACTATTTAAAAGAAATTTTTATTTATTTTGAGAGAGAGAGCACACCAGTGAGAGAGGGGCAGAGAGAGAATCCCAAGCAGGCTCCACACTCAGAGCAGAGCCCGATTTAAGGCTCCATCCCAGGGGCGCCTGGGTGGCTCAGTTGGTTAATCGACCGACTTCAGCTCAGGTCACAATCTCGCGGTCCGTGAGTTCGAGCCCCGCATCAGGCTCTGGGCTGATGGCTCAGAGCCTGGAGCCTGCTTCCGATTCTGTGTCTCCCTCTCTCTCTGCCCCTCCCCCATTCATGCTCTGTCTCTCTCTGTCTCAAAAATAAATAAACATTAAAAAAAAAAAAGGCTCCATCCCAGAACCATGAGATCATGACCATGACCTGAGCCAAAATCAAGAGTCAGACGCTTAACTGACTGAGCCATCCAGGTGCCCTGCAACACATCCTTAAAAGGACACATTTAATATCTAGTATATAACTCTGTAATTCATATACATGATGTACTTTCTATCTTTATCCTTTTAAGAGGACTATGATTATTTGATAAGAAATAGAGATGAGGAACATTTTGAAGATCATTATATTTATCCCCTTGGCTAAATTTCAAATAGTTGATTCTACATAAGAATGCATTATTCATAGTTTGGTAACTTATTGTGCACATTTAAAAAAAATTTTTAATGTTTATTTATTTTTAAGAGAGAGAGAGAGAGAGAGAGCAAACAGTAGAGGGGCAGAGAGGGAGGGAGACACAGAATCTGAAGCAGGCTCCAGGCTCAAAGCTGTCAGCACAGAGCCCAACACAGGGCTTGAACTCATGAGCTGTGAGATCATGACCTGTTCTGAAGTCCGGTGCCACCCAGGTTCCCCTTATTGTGCATGTTTCTAATGTCCAGTGGCTTCACCCTCACCTGGTGATTTGCTGGAAATCCAACTCTCCAGGTTGGGGAGAAGCCCTAATTTGTAGTGTTTGCCAATTTCCTGGTGGAAATATTCCCACAGTGTAATTTTCAAGCATCCAAGGGTTTAGTAACTGGCTCACAAAATTCTTGAATATTTAACTATCAACCTTAGCAGCTTGCTTTAGCATACTAACTGTCCCTCACCTCACGTGCATGTCACCCCATGGCACCCTCATTCTCAGGTGTCGGGCCTCTCCTCCCCTTAATCTTCACTTTGTTTAGTTTTTCTGGAATGTTTTCTGTACCATGGAAAGAATTACTGAAGAATGTGGAAGATTCTGAGTTGCCATTTTAGGATTGTTGCTAGTCTATAAAAAAAAAATCAAAGTTTGCATATATCATTCTACTTGTTTTAGACTACACTTAGTAAGAACATACTGTGCTGAATGAAGATAATTTTGAGGACTAAATGAATTGATAGAATGAATTATTTGTAGGTGATATCTCACTGATTTTGCACAAAAGGTTAAAAGGTTAAAGGTTGAATTTGTACTTTCTAAAGTAATGCTAATTTACGACATAATGCAGCTAAAGGATTTCTTAAAGAGAACTGTAGAAGGATTTGTGAAGCTCTTTGACCAAGAAGATCAATGTGGGCTGCCAGTATTTAAGATGGAACTGACATTTGATGATGATAAAATGGAATTTTATCCTACCTTTCAAGATTTGGAAGATGTTGTTTTGGGTTTGGTAGAGCGAATAACTGAAGCTCTGCAGGTATTTCGTCTTCCTTATCCATTGGGTTTCTTTATATGGGCCTCTTTCAGTATTTTATTATTTTATTTTAATTTTATTATTATTTTTTAATATTTATTTATTTGGGGGGAGAGTGCAAGCGAGGGAGGGGTAGAGAGAGGGCGCCATAGGATCCAAAGCAGGCTCTGCACTGACAGGCTGACAACAGCGACCCTGATGTGGGGCTCAAACTCATGAACTGCGAGATCATGACCTGAGCCGAAGTTGGACACTTCACCAACTGAGACGCCCAGGTGCCCCCTCTTTCAAAAATTTAAACTGAGTTGAAACTCTATAAAGTGGACGTGTACATAAAATGTTATAACTCTGTTTTATTTCCATCCTCCAAGTTATTTCAAGTTAGAAAGTGCTTTCTCTTTGGTAACATTTCCTGGATGGAAATGATGTTTTTCCTTCTTAGAACTTTTATTGTAGCTGTGAATTAGTACTTTTGTGCACATTTGATTCTCCCTGTGTAGTTGTGAGCTTCTTAAGGACAAGATCCACATCATGTTTGTTTTTTGTACATTCTAATATAATCACTTAGATATAGTTATTCAATAAATACTTGTTGAATGGTAGAAAACTAACGCAAGTTTTTATATTAGATTAAAAATATACAACTCTAAATCATTATTTTTCATCAAGTTATCTTTTTTTGGACCGTTGAAATATGATAATAATGTTTAAAAATATAGTATAAGCTCTATGTATAGCCCAATTGCACAGATACTGGTTTCATAAATTGTCATTTTAATTTTTGTTAGAATGTCCAAACAGTTCCCTCTTGGCTCTCAGGAACTTCACCAGCTGTAAATCTGGACACAGAACTTCCTGAACATGTGTCACAATGGGCTGTTACTACACTGAAGGCAGCAGTACATCATAACTTAGAAGGTGCAAGAAAACATTATGAGACATATGGTATATATGACATATATTATTTTATTGTAAAATAATACCATTTTTATTTTTACTAGAAATTGGTCAGATATTTGGTTGTCTTGGGCTGTCATGAAAGAGCAGGAAGAACCAGAAGTGAGCATAGGCATGGCTTTTGGCAGAATCACAGATCCAACCCAACCTAAGAAACTTGAATTGTGTTGTCAAGTCTAATGGGTGAATGTTAACTGGAACAGGGTGATGAAGCAAAAAGATAGAAGAGATGTTGGAATAAGGAGAAAGCTAAATCAAGAGTTAAATCAAGATAATTTCGAAGAATAGTTTGGAAGAGACTGCAGCTCAGTTTTATAGTCTCCTCAAGTATGTATGGGGTCAGGATTGTTACTTGACATTCTGTTAATCAAAACTTTCTATTAACTGGCTTAACAGTACCTCTATATTATTGTAAGATCATTAGCATACACTATTATCTTTATTTTAAAATGTCATGTTTAACCTGGTTTGCTTGTTAGGTCTATTTTATTAATGTATGTTAATTCTCTATTAATAATATTTAATTGAATAGTCTACTCATTTCCCTGACCATATCAACAAAACACTTTATCTTTTTGAATGGGTCTTATTGTTGAGATTTAAATTAGGTTATTAATTTTCAGTTGAAAAATATAATTGGCTTCTTGATGGATCTGCGGTTGAGCTGATAGAGACTTTCCAAGCAGAAGATCATACTTTTGATGAATACACAGAAGTAAGTGGTAATTCTGTTTTTCATGAGTGTCTTTGAATTTCTGTTTTAAAATTAGGGTGAATTTTTTTTCCCTGTAAAGTAAATGCTTCAATTGAAGTTAATAGAATCTCTCATTCAGAACATCATTATAGTAAATTCATAGGTTCATTTCATAATTTATTATTTTATTTTATTTTAGAGAGAGAGAGAAAGTGGGGGAGAGGGGCAGAGGGAGAGAGAGAGATTCTTAAGCAGGCTCCATGCTCAGTGCTGAGCCTCACATGGGGCTCAATCCCGCGACCCTGGGATCATGACGTGAGCCAAAATCAGGAGTCCGATGCTCAACCAACTGAGCCACCCAGGCTCTCCTCACCCCATAATTTCTTTAGTCATTCATTAACTCATTCATTGCTTCAACAAAAATCTCTTCATCACATTCAGATACCTAGCAAGGTTTTGGTGATGTTAAGATAAATAATACACGCACATTATCCTCAGGAGCTTATATTTGGCCTGGAAGTCAGACATAGGAATAACAACCATGATATGTACAGATAGGTGCTGGAATGGAGATGTGAACAAGGTGTTGTGGAAGCACAGAAGAGGGAGTGGTTGCATCTGCTTCGGAATATTGGTGACAGTTTCTTGAAGAAGTGAAAAGTGAGCCAGGCTTTGAAGGAGATGTTTATAGGTACAGAGGAACTGTAGCATGACCAAGATAGGTGAAGAATAGGTAACATAGGAATGTAGTACACAGCAAATTTAGAAGATGAAGTTGGAAATGTAAGTGGGAGCCATGTGGGAAAAATTTTAGGGTATCTTTGCTCAACAATTTGTACTTTGTTTTGAAGGTTTCTAGCTGTGCAAGTAATATACTTGGATCTGATTTTTAAATCCTTTTTTATTTTTTTAAGTTTATAGGAAGATTTCTCAGTCTCGCCTCAGAAATAATGCTTTTGCCTCAGTGGGTTCATTTCCCTATGGTGCGTTTGGATTGTGAAGATTTGAAGACGGGTCTAACAAACAAAGCAAAAGCCTTTGCAAACATATTATTAAACGACATAGCTTCAAAACATAGAAAAGAAAATGAAAGGTAAGTAGAATTAATTGCTAAACTTGGAATTATAGGGTTAAAAGAAATATTTTGCTAATAATAACTCTTGTTTAAAAGATTAGGGGGTGCCTGGATGGCTTATTCAGAAGAGCATGTGACTCTTGATCTTGGGGTTGTGAGTTTGAGACCCACACTGGGTGTAGAGATTACTAAAAAATAAGCAAGTAAATAAACTTAAAAAAATTAAAAACAAATTTTTAAATGTTTGTTTATTTTTGGGACAGAGCCAGACAGAGTGCTAGTGGGGGAGGGGCAGAGAGAGAGAAGGAGACACAGAAACCAAAACAGACTCCAGGCTCAGAGCTGTCAGCACAGAGCCCGATGCGGGGCTCAAATCCATGAACTGTGAAACCATGACCTGAGCCGAAGTCGGATGCCCAACCGACTGAGCCATCCAGGTGCCCCAATTTAAAAAAAATTTTTTAAAAGATTAAAATATAAGTTCTTACAATTTTTTCTTCACAGCTGCCTCCTAAGGACTTTCCCTTGTAGTCCCATTGGTCTGGTTTTTGTTTGTTTGATATGGTTTGAGAATTGTTTTGAGGAAACACAGGATTTTTTTTTTTTTTAAGAAACTGAAATAAACTAGTGTTTGGATACAGGCTGCATGAAAACAGAAAGACTATAAACTTTCAATGATATTGGGAAGATCTTGGATTGTTCCTGACCCCAATATTGTGGTCTTACCTAACTTATTTTTGTCATCTGTAAAATAGAGACAGCAATACCTACTTTGCAGAGTGGTTGTAAAATTAGATTCATAAACTAGTGGCTTACTAGTTGGATATGTCATGCAGACACTTTTTCCTTGTCTCATGCTGGGTTTCATTTTTTTAAACGTATTTTAATGTTTATTTATTTTTGAGAGAGAGAGAGAGAGAGAGAGAACAGGGGAGGAGCAGAGAGAGAGGAAGATACAGAATCTGAAGCAGGCTCTAGGCTCCAAGCTGTCAGCACAGAGCTTGACGTGGGTCTCGAACTCATAAACTGCGAGATCATGACCTGAGCCCAAGTCAGACACTTAACTGACTGTGCCACCCTGGCACCCATGTTTAAACACATTTTAGAAATTTATTTTATTTTATTTTATTTTATTTATTTATTTTTTTCAACGTTTATTTATTTTTGGGACAGAGAGAGACAGAGCATGAACGGGGGAGGGGCAGAGAGAGAGGGAGACACAGAATCGGAAATAGGCTCCAGGCTCTGAGCCATCAGCCCAGAGCCCGACGCGGGGCTCGAACTCACGGACCGCGAGATCGTGACCTGGCTGAAGTCGGACGCTTAACCGACTGCGTCACCCAGGCGCCCCAGAAATTTATTTTATTTTATTTTCTATTTTTATTTTTTTAAAAAAATTTTTAACGTTTATTTATTATTGAGAGACAGACACAGAGCGTGAGCAGGGGAGGTGTAGAGAGAAGGGGAGACACAGAATCCGAAGCAGGCTCCAGTCTCCGAGCTGTCAGCACAGAGCCTGATGCGGGGCTCGAACTCACAAACCGTGAGATCATGACCTGAGCTGAAAGTGGATGCTTAACCAACTGAGCCACCCAGGAGCCCTGTATTTTATTTTATTTTTTGAGAGAGAGAGCAGGGGAGGAGCAGAGAGAGATGGGGAAAGAGGATCTGAAGTGGGCTCCCCACTGACAGCAGTGAGCCCCATGTGGTGGTTGAACTCAAGAACTGCAAGATTATGACCTGAGCTGAAGTCAGATTCTCAACTGACTGAGCCATCCAGGTGCCCCTGTCTAAACACATTTTGAATTAGCTGTCAACATTTCAAAATGTTGACACACACACACACACACACACACACACACACACACACACGCACCCACACACAATCCAGATCTTTTACTTTTCTTGAAAAGGTGGGAAGACTGTGCCTTGTTGGGCCTGCAGTGGTAGGTGGAACTGAGAAGCAGTTTCCATTTTATATGGAATGTGTCCTTTGGTTTGTTCACCCACTGCTGAATCAACTCATCATCCAACTCATTTAATTCATCTGTTACCTGCCTGTCTCCAAAAGAATCTTAGTTTGTAACTTCTGTAAGGACTAAAACTAATACATGTAAAGCACCTAGCACAGTGCCTGGGACATGGCATTCAATCAATGTTAGCTAGTATGTTTATTTTCCCAGAAGCAATGTGAGAAAATCATGTGCTTTAGAGTCAGAAAGATCTAGATTTGAATCCTGGCTCTGTAATGAACTAGTTCTATAACTCCAGGCAAGTTAGTTCATTTCCCTGAGCCTCAGTTTTCTGCTGTGCCAGCTGTGAAAAATAATACTTTCCCTGAAGGACTAATGTTAGGATCACAGATTACATTTTTTTAAATGTTTATTTTTGAGAGAGAGAGTGTGAGCATGAGGGGGCAAGGGGGAGGGGCAGAGAGAGAGGAAGACAGAGGATCTGAAGTGGGCTTTGTGCTGACAGCAGAGAGCCCAATGCAGGGCTTGAACTCACAAACCATGGAATCATGACCTGAGCTCAAGTTGGATGCTTAACTGACTGAGCCACCCAGGAACCTCCACAGATTATGTTTGTAAAGCATCTGACACTGTGCTTGGTGTAGAATAGTCACCCAATGAAGGGAGCCATCACATCAATAAATATTTTTAAGTAAACAAAAAGTATATGCCTGTCAGGGACACCTGGGTGGCTTAGTCAGTCAGTTAAGTGTCTGTCTCAGTTTCAGCTAGGTCTGGATCTCACAGTTCGTGGGCTGGAGCCCTGCCTTGGGCTTCTCTGTCTCCCTCTCTCTCTGCCCCTTCCCTGCTCTATCTCAAAAATAAATAAATAAATAAATAAATAAATAAATAAATAAACAAACTTAAAATTTGACTGTCAAAAAGTGAAGTATTGTCAGGCATGCTTTATACAAAAGTATACTACACAAAAAGATATCAACAATGGCAAAGCATTCGTTTCTAACAATCCCATGGAATAAGAGCCACAACAATGCCTTAATCAAAAAATGATTTATGTTTAACATAACATTTTTTGGTATTTATTTTTGTGGTATCTGTGACTTTTCTGGAAAATTCTGTCACTTCCAACAAAATAACTGTATATTATTATAAACCCATGACATAAGAGCAGCTGAAAATTTGTCCAGTTTCCTCTATCTAGTTCATTCTTTCATTCTTTTCCATTTAAATTCCCTACTTGAGATAGATAACATCAAAAGGAGGAATGTGTGCCACTAGGTACAATTTATTAAATAAATAATCATTAAAGAATGCTTTTCTTACTCACTGTTTAGTTTAGCATCTGTTTGGGCCAATCATTTGCTCTCATTTTGTCTGCCTTTGTCTTTTGTGGTACTGTCTCTCCCAAAGGGACACAGATTCTGCTCTAGCAAGGTGAAAGTGCCTTCGTAGGATCACCTGTCTTTTTGGCATTGTCCACTTTGTTGCATCCCTCCTAAATTTTTGAAAATCAAGAATGACATATTAAGCCCTACGTGATCTAATTACTGCTCACCTCTCCAGCTTCATAATGTCCCCTTCTTTGTATTCACATTGGCCTGCTTACCATCCTAAGTACACTCTACATCACACTGCTTAGCTGGATGTTCAAGAGAGTTGAAGAGATCCATAGAAATTTTTTTTCTAATATACCATAATTTCTACATAAAAACGTTATGTCAATTTCATAGATTTTTGTAGATGTATGATGTATACCAAGTTACATCAGCTAAGTTGTCCTTAAATGTTTCAAGACGTCTTAGTAATTTAATATTTTGAGGCTATCACGGTTCATATTTTGTAATATTTATAACACATATATCAAATATGATATAGCATTAATTACTGTAACCATAGTAAAGCAGAGCATTGTGTCAGTATCTGCAGTGATTTTGAAGCAATTAAAGAGCATGCATTAAAAGTCCCTGAGACAACAGAAGAGATGATGGATCTGATATCTTATGTAGAAAAAGCCCGGACTATAGGGATTCAAGAGTTGATTTTACGGATCAAGGTAAGAATCTTTTAATTACAATATTTTATTTATTTATTTATTTATTTATTTATTTATTTATTTAATTTTATTTTAATGTTTATTTTTAAGAGAGATAGAGTATGGGGGTGGGGTGGGCAGAGAGAGAGGGAGACACAGAATCCGAAGCAGGCTCCGGGCTCTCAGCTATCAGCACAGAGCCTGATGCAGGGTTTGAACCCACCGACTGTGAGATTGTGACCTGAGCTAAAGTCGGACACTTAACCAACTGAACTACCCAGGCACCCCTCTAGTTGTGTTTTCTTAGGCTCCTCTGGGCTCTGATAGTTTCTCAGATTTGTTTTGTTTTGTTTTGCTCTTTAATGGCCTTGACAGTGTTGAGAAGTACAGGTCAGGTATATCATAGGATGGCCCTCTGTTGGAATTCATCTGATGTTTTTCTCTTTACTAGACTGAGGTAGTGGGCTTTTGGAAAGAGAATCACAAAGGTTAAGTGTACACACATCATCACATCCTATCAAGGGTACATATTATCAACATGACTTATCACTATTAATGTTGACCTTGACCACTAGTCTTAAGTAGTGTTTATCAAGTCTCTCCACTCTTTTCTCCCCCTTTCTGTGATGTCCTCTCTGGAAGGAAGTCACTATATGCAACCCACACTTCAGAATTGGGGAGTTATGCTCTCCTCCTTTACCATGGAGTAGCTACATAACTTATTTGGATTTCTTCTGCATGAGAGATTTGTCTGCTTTTCCACTTATTAATTTATTCAATTACTTATTCATATCACTATGAACTAAGGGATATTTATTTTCTACTTAGGGCTATAATATAAATTTATTGTTATGTATACCTTAATATCTATTGCTAAATTTTTTCTTAATTTTTGAGGTTTCTTTTTTCTTTAAAAACTTTAACTTCAAAAATGTTACATATGTTTTATTTCCCTTCTTTATCTTAATAGTTGAGATTCTTTTGGGATGTCTACATAAACCATCATATAAATTGCAAATAATGAGAGTTTTGGTTCTATCCTCATAAACATTACACATTTCCAAAATCTTGTTTATTTTCTTTGCTACGATGGACTGGCTAGGACTCTAGTATAGTAATCACTTGATCCCAACCTCAAAGGGGGAGCTTTCAATATTTCACTATTAAGTATGACATTTGGTGTGTGTGTGTTTCTTTAATAGGTACCTTTATCGGATTAGTATATGCTCTTCTATTAGGTGCTATTTATTTGTTTATTTTGAGCTCCCCCCCTTTTTAAAAAAAATGAGGTATAGTCAACACACAATGTCACATCAGTTTCAAGTTTACAACATAGTGATTCGACAACTCTGTACCTTATGCTGTGCTCACAAATGTAGTTACCATATTTGCACAATACAGCACTATTACAATACCATTGACTATATTCCCTATTCTGTACCTTTTATCTCCGTAACGTATTCATTCCATAACTGGAGGCTGTACCTTTCAGGTTTTTTTTTTTTTTTTATATTATAAATGGATGTTGAATTTTATCAAATCCTTTATTTTTTGCATCTATGCTTTTTCTCCTTTAATCTATTAATATAGTTAATTGCATAGATGAAGTTTTGAAAGTTATATTTCTACATGCAATATAATATGCATTGTACACATTATATACATATTATATACATATATACTATATATGTCATACCAAACTTGTAAATTAGATCTTTGAGTCTGTATTTTAATTCTTTTTTTTCAATATATGAAATTTATTGTCAAATTGGTTTCCATACAACACCCAGTGCTCATCCCAAAAGGTGCCCTCCTCAATATGTATTTTAATTCTTAAAAATTACAGCACTGCAGATGAATCAATGAAAGTGATAGGAGGTAAAGGTCCTCAATTTATCCATTCATGTCAATCTACTGGTTTAAAGGTTATTTTTTCCCCTTTGCAAAGAGGAAAAATATGTAAGAAAAACATGTACTTACTATGGGAAACAGGATCTGACTTTCACCCCAAACTCTTCCTGGACAATTGCTGTATGTCAGTGGTAGGCGAGAAAGGTGATAATGTCATTGAAGATACAAAACAAAACAAAAGATGCTAAAATCTATGTCACCAAAGATTCAAAAATAAATACATAATAATAAAAAATATAAAATTCATTTAAAAAATTTAAGTCTTTATTTATTTTTTGAGAGAGAGAGAGAGAGAGAGAGAGAGAGGGAGGGAGTTTGAGTGGGGGAGGAACAGAGAGAGGAGACACAGAATCTGAAGCAGGCTCCAGGCTCTGAGCTGTCAGCACAGAGTCCAACATGGGGCTCAAACCCACGAACCATGAGATCATGACCTGAGCTGAAGTCAGACGCTTCACCAACTGAGCCACTCAGGCACCCCAAAAATACAAAATTCTTTGAAATCAAAAGTTGAAAGTGTCAAACAAAAGCTGCATATTTGATCACCTTTTTCAGTCATGCACAAGGAGGACCAAGAGTACCTTTATGGTTAGTCAACTTCAAGATGAAACCTTTAGAGGCACCTGGGTGGCTCAGTTGGTGAAGTGTCTGACTTCAGCTCAGGTCATGATCTCACAATTGGTGGTTTCGAGCCCCGCATTGGGCTCTGTGCTGACAGCTCAGAGCCTGGAGCCTGCTTCGGATTCTGTGCCTCCCTCTCTCTCTGCCCCTCCCCCATTCACGCAGTCTTTCTCTCTTTCAAAAATATATAAACATTAAAAAATTTTTTTAAAGATAAAACCTTTAAAATGCTTTATTTCCAGCATAGAAGTCCACAGCTGTGTGGTGTGAAGCAAGTAAATAATCCTACAGCTACTGAAATACCCATGTGATTTGGGTCATATGAAATATCAGTTAATAATCTGAGTCAGGGGCGCCTGGGTGGCGCAGTCGGTTAAGCGTCCGACTTCAGCCAGGTCACGATCTCGCGGTCCGTGAGTTCGAGCCCCGCGTCAGGCTCTGGGCTGATGGCTCGGAGCCTGGAGCCTGTTTCTGATTCTGTGTCTCCCTCTCTCTCTGCCCCTCCCCCGTTCATGCTCTGTCTCTCTCTGTCCCAAAAATAAATAAACGTTGAAAAACAAAAATTAAAAAAAAAAATAATAATCTGAGTCAAATTGAAATTTGAAAGAGTATTAGAAATTGTTGGTTCTTTTCTTTTCCCTAATGCGTTTATTTCCTATATGGTGTATTATACCTGGAGTTTTCTTTTGTAGGAATCCAAACGCCGAATGAGTTACTTTTTAGATGTTTTCCTATTTCCTCCAGAAGACTTAGCTTTAAATTCAACTGTCCTTATGTGGCCTTGGAAAATTAATCCCATCTTTGATGAAAATGATGAGGTGAATATATTTTTCAGTATGTACTTTTGTATTCTGACGTTTTACGCACATTTATTTAATCTACCTTTAAAAGTAACTTCGTGTATCAATATGAGTTTGGGGCCAGCAACGTTTATGGTCCTGCAGGCTTAGGACAGGATGTTAGGCTTAATACAGGGTCTGGTAAGAAGTGGGACTGACATTAAAGAGGTCAGAACTACTTGACAGCAGCTACCATGTCCCTCTGGCCTCACTGTAGCTCCAGGCACTCCATCCCTTTGCCTGGAAGGAAAGAGCTGCTTGTTAGTGACTGAGGACGACAGACTAGGGAGACATTTGGGTTCCCCAACTCTGGACCAAGGAAGCATTTTTCAGGTTTGTAATGGCCTGGAACTCTTCCAGTTGGCCACAGTCAGATTGGGCCTATGCTGAGTCTGTGGTTCGGCTCTTGGCGATTCTTGGGCCAAGAGTTTAAATACAGTCCCAGGTATGAGCTGTGGCAGATACAGGGCTGAAACCTTCCCCGCTTGCTGTCCTCTGCTCACAGCACCGCCATCCCAACTAGCATTTCTGCAGTTCCTCTTTTGCCATGACTGTCCAAAACCAACACCTGCCCAGTGCCATGATGCTGAGGGCGGATGGTGGGTTGGGGCCACAGTTGCCATTTCTGCTGTCGAGATTTCAGAGTCCATCATTCTGTTTCGGATGAGAGGTCCTGGGAGATGATTAGACAGCTGGAAACATCGACCCGACTATTATTGTGTAAAAACTGTGCATAATTCTCAATGTATATTTATAAATTTCTATTTTTTATAACTTTGGGAGACTTCTTGGAGGGAAAAAGTAGCAAGCAGAGCCAGATTGAGAATGTGATTTATGAGCTCTAAAGGTCATATATAAAAGGTCCTAATAAAAACTTTGCAAATGAAACAGAAAAAAAAAAAGAGGTCAGAACTGTTGTAAGTTGATAATAATAATAATAGTAAACACTGCCTTAAGTTCTTTGCATTTAGTAACTCATTTAATACTCGCAAAAATCCCAGGTGTTCCTAATTCCCCATTTCATAGATGAGAAAAATGAGTCTCAGAGAAGTTAAGTAACTTGCCCAGTATCAGACTGAGTATACTTTAGATTTTGGAAAAGTTCTAGTGTAAAGCAGTCTCTCCTATGGTGGGAAGTGAGATGGTGTAGTAATAAAAAGCATGGACTTCAGTCAGATAAACCCAAGTTCTAATGCAGATCTTGACTTTTATGACTTTGTGACGTTGGGCATACCTCTTGATTTCTATAAGTCTAAATGTCTTCATCTCTGAAGTAATAAGAATAATAACAATAACTGTGCTAATATAAGTAACGTGTTGAATAGTTCTTGACACACGGGATCTATCTGTTAAATAAAGTATCTAATTAATATGTAAGAATTGTTACCATCACTTCAGAAAGCTAGGGAAAATTTTCTGTGTGGTTTATTATTATTTGCATTTTTATACTGGTCGGTGTTTCATTCTTGTACTCATTTTTACTTCTGTGGTGGTTTTTATTACTACAAAAAGCGTTCAGATTTCTGATTTGATAAATTTCCTTTGTAACAAAATAATTAACCAGATTAAATTGTCTCTTAAAAAGCTTATTGAGAATGCAAAACATGAAAAAGAAAATGAGCTGATAGCCAAGAGAGAGAAACTGATTTTGGAAATAGAAAAGGAATCACGCCGCATGGAAGAGTTCACAGAATTTGCGGAACTGGACCGCATGCAACAGGTGTGATGAACACAGAAGACGGTAGCTATGACAAGCTTGTAGATTAATACACGACATGTTCGCATACACTTAAAAACATGAAAAACATATGCTTACTCTGGCAAACAAGGTCTGACTCTTAGGCCTGAGCTGGTACTATTCATGTATCTTTCTTGTGACTTAGTTTTCTATCTGTAAAATAGACCCATACATTTTGCTCTGTACTCTATACCATAGTTCTGTTGTGAAATTGATATTTAAAGCCTTAATATAAATGCAAGAACACAGCCCATGCAGTGTCATATAATCTTATTTTAATAACGTGACTTGGATATTTCTTGAGATAAACAATTATTTGCTTTCAGTATGTGACAGATGTAAGGCAACTACAGAAACGTATTCAGGAGTCTGAAGAAGCAGTTCAGTTTATTAATAAGGAAGAGGAACTTTTCAAATGGGAACTGACAAAATATCCTGAACTGGATAAATTAAAAGTGAACATTGAGCCCTATCAGAAGTTTTTTAATTTTGTTCTCAAGTGGCAGCGAACAGAAAAACGGTAATTTTTGTTAGTGTAATAAAAATTAAGCAAATCTGGGGCCCCTGGGTGGCTCAGTCGGTTGTGCTGACAGCTCAGAGCCTGGAGCCTGCTTTGGATTCTGTGTCTCCCTCTCTCTCTGCCCCTCCCCTGCTAGTACTCTCTCGAAAGTAAATAAACATTTTTTTTAAAAATTAAGCAAATGATATGGAAGGACTTGTAAAATGTTGCAGTGATATTTGATGTTGTTGTTGGTTAAGTGTTTGAAAGTAGGACATATTCATCCATTTGAAAGAGAACCAAGTGTCACACAGAAGTGTCAACCATTGCTAAGGTAGCACCTACCCTTACCAATATAATATGTAAAGTGTCACTTGGGTTTTCCAGAACTGATTCACTTTTTTATGCAATTAATGAATTTGACTAATATTTTTGGAGTCAAATCTGCATTTTATTTGGCTACCCTTAGTCATCCATTTACAGTCTGATAGGTATTGTAGCACATGCAGCGTGGCTGAGATGATGGTGTTAATCTTGTCTTTCTACGATCAGCTCTACCTGTGTGATTAAGAAAAACGTAACTTCTCTTGCCCACAGTTGTTTCTCTTATGAGAGTCGAGCCTAAAGAATATCTAAGTCCCCCTTTACACTCCAGAAATTTCTGAGTTTAGTATTTTTTCTTTCAATCCAGGTGGATGGATGGAGGCTTTTTGGACCTCAATGGAGAAAACATGGAAGCTGATGTAGATGAATTTTCCCGAGAAGTTTTTAAGACACTGAAATTTTTCCAAATGAAGCGTAAGAAAGAATTGCAAGAAAAAAGAAAGGCAGCAAAAAAGCGGTCTCTGGGAGAGGACAAGCTGGAAGAAGAACCGAAAGAGAATCCTACTATTATTATGTGCTCCACAGTAATGGAGCAGATTAAAGTTTTTAAGGTATGAACACATTTAATGACATTTTAGAAAGTCCTGGCCAGAGCTGTTCACATCATCCAGTGCTAATGAAGAGACATAGAATGATTTGGAAAGCAAAACCAAAGCTGAATCTGGAAAACTTGATCTATTACTAATCTATTAGATCTATTACTTGATCTATTACTAAATCCATGCTTCATTCTTCCCTAATAAAGTCATTGAAAGCAATCCTTTCATAGAACTATGTGTGGCAAATAGAAAAGACTAGAATGACTAACTACAATGATATAAAGAGGGTAAAAAATTACTAGAGCAGACCAGTCAGCCTATCTAAGGGCAACAGCACAGGATACCAGTTAGTTGGGGGAGTTTTAAAGTCATACCACTTATGTTTGTATCACAATTTCACACTTGCTAGTAGCATATCTTAGGCAAGGTATTTAGCCTCCCGTGCTTCAAGTTGTGTTTTTAAAAAAATGTTTATTTATTTATTTTGAAGGCAGGGGGCAAGGGGCAGAGAGAGAGAGAAGGAGAGAGGGAGAGAGAAAGAATCCCAAGCAGGCTCCACATACCCAACAAAGAGCCCAGTGTAGGGCTCTCACCCACAAACTGTGAGATCATGACCTGAGCCAAAATCTAGAGGTGGACGCTTAATTGACTGAGCCACCCAGGCACCCCTCAAGTCATTTTTAATGAAGAAATACTAACAGTTTTTGTGACAGTTAATAAGGCCTCCAGCCTCCCTAGGCAGTAGTGGCCGGGTTCCAGGGGTGGTGCCATTTCCATTGTCAATGCAGTGGAAACTTGGATGGGATTTTAAGCATTGTTTGTGTCTGTATCTAGCACTCTCAGAGATTCCATGAGCTGCCTGGATTTTTTTTAAAGAAACTACTTAAAATCGTTTTCAATATTTAATATATTTATGTGGCTTAAAAAATAGAGATATATCCGAAGAGTCTCCTTCCCATGTTTCTACCTGTATAACTCAGGTTATCAATGTTACTACTTTCGTGTATACCCTTGAGTTTTGTTACACATACAACCATATAAACATATGTTCTTATTCTTCCATCTTTTTACATAAAATACAGTGTCCTATATGTATTATTTTCCCTCTTTGTTTTGATTACTTTATCTTAGAGACCTTTCCTCATCACATACAAACTTTTTCTCTTTTTTTTGTTACACCTATATAGTGTTATATACTGGTATAAGATTTCATGTGTGTGCAAGTATGACTAAAAAGCAAATTCTGGAAGAGTAAATGCCAGAATAAAATCTATAGTCAAATTACCTTACATAGGGGCTATCCCAGTTTAAACTCTCACCACCCTCAACAAGAGAATATCATCAAACTTGAGTTTTTGCTAATATAAGAGAATTTTTATTTCTCTTATTATGTAAAGTGTTAAGCATATTTTTATATATTTAAGAATGTTTTGTATTTCTTTGTGAAATGTTTGGTCTTATCATTGTCTATTTGTCTATTGAATTATTGATCTTTTTCTTACTGATTTCTAGGATATAATATATATAGATATTATTTATACATTAATATTGATTATATTAATATTTCTAAGACACATTAATTTCCCAGGGTATTATATTGTAAGTATATATATATATGTAATTCACATATATTAAAGACATTAGGCTTTTTCTATGTATGATGTATTTCACAAATATTTATTATTTGTTTTTTGACTTTATTTATCATGTATCTTGCCTTGCAGAAGCCTTTTTATTTGAATTTAGATTTATTGTTCCTGAAGTAAATGGAAAAGGAAGGTTTTTTATTTTTATGTAATCATCATTCTATTCCTTTTTTATTTTTATTTTTTTATTAAGTAATTTCTATGCCCAAAATGGAGCTTGAACCCATGACCTTGAGATCAAAAGTCGCATGCCCCAATGACTGAGCCAGCCAGGTGCCCCCATTCTTTTCCTTTGTCTACTGAATTTTAAATTATAGCTAGAAATGCTTTCCTCATTCCAAGATAATGTTTTCTTCTAGTACTTCCATAGTTTATTATTTGCTAACATTTTATTGAGGGTTTTTGGGGTTAAATTCAGGAGAGATGTTGGTCTTAACATTTTTGTAATGTCTTTGCCAGGTTTCAGTATCAGGATTATGATGTCCTTATGAAAGAAATTGGAGAGTTTTATGTTCTCTATTTTCTGAAAGAGTTTTCTATAAAATTGGTATTAATTATTTCTTTAAAAAATTTTTTTTTTCAACATTTATTTATTTTTGGGATAGAGAGAGACAGAGCATGAACAGGGGAGGGGCAGAGAGAGAGGGAGACACAGAATCGGAAACAGGCTCCAGGCTCTGAGCCATCAGCCCAGAGCCCGACGCAGGGCTCGAACTCACGGACCGCGAGATCGTGACCTGGTTGAAGTCGGACGCTTAACCGACTGCGCCACCCAGGTGCCCCGGTATTAATTATTTCTTAAATATTTTAGAGGCACATTCACCAGTGAAGTCATTGGATTTTCTTGTGGGAAAGGTTTTGAAAAGGATTCAATTTCTTTAATAGATATAGGGATATTCATATTTGTATTTAATTTTGTGTCAATTTTGATAAGTTGTATTTTCCAAAGAACTTTTCCATTTCTTCTAAGTTGTTGAATTTGTTACTATAAAGTTGCTCATAATATTTTTATTATCTTTTTAATGTCTGAAGAATCTGTATGGATAATTCCCTTTTCATTCCAATTCCAAATATTGTTAATTAATTTAAATTTTTTTTTCATTTTATTTTATTAAAATTTTTTTTCAAATATTTTAAATTTAATTTTAAAAAAAATTTTTAACGTTTATTTATTTTTGAGACAGAGAGAGACACAGCATGAACGGGGGAGGGGCAGAGAGAGAGGGAGACACAGAATTGGAAGCAGGCTCCAGGCTCTGAGCCATCAGCCCAGAGCCCGATGCAGGGCTCGAACTCGCGGACCGTGAGATCGTGTGACCTGATCTGAAGTCGGACGCTTAACCGACTGAGCCACCCAGGCGCCCCTAAATTTGATTTTTTTTTTAAATTTACGTCCAAGTTAGTTAGCATATATACAACAATGATTTCAGGAGTAGATTCCTTAATGCTCCTTACCCATTTAGCCCATCCCCCCTCCTACAACCCCTCCACTAACCCTCTGTTTGTTCTCCATATTTATGAGTCTCTTCTGTTTTGTCCCCTCCCTGTTTTTATATTATTTTCATTTCCTTTCCCTTATGTTCATCTGTTTTGTCCCTTAAAGTCCTCATATGAGTGAAGTCATATGATTTTTGTCTTTCTCTGACCGACTAATTTCACTTAGCATAATACCCCCCCAGTTCCATCCACATAGTTGCGAATGGCAAGATTTCATTCTTTTTGATTGCTGAGTAATACTCCATTGTATACATATACCACATCTTCTATATCCATTCATCCATCGATGGACATTTGGGCTCTTTCCATACGTTGGCTATTGTCAATAGTGCTGCTATAAACATTGGGGTACATGTGCCCCTTTGAAACAGCACACTTGTATCCCTTGGATAAATACCTAGTAGTGCAATTGCTGGGTCATAAGCTAGTTCTATTTTTAATTTTTTGAGGAACTTCCATGCTGTTTTCCAGAGTGGCTGCACCAGTTTGCATTCCCACCAGCAGTGCAAAAGAGATCCTCTTTCTCCACATCCTCACCAACATCTGTTGTTGCCTGAGTTGTTAATGTTAGCCATTCTGACAGGTGTGAGGTGGTATCTCCTTGTGGTTTTGATTTGTATTTCCCAGAGGATGAGTGATGTTGAGCATTTTTTCATGTGTCAGTTGGCCATCTGGATGTCTTCTTTGGAGAAGCAGCTATTCATGTCTTTTGCTCATTTCTTCACTGGATTATTTATTTTTGGGGTGTTGAGTTTGAGAAGTTCTTGATAGATTTTGGATACTAACCCTTTATCTGATATGTTATTTGCAAATATCTTCTCCCATTCTGTTGGTTGCCTTTCAGTTTTGCTGATTGTTTCCTTTGCTGTGCAGAAGCTTTTTATTTTGATGAGGTCCCAATAGTTCATTTTTGCTTTTGTTCCCCTTGCCTCTGGAGACGGGTTGAGTAAGAAGTTGCTGTGGCCAAGGTCAAAGAGGTTGTTGCCTGCTTTCTCCTCAAGGCTTTTGATGGCTTCCTGTCTTATGGTTAGGTCTTTCATCCATTTTGAGTTTATTTTTGTGTGTGGTGTAAGAAAGTGGTCTAGGATCATTTTTCTGCATGTCGCTGTCCAGTTTTCCCAGCACTATTTGCTGAAGAGACTGTTTTTATTCCATTAGATATTCTTCCTGGTTTGTCAAAGATTAGTTGGCCATATGTTTGTGGGTCCATTTCTGAGTTCTGTTTTCTGTTCCATTAATCTGAGTGTTCTTGTGGCAGTACTATACTGTCTTGATGATTACAGCTTTGTAATACAGCTTGGAGTCCTCCAAATGTTGTTAATTTAAATTTTCTCTCTTTTTTTTTTTCCTAATTTGCCTAGTAAGGAACTTAGTTACAGTTCATTGTTCACATTTAGCTTATATGATCCTTTTAAAATTTATCCTCATGATATTCTCATTTCTTTTCTTTTTTCTTTTTTTTAAGTTTATTTAAATATTTTGAGAGAGAGAGAGAGAGAGAGAGAGAGAGAGAGTTTATTTAAATATTTTGGTGTGTGACAAGAGGAGGGGCAGAGAGACAGGGAGAGATAGAGAATCCCAAGCAAGCTCTGTGCTGTCAGTGTGGAGCCCAACTTGGGGCTTGAACTCACAAACTGCAAGATCATGACCTGAGAAGAAACCAAGAGTTGGATGCTTGACAGACTGAGCCACCCAGGCACCCCTCTCCTTTCTTTTCTTATCACCACCGTCACATCATCATCATCTCTATCACCGTGGCATAGTGTCATCATCTCTGGAAGTCATCTTGAGATGGAAGATAAATAAACTGTCCCATATCACTAGTAGCATCACTATATTTTTCCTTGCTATTTTTTCTTACTCTTCCCAGCCTCTTAATGTTGGAAGTTCTTAGGGCTCAGTCATTGGTCCTTTTCTCTATCTACCTTAACTCTCTTGATGATCTCATCAGTCTCATCAAAAATATAGATGAGTTTATACATGATTATATGCTGGCAAATCCCAGATCTTTAACTGGTATCCCAGACTTCTCTAGCCAGTCCCAAGATTCATATATACAACCTCCTACTTGTAACCTTTCCTTGGATATCTAACTACGTGGCAAACTCAAAATTCACTCTCCCATTGCCATCGCCCTGGTCCACGTTAAATCATCTTTTACATGGATTTCTACAAAAAGGTCCTAATGGGTTTCCCTGTGTCTACCTTTGCCCCTACCTTCATCCCATCATCTGTTAAAAATAGAGCAACTAGAAAAATTAAGTCAGATCATGTTACTCCTCTCGTCAAAGTTCTGCAAAGCCTTCATGTTTTACTCAGATAAAAAGTTTACATAGCACTCCATAATCTGGCTCCTCTTTATCCCTCTAACTTCACTTGAACTTTTCTTTATTTCTCTGACCTTGCCTCCACCTTCTCTTGCCCCTCACAGCGGATGCCCCAGCCATACTGCCCCCCATTCTCATTTCTTAAGCCCTCCTGCCTGAGGGCCTGTGCTTCAGCTATTACCCCTGCCTACTGTTCTCTTCACTTACATATGCTCTTGTCTCATATCCTCCCCTCCTAAAATCTTTGTTCAAATTATCACCATATCCAGGAAGCCTTCCCTGAGCATCTTGCTTGATACCCCCACTGGTTCTGATTCTTATCCTGCTCTAATTTCCCTATTTTCTGTATCATTTATTACCCCTTAACATACCATATAATTACATCGTTATTGAGATATAAATAACATATAGCATTGTATTAGGTTCAGGAGTACAACATAATGATTTGATATTTGTATACATTGCAAAATGATCACCACAATAAGTCTAGTTGACATCCATTACCACACATAATGGCAAGATTTTTTTCTCGTGGTAAGAACTTTTAAAATCTACTCTTAGCAACTTTCAAATATACAGTATGGTACTATAGCCACCATGCTGTACGTTGTATCCCCAGAGCATATTTACTTTATCACTGGAAGTTTGTACAAAGGATATTTGTTTAGGGGCGCCTGGGTGGCGCAGTCGGTTGAGCGTCCGACCTCAGCCAGGTCACGATCTCGCGGTCCGGGAGTTCGAGCCCCGCGTCAGGCTCTGGGCTGATGGCTCGGAGCCTGGAGCCTGTTTCCGATTCTGTGTCACCCTCTCTCTCTGCCCCTCCCCCGTTCATGCTCTGTCTCTCTCTGTCCCAAAAATAAATAAACGTTGAAAAAAAAAAGGATATTTGTTTAATTTATTGATATATCATAATCACTAACAATGATGTAGATACTAAACAGTGTGGATGCTAAATAAGTATTTGTAAATGAATATAGAAAGTCAATAAGGAATTTCATATATGTACTTTTTGTTAATTCCTTCTAATCCTATTTTCCTTATATTCTTTCATCATGAGAGTTTTTAGGACCCTACTCCTACTATTACATGGAGTTAATATTTTTTCCCTTTTAAAATATGGACGCCTGGGTGGCTCAGTGGGTTAAGCATCCAACTCTTAATCTCGGCTCAGGTCACCATCTCACGGTTGGTGAGCGCACAAGGTCAAGCTCCTTGTGAGGCTCTATGCTGACAGTGGGAAGCCTGCTTGGGATTCTCTCATCTCCCTCTCTCTGCCCCTCTCCTGCTCATGCTCTCTCTCTCTCTCTCAAAATAAATAAGTAAAATTTAATAAAATAAACTCCACAGCAAAGGACTGTGATAGTTGATGATTACATATTTACTGGTAAATGGCAAAATCACAGAATAAAGACCGTGTAATGATTTGGTGGTGTTGTTCACTGTTGTATCTCCATGACTATAACTGAGCCTGACATATGCTAGGTCATTAAGACTTGTTGAGTATAGAGTTTGTTTCCTCTCCAGCCTCCTACTGAGGTACTGTCCATGCAGGCTGCCTATTCTACACTCAGCTCCTTCCAGCCTCTCACCTTCTGTGAGAGGATAAGGAATTATTATTATTATTATTATTATTATTATTATTATTTGATATGGAATGCTTCAGGGTGCCTGGCTGGCTCAGTTGGAAGAGCACAGAACTCTTGATCTCGGGGTCATGAGTTCAAGACACATGTTGGGTGTAGAGATTTACTAAATAAATAAATAACTTAAAAAATATGGAACACTGCACAAATTTGCGTGTCATCCGTGCACAGGGGCCGTGCTAATCTGCTCTGTATCGTTCCAGTTTTAGTATACGTGCTGCCGAAGTGTGCACGATAATGATTTTTTCTTTCTTTTTTTCTTTTTTTAAAAAAAAATGTTTATTTTTAAGAGAGAGAGACAGAGTGCTAGCAGGAGGGGGGGGGGTGGGCAGAGAGAGAAGGAGACACAGAATCCAAAGCGGAGGCTCCAGGTTCTGAGCTGTGAGTACAGAGCCTGATGTGAGACTTGAACTCCCGAGCTGTGAGATCGAGGTTGGACGCCTAACTGACTGAGGCACCCAGGTGCTCAATAATGAATTTTTAATAAAGCTAAATTTATTCACTTTGAGAGTATGTCCTTTCTATTTCATAGGTGTTAAAAATTCATTTATTTAACAAATACTTATTGAGCACCTGTTATGTTATACCAAGTTCCAATGAATGCTGGGGAATATAATGGTAAGCAAAAACACATGATGGTGATAAAAAATGGAAAGTCAAAAACAAAGTCCTTACTAATCAAAATGAAAAGTTGGATAATATGGGTGCCTTAGTTGGTTAAGCATCGGGCTTCAGCTCAGGTCATGACCTCCTGGTTGGTGAGTTTGAGCCCTGCATTGCGCTCTCAACTGACAGTGTGGAGCCCTCTTCAGATCCTCTGTCTCCTTCTCTCTCTGCACTTCCCCTGCTCTCCCTCTCTCAAAAGTAAATAAATATTTAAAAAAAGGAAAAGTTGGATAATCTATGATCTTCCAATTTAAAAAATTACCTAATTAAATTATTATTTGCAAAAAAATGTAGACATGACTGTCATACAAATATAAAAATAAACATGTGTCGGGCACCTTGGTGGCTCAGTCGGTTAAGCGTCTGACTTCGGCTCAGGTCTTGATCTCACAGTCTGTGAGTTCGAGGCCCGCATTGGGCTGCTGACAGGTCAGAGCCTGGGGCCTGCTTTGGATTCTGTGTTTCCCTCTCTCTTTGCCCCTCCCCCACGCATACTCTGTCTCTGTCTCTCTCAAAAACAAACACTAAAAAAATTTAGAAAAATACGGGGCGCCTGGGTGGCGCAGTCGGTTAAGCGTCCGGCTTCAGCCAGGTCACGATCTCGCGGTCCGTGAGTTCGAGCCCCGCGTCAGGCTCTGGGCTGATGGCTTGGAGCCTGTTTCTGATTCTGTGTCTCCCTCTCTCTCTGCCCCTCCCCCGTTCATGCTCTGTCTCTCTCTGTCCGAAAAATAAATAAAAACGTTGGAAAAAAATTAAAAAAAAATTTAGAAAAATAAACGTGTCAAATATTTTATTCTATTTATTAATTAATGAGAGAACCAGTTAGGTGGTAAGTCTGGTTCAAAGAGCATTTCAGGAGCTGAGTATTTGTGGGCAATTTAGTAAAGGAATGTTAAAAAAAGATTGCTAGTATTGATATAAAGCTGGTTAATGTCATACAGAATAAACCAAATAAACATATTTGGACTTACGTTTTTTTCAGATAGAATTATTTGCATCTCTACTGGACAAAAAAATGCAAGTTATAATTTTACAATGTCTGGGACTTTGAATAATAAACAATGAGTTGAACATAATACAGTCTTTAGTTACATTTTTCTCAGGTGGCCCTGTACCTGAGATGGCATTGAAAGGACACACCACCTACCTTTTTTTTTTTTGCTCCCCCTCGTCACACAAGTTTTAAATAATTTTTATTAACACCTGTTGTGAAACCAAAAATTGGGGGAACCCGTGCCCTATAATATGGTGCTGGAAACAAAGTTAGTGTTGGGTAATGTTGTTTGATTGCTTTCAACTTGAAAAAATATATTCTTATGTACTTATAATTTTATCATTAGCTTACAGTTTGTTACTAGCTTGTATTTTTTCAATAGATTATTGAGATATAATCCACATATCATAACATTTACTCTTTCAAGCATACAGTTCAGTGGCTTCTTAGAATATTCACAGTTTTGCAACCATCACCACTATCTAATTTTAGAACATCTTCATTATACCAGAAAGTTAGCCTGTAGCTAATAGCAGTCACTCCCCATTTCCTCCTCCTCCAAGACAATGGCAACTACTAATCCACTTTCTGTCTCTATGGATTTATCTATCCCAGACATTTCATATAAATGGAATCATATTATATGTGGCCTTTGTGACTGACTTCTCTCACTTAGCATGTTTTCATTGTTCTTCTGTGTTATAACATGTATCGTT
Source organism: Herpailurus yagouaroundi (assembly GCF_014898765.1). Lineage (NCBI taxonomy): Eukaryota > Metazoa > Chordata > Mammalia > Carnivora > Felidae > Herpailurus > Herpailurus yagouaroundi. The sequence goes on from NW_024412444.1 coordinate 11,117,833, forward strand.
CATTCTTTTTAAGTTTATTTATTTATTTTGAGAGTGAGGGAGATGTGGGGGTTGCAGAGAGAGAGGGAGAGAGAGAGAATGCCAAGCAGGCTCTGTGCTGTCAGTGCAGAGACTGACCCAGGGCTCAAACTTACGAACCATGAGATCATGACCTGAGCCCAAACCAAGAGTCAGAGGCTTAACCAAGTGAGCCATCCAGGCACCCCCCATTCTTTTTATTGATGAATAATATTTTACTGTATGGATGTACCACACTTTGTTTATCCATTCATCAGTTGATGGACATTTGCATTGTTGCACTTTTTAGCTCTTAGGAATAATGTCACTATGATTATGCATGTGCAAGTTTTTATGTGGACATATGTTTCACTCCTCTGGAGTATATACGTAGGAGTGAAAATTCTATATTTAACTTTTTGAGGAACTGCCAGACTATATTCCAAAGGGGCTTCACTGTTTTACATTTCCACCAGCAATGCACAGGAGTTCCAATGTGTCCACATCCTGATCAACACTTGTCTGTTGTTTTGAGTATAGCCATCCCAGTGGGATAAAGTGGTATCTCATTGTGGTTTGGATTTGTATTTATCTAATGACTAATGATGTTGAACATCTTTTACTGTGCTTATTGGCCATTTTTATATTTTCTTTAAAAATTAAAAAAAATTATTTATTTTTGAGAGAGTCAGAGACAGAGCATGAGTGGGGCAAGGGCAGAGAGAGAGAGGGAGACACAGAATCCAAAGCAGGCTCCAGGCTGAGCCCGATGCAGGGCTTGAACCCACGGACCACGAGATCATGACCTGAGCCGAAGCCAGACACTTAACTGGCTGAGCCACCGAAACACCCTAAAAATTTTTTTAAAAAATTTATTCATTTTTGAGAGTCAGAGAGAGACAGACCATGAGCGGGGGAGGGACAGAGAGAGAGGGAGACACAGAATCCAAAGCAGGCTCCAGGCTCTGAGCTGTCAGCACAGAGCCAGACGCAGGCCCTGAACCCACATACCGTGAGATCATGATGTGAGCTGAAGTCAGACACTTAACCAACTGAGCCACCCAGGCATCCCCGTTTTTATATTTTCGTTGGAAATGCATCTGTTTAAATCCTTTGCCCATTTTTAAATTGAGTGGTTATTTGTCTCTTATTTAATTGTAGTTTTTTTTTTGTATATTCTAGAGATAAGTCCCTTATTAAATATATGATTTAAAAAATTTGGGGGGCGCCTGGGTGGCTTGGTCGGTTAACGTCCGACTTCGGCTCAGGTCATGATCTCACAGTCCGTGACTTCGAGCCCCGCGTTGGGCTCTGTGTTGACAGCTCAGAGCCTGGAGCCTGTTTCGGATTCTGTGTCTCCCTCTCTCTCTGCTCCTCCCCTGTTCATGCTCTGTCTCTGTCTGTCTCAAAAAAATAAATAAACGTTAAAAAAAAATTAAAAAAAAAATTTGGGAACACCTGGGTGGCTCAGTCAGTTGAATGTCTGACTCTTGATTTTGGGCTGGGTCATGGGATCAAGCCCCACATCAGGCTCTGCACCGAACATAGAGCCTGCTTGGGATTCTCTCTCTCTCCCTCTGTTCCTCTCCCCTGCTTACACACATGCTCTCTCTCTACAATGGGGGTGGGGGGGAAGAAAAAAAATTTCTCCCATTTATTCTGTGGATTGTCTTTTATTATTTTATTTTTTTAATATATTTTAAGTATCAGGTTTTATTAAAAAGTGCATTTTGATTAATTTATGATCTAGGTAAGCTGTTAAGATATCAGTATACTCTCTGAGGCACCTGGGTGTATAAGTCTATTAGCGTCTGACTCTTGGTTTCAGCTCAGGTCATGATCTCATGGTTTTGTAAGTTCAAGCCCCATGTTGGGCTCTGCTCTGGCACCACAGAGCCTGCTTGGGATTCTCTCTCTCCCTCTGTCTGTGCCCCTCCCTCACTCACGCTGTCTCCCTCTCTCTCAAAATAAATAAATAAACTTAAAAAAATATAAAAAAAGATATCACTATACTCTCTGAAATAATAACTTCATAAATATTTAAAACAATTTTAAAAGCCTTTTTATTTCCTTCACCATTATTGTTTTACAATACACATATCACCTTGTGAATACAAAAAAAAAAAAACCCTCTGGATGATAATTCTGCTACATGTAAAATACAGAATATATATATATATATATACTTCTTTATTCTTAAAAACTATTTTGTTCTCCACACTGGCAAGTATAGAATAGAATACTCCCAAACATACTTATGTTAGGAGTAAAACTTAGAGTTATATGCAGTTTGTGCACAAATATATTTTAAAGAAATAGATCTCTGTTTGTTATTCACCAACAAAATTGTCATGAGAGTGTGGATAATTAATTTATAGCTTTCAAGTTTTAGTTAAGTGATCATTTTCAAAACTCTTTTTAAAAACAAAATATTGATGGCTGTTTTCATTGTGATCTGTGGATTGTCTTTTAGGTTTTTTTGATGATGTGTTTTGAAACACAAAAGTTTTAAATTCTGATGATGTCTCATTTATATATATTTTTTTCTTTTGTTGCTTTTGCTTTTGGAAGACATGAAATCTCTTAAAGATTTTCATTTAGTATGTCTTTAGAAAAATCTTTCTTCCATATTTTCTTTGGATAAGGACAACCCAGGAATGGCCCCTTTGTGTCTATGATATTGCTGTTCACAGCTTTTGTTGATAGACCTAGCACAAACTTGGGAAGAGTGTTGCGATATGCTGCATCTAGGACAGCAGCTCTTAGCTTTGCCTATCTTAGTTATGCTGTGCATTTTTTACTTGTGTACCATATTCTATTTGTCCCTAATATCTTGGAATTTTTCTGAGAAGTGGAGCAACAATGCAGTATCAACTTATTAAAATACATTTTAAACCTTAGGCACCTGGGGGGCTCAGTCAGTTGAGCATCGGACTTCAGCTCAGGTCATGATCTCACAGTTCCTGAGTTCAAGCACCGCATCAGGCTCACTGCTGTCAGCTGAGTCTCCTTCTGATCCTCTGTCCTCCTCTCTCTCTGCCCATCCCCCCCTTCTCTCTCTTTCTCTCTCAAATGAATAAAAATTAAAAACATTTTTTAAACATTAAAAAAAGGAGGCTGGCATTGCATTGAATCTTTAGGTTGACTTGGGAAGATCGCTGTCTTAACAATATTAATTCTTTCAATATGTGAGCAAGGAGTATTTTTACTTTTATTTAGTCTTCTTTAATTTCATTAACAAGTATTTGTAATTTTTAGTCTACAAACGTTGCATTTATTTTATCAAATTTACTCTCGAGTATTTTGTATTTCTTGATGCTATTGTACATGAGATTTTTTCCCTTACTTTCAATTTTGGGTTGTTTATTGCTAGTTTATACAAACACAAGTAATTTTTGTATGTTGATGTTGTATCCTGCAATCTTGCTGAACTCATCTATTAGTTTTAACAGTTCTTAAATAAATTCCTTTTTGGGGCACGTGGCTAGCTCAGTTGGTGGAACATATGACTCTTGAGGTCAGGGTTGTAAGTTTGAGCACCATATTGGGTGTAGAGATTACTGAAATATAGAATAACAAAAAGAAATGAATTCCATAGAATTTTCTATATACAAGATCGTGTAATCTGTAAATAGAGGTAATTTTATGTTTTTCTTTCCAATCTAATTGTCTTTTATTTATTTTTCTCACATAATTAGTGGCTTAGATATTGACATTAGAGTCTTACAGTTTAAAATTGTTGTTGTCCAGTTCACACAAATTGGCTTCTGCCTCTCAGAGAGAACACAATGTGGAAAGAGAAATAGGCTGTGAACAACTGGTTGTAGTACGAGGCAGAATAAGGCAATACATAGGTAGAGGATGGTAGCATCCTCTGAAAGAATAGGGCACGGAGCAGTTAATTTTGTCATTTGGAAAACAGGTAAGGCTTTACTAAGGAGGTGACCAGAAGTGCAAGTATAATTTTGTTGGGCTTTGAATTGGATTGGGAAGAGGAAAAGATAAGTATTCTTTCTTTACCTTTGTTAGCAAATTTTTATTATCCAATACTTGGAGAATATATGTTACATATATGTAAGCTATGAAGAAAATGAACACCCATGAACCGTCCCCTCTTCTTTAAAATTAAAAGATCATCAATACTCTTGCATCCTTCTATGTGATCCTTCCCTATTTTAAGCCCTTTAATCTCCCTTGAAGATAAGTGTGTCATAAATTCTGTTTGTATTTCTCTTTTTTGTTGTTAATTCACATTTGTATGTAACAATTTATAAAAACATATCATCTGTATGTAGTCTTCTGTGACTTGATTTTCTTCACTTAACATTATGTTTCTAAAACTCATCCATGTCTTGGGAATGACTGTAGTCGTTCATTTTCACTGCTATATATTATTGCTTACTTATCTAATTTATTGATTTTCCTACTTAGAGTCATATGAACAAAAAATCCCTGCCCTCAAAGTACTTACATTTCATATTTCTTCTTCTGTGAAATGTCTATTAATGCCCTTTGACTCTTTTGTTATTTTTGTTACAGTATTTGTTTCCATTGTTTTTGTTGTTAATTTATATATTCTGAATAATAATCCTTTGTCACTTATATAATAATGAATCTATCAGTGTGTGGTATACATCTCTATTTAGATTTTCTTTCACATCTTTTTTTTTTTTAAATAAGTTTTTTATTTTGAGAGACAGTGCAAGAGAGAGAAGGAAAGAGGGAATCCCAAGCAGGCTCCATGCTGTCAGCACAGAACCCAATGAGGGGCTTGAACTCATCAAACCATGAGGTTATGACCTGAGCCGAAACCAAGAGTCTGACACTTAACCCACTGAGCCACCCAGGTGCCCCAGGTTTTCTTTAACATAGTTTCTCCGAAATAACTTTGCACAACTTTCATTTAATTTATCCCTAGGTACGGAGGCCTAGGTGGCTTATTTGGAAAAGCATGTGACTCTCGACCTCAGGGTTGTGGGTTCAAGCCCCACATTGGGTGTAGAGATTACTAAAAAAGAAATAAGCTTAAATTTTTTTTCAAAATAATTTATCCTACATACTTTATTTTGTTGTTGCTATCATAAATTCATCTTTTTGTTAATTATGTTTTTTATCTGTGGCTTGTATTCAGTGGTTCTTTTAACTTTCTTTATATTAATTTAATATCCAGTCATTGTACACAGACAACAATTTGCGAACAATGTTAGGGTTTGTTTTTTTTTTCATTATACCCTCCAGGTCCATCCATGTTACAAATGGTATGATCTCATTCATTTTTATGTCTGAGTAATATTCCATTGTATATATACACCACATCCTCTTTCTCCATCTATTGATGGACACTTGGGTGCTTCTATATCTTTGCTGTTGTACATAATGCTGCAGTAAACATAGCGGTGCACATATCTTTTTGAATTTGTGTTTTTGTTTTCTTTGGGTAGTTTTGTTTTTTAAATTTCCCCATATCTTTTTTTTTTTTAGAGTATCTAAGTTTCTTCACATTTTATTATTTTATAATGCTAATAAGTGCCTTGTATTCTATATATAAAAACTAATTCTAGCCAACCTTGGATTTTAGCTTTTGATGAGTCATATATTGAGCCAAACACAAAGGAAAGATATCAGGAATAGATTTTGTAATTTTATATTCTTGAAAAAGAGCTCTTTATATATCATGACTTACTTTAAGGATTCCAGTTAAGATCATTCTTAAAATTTTCCTTATCGAATTAATGTTTTTAGTTAAATCTCAGTAACATTTGAATATTGATCAAAATGAATTCCACTCATCATTCTTTTTTTTTGAAGTCACAAAATGATTTTATTAATAACACTTGTGACTTACTTAGTTTTTTTATTAACTAAATAATTAATTGAAAAAATTTTATATCCAAGTTAGTTAGCATATAGTGCAACAATGATTTCAGGAGTAGATTCCAGTGATTCATCCCCTATGTATGACACCCAGTGCTCATCCCATCCATTTAGCCCATCCCCTCATCAACAACCCCTCCAAGCAAACCTCAGTTTGTTCTCTGTATTTAAGAGTCTCTTATGTTTTGTCCCCCTCCTTGTTTTTATATTATTTTTGCTTCCCTTCCCTAATGTTCATCTGTTTTGTACCTTAAATTCCTCATATAAGTGAAGTCGTATATTTGTCTTTCTCTAATTTCACTTAGCATAGTACCCTCTAGTTTCATCCATGTGGTTGTAAATGGCAAGATTTCATTCTTTCTGATGGCTGAGTAATACTCCACTGTATATATATCCCACATCTTCTTTATCCATTCATCTGTTGATGGACATTTGGGCTGTTTCCATACTTTGGCTACTGTCGATAGTGCTGCTGTAAACATTGGGGTGCATCTACCCCTTTGAAACAGCACACCTGTATCCCTCGGATAAACAACTAGTAGTGCAATTGCTGGGTCGTAGGGTAGTTCTATTTTTAATTTTTTGAGGAAACTCCATGCTGTCTTCCAGAGTGGCTGCACTAGTTTGCATTCCCACCAGCAGTGCAAAAGAGATCCTCTTTCTCTGCATCCTTGCCAACATCTGTTGTTGCCTGAGTTGTTAATTTTAGCCGTTCTGACTGGTGTCATCCCCATATCTTGTATGTATGTATGTATGTATGTATGTATGTATGTATGTATGTTACTTCGCTGGCTGGGACACTCAATACAATGTTGATTAGAAGTAGTAACAATAACTATGCTTATCTTCCTGATTTTAAAGAACATGTCCTAATGTCAACATCAAGAATGATGAACTAAGTGTTTTCACTTGATGTTTCATTTTCACCTCCAAACAGAAGTTACATTTTGGCATTTTGGTGCAGGCCATTCCCGCATTTATGTTATGTATGTAGGTGTGCGTATTTATAATTTATATTATAAATTTATATATTTATATATATATATTACTATAAATATTTATATATTTATGTTGATATATATATATATATATATATATAAAAAACAGCTTTGTGGTTCTATAATAATACCACACTTTTAATTAGCATAATTTTATCACATACTTTAATATTCTATGGAACATTTACTCCTCTTCTTTTTTGCTCTTATAATTTTCCAGGCTATTTCTAAATGTTTATTTGTGCAGATGAACTTTAGAATCATTTTGTTAGTTTCTCTTCTCCTCCAAATCTAATTAGGATTTTGATTGGACTAATCAAATATGTTAAATAATCTCAAGAAATGTTTATACTATTGAGGTTTCATCTATAAAATCTATGTGTGTGTGTCAGTCAAAAGAGTGATTCATTATTGTTTATACTTTCACTGTTAGGACTATATCCCAACTGTCTCCATCTTGTGCAATCCAGGAATGAGAGCTCGTCACTGGAAGCAGATATCAGAAATTGTAGGCTATGACTTGACTCCAGACTCTGGAACTACACTGAGAAAAATTTTAAAATTAAACCTTACACCATACTTGGAAAAATTTGAAGTGATAAGTGCAGGTGCAAGCAAGGTAAATATGAAGATCAACTGAAACACTTTATTTGATGAGTTTGTTAATAAAATAATCACAGTTTTTGTTGGGGTTGAGTGTATGGTACTGGATAGCAATGGGAGGAGACGGGGGAACCTGACAGAAGACTGCTCTTCCCCCTCCCCCCACCCCACAAAGTGTGTGCTTCTATATTACTTCTTTGTCCTGAATCCAGGCTAGAAATGGCTCCTTTGACTTCTTCATGTGTGTGTTGGCATTTGATCTCTTCATGTGTGTGTTGGCATTTGATGTGTCTGCATTCTAGCAGAATAAGTACAGTCTTCCAGGGTTCTTAAAATATACAAAGGCATTTCAGACTATAGACTGCAGAAAGGCCACTTCAGAGAAGGTCCAGCAGCTATTTTATTCTGGTGTCTATTTTATTTTATTTTATTTTATTTTTTTTAAATGTTTTTATTTATTTTTGAGACAGAGAGAGACAGAGCATGAGCAGGGGAGGGGCAGAGAGAGAGGGAGACACAGAATCCGAAGCAGGCTCCAGGCTCTGAGCTGTCAGCACAGAGCTTGATGCAGGGCCCGAACTCACGGACCGTGAGATCATGACCCAAGCTGAAGTCGGACACTTAACCGACTGAGCCACCCAGGCGCCCCTCTGGTGTCTATTTTAATACTGGCAGCGGTAGTTTTCATAGCAAGTGAATTTTTTAAAACTACACTATTATTCTTTTTTCAATTTTATTTTTATTTTTTTTAATTTACATCCAAATTAGTTAGCATATAGTGATATAATTAGCATATATAGTGATATAGTTAGCATACAATGATTTCAGGAGTAGATTCCTTAGTGCCCCTTACCCATTTAGCCCATCCCCCCTCCCGTGACTCCTTCAGTAACCCTCAGTTTGTGCTCCATATTTATAAGTCTCTTATGTTTTGTCCCCCTCCCTGTTTTTATATTATTTTTGTTTCCCTTCCCTTATGTTTATCTGCAAAACTACTATATTATTCTTAGGAATTTTTTAATTGTTTAAGAAATCTTTTTCAACCTAAAGACAGTTACAGTGTCACCACAGATTATGTTAAGAGAATTACTGTGTAGGGGTGCCTGGGTGGCTCATCGGTTAAGCGTCAGACTTTGGCTCAGGTCATGATCTCACAGTTCGTGGGTTCGAGCCCCGCATTGGGCTCTGTGCTGACAGCTCAGAGCCTGGAGCCTGCTTTGAATTCTGTGTCTCCTTCTGTTTCTGCCCTTCCCCCACTCACACTCTGTCTCTCGCTCTCAAAAAATAAATAAAACATTAAAAAAAAAAAAGAATTACTGTGTAATGCACTCATCACTGGATTCACCAGGGAAAAGTTGGTACAGTAAATAAGACCTTTCTTCACTAACTCATTCTTTCTTTTCTCCCTTTTAGGAATTTTCACTAGAGAAAGCCATGCATACAATGATAGGAACCTGGGATGATATTGCTTTTCATATAACTCCATATCGTGATACTGGAGTCTCTATTCTTTCTTCAGTAGATGAGATTCAGACTCTCCTTGATGATCAAATTATAAAAACTCAGACAATGAGAGGCTCACCTTTCATCAAACCATTTGAAAAAGAGATCAAGGTATGTCAAATATGATAGTTTCTGGTTATTTATAAAAGCTATAAGCTTGGGGTGCCCAGGTGGCTCAATCAGTTAAGCGTCTGGCTGGATCTCTCAGCTCCAGTCTTGATCTCAGGGTTGTGAGTTCAAGTGCTGTGTTGGGCTCTATGCTGGGTATGGAGGCTACTTAAAAAAAAAAAAACACCCAAAAACTGTAATCTTATTACATATATATTACTGCGGAAATAAGTCAGTTTGTGGATAGCTTTGGGTGAAATATAGGAACGGATATTTAAAAATTAATGTGGAACCATATAGAACAGATCTGAAACATTAGCACCCACAAGATATGAGTAGCACCCTCACTTCAACAGTTGTGACAAATGTAAATGTCTCTAGACATTGTCAAATGTCCCTTGAGGTGGAGGGTGAAATAGTCACCAGGTTGATAACCACTGGTATACAGCAGGGTATTACTGGATGCTTTTCAGACTTGGGATGATTCCCTAGAGATTAGGAGTTTAGTGTAAGTAACTACAGTCATTTCTGATGGTGAGTTCCAATGATTTAGGAAAACTTTGGACTTCCTAGAGTTTTTCTAAGTCCATGTGATACCCATAAGTGACGTTGAGCTGTTTTGCATTGATTTAAAAATAACAGTGAATTTTATTTATTTATTTATTTATTTATTTATTTATTTATTTATTATTTTAAAATAACAGTGAATTTTAAGTAAATATTCCTTGTTGTAATTTATGGGTTTTCTTTAATGATTGGAATTTAGTACAGTGTGCTTTTCATTAAGGCCTGGGAAGACCGTTTGATTCGAATACAAGAAACGATTGATGAATGGTTAAAAGTACAAGCTCAGTGGCTGTACTTGGAGCCCATTTTTTGTTCTGAGGATATCATGCAACAGATGCCAGAAGAAGGGCGTCAGTTTCAGACAGTAGACAGACATTGGAGAGATACCATGAAGTTTTGTAAAAAAGATCCCAAGGTGAAGTGTTTGTTTTCTCTCTTACAAATAAAGAGGACCTTTCATTTTGGCTATTAAAGCATTTGTTTTTGTTGTTTTTTTTTCTGATTACAAAAACAAAACCTGCTCTTTGAATACAAACTGGAAAGTTCAGAAAAATATAAGAAAGCACAAAGCATTAAAATAATTTTACTTTTCAATTCTTATAATAAACTACTTGTAACTCTAACAGTGGAGCTGACTCACAAATGTACATTTAACTCACTTGACTATGGCACATACTGACTGCTGTTCTTCTCTTGTAAAATGAAATAAGATAGAGAAAGGAGTAGCAGGGAGAGAGAGAGATAGAGAATGAGTATAGGTGATTCACCTGATATTCCACTTAATGACTCTATATTCTTGGGAGTGATAGGAATAAAGAATCTGCAATTTTGGGATGCCTGGGTGGCTTGGTTGGCTGAACATCTGTCCGAATTTTTTTTTTTTTAATGTTTATTCAGTTTTGAGAGAGAAAGAGAGACAGAAAGAAAGGTGTTGTGAGCAGGGAAGGGGCAGGGGCAGGGGGACAGAGGATCTGATGCAGGCTCTGAGCTGTGAGCAGTGAGCCTGATGTGGGGCTCAAACTCAACCATGAGGTCATGACTTGAGCCAAAGTTGGAAGCTTAACCGACTGAGCCATGCAGGTGTCCCACATGTCCAATTCTTGCTGTCAGCTCAGGTCGAGATCCCAGGATCGTGGGATCAAGCCCCATGTTGGTTTCTATGCTGCAGGGAGCCTACTTAAGATTCTCTATTTCTCTGCTTCTGCCCCTCTCCCCTGCTCAAGCACTCTCTCTCTAAAATACTTTTTTTTTTAATTAAAAAAAAATTTTCAATTCTCTCAGTTGACCTCACTTGCTATGTGTCTCTCCTGGTAACTAGAGCACCTTGTTGAGTGTGATTCTCATGTTGAAAGACAGACTATGTATTTTTCCTGCACATAGTATGCATAGTCCATAGATAAGCATCCACTTTTTTAATCTGTCATTCAACTTAAGAAATAACAATTTGTTTCAGTGCTGGGTGAAAATTAGCCATACTGGACTTCTTGAGAGTCAATAGTACACTGAAATTTATGAGTTTTGAGGATTTTGTCTTACACATTGACTTTAGAACCTTTGTGAAACATGATTTGTTATAGACCAGAAGTCAGTATATTTTTTTCTGCAGTGGACCAGATGATAAATATTTTAGACTTTGTGAGACAGGCAGTCTTTTTTTGCAAGTACTTAACTCTGCCATTGTAGTAGGGAGAAAGCAGCCTGAGACCATACATAACTGAATGGATGTGTCTGTGCTACAGTCAACTGTTTCTGGACAGTGACATTTTCACATGCCATGAAATATGATTTTTCTCTTAATTCTTTCAAAATTTTTTAAATTTTAAAACATTTTTTAATGTTTATTTATTTTTGAGAGAAAGAGACAGAGCATGAGTGGGAGGGGGCAGAGAGACAGGGAGACACAGAACTGGAAGCAGGCTTCGGGCTCTGAGCTTTCAGCACAGAGCCCGACGCGGGGCTCGAACTCACAAGCGGTGAGATCATGACCTGAGCCGAAGTCAGGTGCTTAACCAACTGAGCCACCCAGGTGCCCCTCTTTCAACCTTAAAAAAAGTTTTTTTTAATTTTCATTTATTTTTGAGAGAGAGAGAGATAGAGAGAGAGAGACAGAGTGTGAGCAGGCGAGGGGCAGAGACAGAGAGAGACAGAATCCGAAGCAGGCTCCAGTCTCTGAGCTGTCAGCACAGAGCCCGATGCAGGTCTCAAGCTCAAACTGTGAGATCATGACCTGAGCTGAAGTCGGACACTTAACCAACTGAGCCACCCAGGTGTCCCAATTCTTTCAACCTTTTAAAAGTATAAAAATAATTCTTAGTTCACAGGTCGTACAAAAACTGGCAGCATAGTGTATTCATATATCAAAACATCAAGTTGTATACCTTAACTATATAAAATTTTTGTCAATTATACCTTATAAAGCTGAAAAAAAGAAAGAAAGAAAGAAAGACACTGGCAGCAGGTTGGATTTAGCCCATGGGATACAATTTGCCAACTCATACTGTAGATTAAGTTTATAGTTGATGGTTATAAATGTAAAAATTAAACCACATACCATCCTAACAGACTTTTCCCACATCATTCAGAACAATATAGGAGAAATGAAAATGTGCATGAGAGTCATAACTTCTCATTTGTAACTTGCATCCTTGGATAAGAATATTTATGATTTATTGAATTATAATAGTTATACATTACAAAAAATTTACAATTTTCATAAGCCTTTTGACATTTCTACATTTTTGACATATACTATAGATTAATGCATAGGTCTTATAATTATATCTGGTATGTAAGTGCTGACCTGAACAAATGTGTATCTTTTAGGTCCTTGCTGCTACTTCTTTAGCAGGTTTATTGGAAAAATTGCAGAACTGCAATGAACTTTTGGAGAAAATTATGAAAGGGCTCAATGCGTATCTTGAAAAAAAACGGCTTTTCTTCCCTCGGTATGATGGATAATTAATTGTGCTATAATTAAAATTATTTTCTGATATGTGATGAATTAATTATAACTAAAGCATTTGTATTTGCATGTTTTTCTCTAGTTTTTTCTTCTTATCTAATGATGAAATGTTAGAGATTTTGTCAGAGACCAAAGATCCACTAAGAGTTCAGCCTCATTTAAAAAAATGCTTTGAGGGCATTGCTAAACTGGAATTCCTTCCCAATTTGGACATTAAGGCCATGTATAGCTCTGAAGGGGAGCGAGTGGAACTGATTGCACTTATTTCCACGTCTGCAGCGCAAGGTGCTGTGGAAAAGTGGCTCATTCAAGTGGAAGATTTAATGCTCCGGAGTATTCACGATGTGATCGCTGCAGCCAGGCTGGTATGTTTCCTGAGATTTAATGTACACCATATATTCTGTGAATGCTTTCTTTTTAGGAGGTTTTGAATGTGTGCTGGTAAATTAACACTTACAGTTCTTACTGTGTAAAACCATTATTTTTTACTCTTTGTTTCTAACATTATTAAGATAATGATATTAGTTAAGAATTGATAACAGTATATAATTAAGTGCTACAAAAGACAATAGGTGTTATGAGAAAGAATAGGCAAGGTATATATAATTTAGAATATGGAGAGGGGACGTTTCTAGTGATAGGTTCTTGGAGGAAGTGAAATTGAAAGTGAGACCCAAAGTAGGAATTCACCAGATAAAGAGAAAGTAGGAGAACATCTAGGTAGTCTGTATACAGCCCCTGGGATCAAAAAGAACCTCAGATGGGGGTATTAAATGAATGGTCTACTGCTGTTTACACCTAAACAATTGCTTAGAAACTGGAAGTGAGATGAACAAACATTAAAAGAGGGTATATAATAGTTGAAAAAAATGTAACACCTGAGCACTACATGTAATTTACTTATGCTAATCCAATTAACCTAATCTACTATTAATATTGAATAATAAAATTCAGTATATTTCTGTCTTTAGGACCACAAAGGAACAGTTATGTAGTTAAAAAAAGAAGTTATTTAAAAAATTTTTTTTAATGTTTTTATTTATTTTTGAAGGAGAGAGAGAGACAGAGCATGAGCAGGGGAGGAGCAGAGAGAGAGGGAGACAGAATCCGAAGCAGGCTCCAGGCTCTGAGCTGTCAGCACAGGACCTGATGCAGTGCTCAAACCCACGAACCATGAGATCATGACCTGAGCCGAAGTCGGACGCTTAACTGACTGAGCCACCCAGGCACCCCCCAAAAAGTTATTTTAAAAGGCATTGCAGCTTTATAATCCAGCGACTCACTTTTTATGAGTGAGGTATCCATTTTCCTTCATCCTATAATGCTCATCTTACTACAATGGCTATTGTATTCAGCTTCAGGGTTCCTGAAGATAAATCTTGACTTTTTCTCCCCCTTTTCCATTTGTGATCCCAAACAGATTAAAACACATAGGAAAAAAAAAATCAACATTATCCATGAAAGTATTTTCTTTATTAGTACAGAAATATTTTTTCTATGTATCTGGCAATAGCTCATACATTCTTTGAGACTTGTCATTTGTTTTTATTTCTAAACATTCCTAATAAAACACATTTAAGTAATAATATGTTTCTATCCTTATGTTTAACATCATTTTATCTAAGATGGTGTTATTGTATTAAAAATATAGTTTCTGGGGAGTCTGGGTGGCTCAATCGGTTAGGCATCCTACTTCAGCTCGGGTCATGATCTCACAGCTCGTGGATTCGAGCCCTGTTTCGGGCCCTGTGCTGACAGCTCAGAGCCTGGAGCCTGCTTCGGATTCTGTGTCTCCCTGTATCTCTCTGCCCCACCCCTGCTTGCACTCTGTCTCTCTCTCTCTCAAAATAATAAACATTTAAAAACATTTTTTAAATATAGTTTCCATTAGCATCAACTTCAAATTTTGTTCTGCAGTTATATTTTTTCCATTTATAATTTGAATCTACTATTATCACATGAAGCAGGTTATTGTTTTTAAAGGTTAAACTCTGCCCCACTCCAAATCCATTTTAATGTATTTTGAACATAAAAATATTAAGAGAAATGAGAAAATGCTTTGAACTCAAAAGCACAGATAGTTAAATTATGTATAATTCAACAAATATATAATTGTTCAAAATATAACTCTAGTCATGTAAGTTTTTAGAAAAACTATGGATAAATCATACAGGGGTTCTAACTACTAATCCAGTTTCCCACTAGATTGTATAGTCTCCTTTTCAATTATACCTGGCATCAATATATATAATCTATTAGACTTATTTTTTTATGGATTAATAAAACCCTTATATTTCATTATAATAGGAGTAGTATGTATTCTATGTAGAAAACTTGACAACTTCTCATAGCAAAGCAACATAAAAATCATAAAGAAATCAATTTCCAGAAGAATCAACAATAAATTCTTCCAGAGACAACTGATTGTTAACATATTAGTGTTCATCTTCCCATTCTTTTATGAATAAAAAAATGATTAAAAAACATAATTAATAACAATTTTTCTTTTAGTCATCTAGAAGTTTTCATGACTATGTGATATTTTAACCTATGAAATGTACCAAATATTTCAGACATTTAGCTTTCCCCCCCCCCTTCCATAATCTTTAAAGTTAGGAATGCATTTTAATTATTCAGGCTTATCCAGAATCTGCAAGAAGAGACTGGGTTCTAGAGTGGCCTGGACAAGTTGTCCTTTGTGTTTCTCAAATGTTCTGGACTTCTGAGACACAAGAAGTTATAAGTGGTGGGACAGAGGTAAAGCTTTTTTTTTTTTTTTTTTTTAACATAACATCCTTTTCTACTGCTATGTTTCTTAGTTGGCTTATCTATTCTTTGTAATGGCAGTCTTCCCACCAGTTTGTACAGGTAGCATTAAAATTATACAATTCTTTGGGGTGCCTGAGTGGCTCAGTCAGTTAAATACCCAACTCTTGATTTCAGCTCAGGTCATGACCTCATGGTTCCTGAGTTCAAGCCCCACGTCAGGCTCTGCACTGACAGTGAGAAGCCTGTTTGGGATTCTCTCTCTGGCGCTCCCATGCTTGTGTTCTCTCTCTCTCTCTCACTCACTCTCTCTCTCTCTCTCAAAATAAATAAATAAGCATTAAGAAATTAAATTTACAATTCTTTGAAAATGTGTTCTTAGTGTTTTATGAAGCTTAGGCAAACTCACTCTGTTCTGTAATTAATTTCTGTATTGAAATATATTATGATGTCAAAATTGTTTTGTAAAAGGGTGTATAAAATACAGGTTTTAGCTACTATATACCATTAGTTTAATTGCTTTTTTATTTTATAGGCATTAAAGAAGTACTATCAGGAACTCCAGAATCAACTGAATGATATTGTAGCGCTGGTAAGGGGAAAACTGTCGAAGCAGACCAGGACTACTCTGGGGGCTTTGGTTACAATTGATGTCCATGCTAGAGACGTGGTCATGGACATGATTGATATGGGTATGTGACTCTTTTCTTTAATATTAAAGGTAAATATTAATAGCTTCTAGAAACAAAGATTTATACTGTACATCTTTTCCTCTCCCCACAAGGTTTGTTTTATGTCATCTTTTCTATAAACTGGAAAACAAATTATTTTAATATTTGCTATTATAAAAAATGATAGAATACCTATTTTTCAAATTATTTTTACATTTCAGGATTGTCTCTTTTACTTTCTTCTTTCTAGGTGTCTCACATGACACAGATTTTCAGTGGCTTGCTCAGCTTCGATATTATTGGGAATATGACAATGCCCGAGTTCGTATCATTAATTGCAATGTAAAATATGCTTATGAATATCTTGGTAATTCACCTCGACTTGTCATTACTCCTCTAACTGACAGGTGTTACAGAACATTGGTATGCATTTAAATTATTTTAATTCATACATTAAAGATTACTTTTTGGTGTGGTGTCATGTTTCCTTGTCCAAATTTAACATGGCTGTCCTCATTTTATTCTTTTATCTGTAATAGTTGAATAGAGCTATCCCTTCCTAATCCCAATTCCCTTTATGTGAAACTATAGCAATGAATATTTACTTCTGGGTGCTTTTGTAGAATACAAGAGTGTTTGGATTCTAATGTTTGAAAATCATGAGTCATTTGGGATAATTAGAAAAAGAAGGTATTAGAGATTTAAAGAGAAAACTGGAGCTTCAGGGAATGGATTTGGTTTTTGTGAGACTCCTGGGAGACATGACAGGAAGATGAATAAAGTCCATCTGGGCCTTAGAACTCCAAGTTAGTTCTTTATTTTTTTTAATTTTTATTTATTTTTGAGAGAGAGAGAGAGAGTGAGCAGGGGAGGGGCACAGAGAGAGGGAGACACAGAATGTGAAACAGGCTCCAGGCTCTGAGCTGTCAGCACAGAGCCTGACGTGGGGCTTGAACCCATGAACTGTGAGATCATGACCTGAGCTGAAGTCAGAAGCTTAACCGACTGAGCCACCCAGGCACCCCCCGTCCCCTCCCCCCTGCTTTTTTTAATGTTTATTTAGTTTTGACAGTGACACAGCATGAGTGGGGAAGGAGCAGAGAGGGCAGGGTGGGGGTGGGGGTGCGGGGGACACACAGAATCCTAGGCAGGCTCCAGGCTCTGAGCTGTCAGCACCGAGCCGGACACAGGGCTCAAGTTCACCAACCGCAAGATCATGACATGAGCCAAAGTTGGACGCTTACCCGACTGAGCTACCCAGGCACCCCTAAAGAGTTAGGTGTGTTGAATAGGAGGGAGAGAGCTGAAATGTAGGGGGTGGTGATAAGGTCTGTGCTTGTTGAGAAGCTTTGGAAGATGAAGTTAGGACTATAAAAAATCCCAAACACCTTGGAATAAGGTTGCTGTGTAAAATACAGGATTCTCAGGTAAATTTGAATTTCAAATAATTTCTTA
The DNA here is from genome assembly GCF_014898765.1 of Herpailurus yagouaroundi. Taxonomy (NCBI): domain Eukaryota; kingdom Metazoa; phylum Chordata; class Mammalia; order Carnivora; family Felidae; genus Herpailurus; species Herpailurus yagouaroundi. The sequence goes on from NW_024412444.1 coordinate 11,135,337, forward strand.
GTATAAGTGTGTTCCAAATATCATACAGGACATACTTCCACTAAAAAATTATTCATTGTTTACCTGAAATTCAAATTTAACTGGGAATTCTGTATTTTTATTTGCTAAGTCTGGCAACCTTACCTGGAAATTGAGGAGAAGCATCAAGAAACACCAATCCACCTGTGCTGAGTAAGTGAAATTAAAGTATCTTTGACTGAGTTCTCTAGAAGCAGAGATGAAATGGGGGATTCTTGGGTAAATGATTTACTAGGGAATGCTTTCAGTAAAAGCCTGTAGGGAAGTGAGGAAAACAGGGAAAAGTAAAGATGTAGTTTTAACAGATGTACAGATTTAGCCTGATCTCAGGGGGAGCTTTGGAGCATGGATGGCATTATGGGGGTACCCCTCTTTAAGGCAAGGGGCCTGGCTTTTATATCTCCTTATGGCCCTTGGCTATCAGTCACCCCTGGGGTTAGGGGTATGAAAATTGAGAAAGGCAAACCTCACTAAAATGGAGTTGGGAGGCCATGAAGGAGAAGCTCTCAAGCCCTACTACCATTCATCATCAATTGCAAAACCAACAGGAGGAGATGTACTTTACATTCCTGACAGGAAGAAACATGTACTTGATTACCCCAGCAGGAATAAGGATTTTGTTCTTGTCTGGCAAGATCCCAGCCATTGAGAAACTGTCACAACGCAGCCAATGAAAAGCCACTACACTTGGAACTCCCAGTTTCCTCCAATGGACTTCTTGTTTATAGTGGCCCCTCCCAAAGCCCCCCTTTCCTCTATAAAAGAGCATTCCTCTCCTCTGTTTCCTAGAGTTGCTTATGGTTTTGCAGCAGTTTGTGTGTCAAGAATTGCAATTGTCTGCTGTTTCCATGTAAACCCATTTTTTTTTTTTTTGCTGGTAAACTGACAGGTTTACTTTGAAAGGTAAAGCTTTCAGGTGAGGAAGCTTTCAGGTATTTGCTGATAAGGTAGCTCCTATTAGTCAAGGGCAATTTTCAGGAGAAAAGGACAGTTGTGAGCTATTTGTAGCTGATTCAGCAATTGGAAGATAGAGGCAATGGCTGGTAAAGGCTGCCAATGCAGCTATGATACAATATTTCACCAAACCACCTATTTTCTTGTAAAGCTGCCTGAGGGCAGGGACCGTGTCTGTCTTGGTTTCTACTCTAGTAGTGAACAGGTACATGGTCAATCCCTAAATATTTGTTGTGTAAATGAATCTCAAGCTTCTGTGTCCTATGTGGGACCTTGGTGAAATCAGAAGCTGTGAATATTTGTGGAAGCTCACAGCTTCCAGTTGTAAGATCAGAATCCCATTAAACTTGTATATAACATTAGACATTGAAAAATTTGTAAGCATTTTCTTGAAATAATGAAGGAAAAACCTGAGGTTTCCAGCAATCAAGTTAATGGGCATTAACGGTATAGCATTTATTACAAACTTAAGGTGGGTAAAATATTAATATAGCCTTTATTTAATCAAAAATTTTATTTTTATTTTATTATTAAATTATTAATTTTTAAAAAATGTTTATTTTTGAGAGAGAGAGAGAGAGAGAGAGAGAGAGAGAGAGAGAGAGAGTGCAAGCTGGGGAGGGGCAGAGAGAGAGGGAAACACAGAATCTGAAGCAGGCTCCAGGCTGTGAGCTATCAGCACAGAGCCCGATGTCGGGCTTGAACTCATGGACTGCAAGATCATGACCTGAGCCAAAGTCAGATGCTTAACCAACCGAGACACCCAGGAGCCCCTTAAATTATTTTTAAATAGATCTTTCTTTTTAGGGAAGTTTCAGTTTCATAGCAAAATTAGTACAGCAAACGAAAGTACAGAGAGTTCCCACATATCCCTTACCTCCTCATATGTACAGCTTTAGTCCTTTAACCCTGTTTTTTTTTTTAAGGAGTTAAATTTTACAAACTCTTATACTAGTTTTCTTGAAATAAACCCCATAGTTGGAGTTGACTATAATTTATATGCTTCTAAAAATTTCCAACCATTGTTCTAGTCCTTTTGGGGAAGAATTCAGGAAGAATTCAGTTACTGCTGATATTGTTCTTAAGGGGCTTAAAGACTAATTGGGAGAAAAAAAACCAATGTACAAAATTAATGTAAGGCAAGGTAGACAGTGATCCTACTGGTAAGAGAAGTACAAAACAGTGTTGTAGGAATGGAGAAAATGGAGAACATACCAAGAGTGAAATGCCATAGCCAGGGTGAATTATAGACAAAGTTATATGATAGGTATTGTGTCTCTTCCAATTGATGGGCTCCCATTTACAACACTCATTTTCAGGTGTTGACTTTTGGCAGCTAGCCATGGAGATTGTTATTAATGATCTCCACAACAATCTCTAGTTAAACCTTTCTGACCAAATGTTAATACCTCAAGGCTAGATTCTTTTTGTTTTTAAAGGCAAATGGGATACCCATGACATACTATAATACAAGGAGATTTTGATACATTTTTACTTTTTCTGGAACTGCTTTTTCCTTATGCCGCTGAAAAATTGCATAGTAAAAATTAACTGAACAGTATGATTGTATTAGTGCCTCTTTGAGGCTACACAAATAAGACTCAATCCATTTTCTAAGCAATCGTCTATTATATTTTTTTTTTGTCCAGTTATGCAAGGATTTCTTTCAAAATGTATGTTTCTTTTCAGATAGGTGCCTTCTATTTAAACCTTGGAGGAGCTCCAGAGGGGCCAGCAGGCACAGGAAAAACTGAAACTACCAAGGACTTGGCTAAAGCTCTTGCTGTCCAATGTGTGGTGTTCAACTGTTCAGATGGGCTAGATTATCTAGCCATGGGAAAGGTAAAGTTTCATATTAAATGTTACAAATCTATAGCTATGTCCAACTGGATAAACTGAACATTTAAATATTATGTGAATATGGTTTATGCATTGCTTGAACTTCAGTTATAGAGGTAAACACATTCTTTTTTTTTAAGGGTTTTATTTATTTATTTATTTTTAGAAAAATAAAAATTGTGACCAGTAAATTTTAAAAATTAATTAATTAATTTTTAAATTTACATCCAAGTTACCATATAGCACAACAATGAATTCAGGAGTAGATTCCAGTGATTCATCCTCTATGTATAACACCCAGTGCTCATCCCAAGTGTCTTCCTTAAAGTCCCTTACCCATTTAGCCCATCGCCCCTCCCACAAACCCCTCTGCCCTCTATAAGACATTCTTTTTATCCGAAGGGATCATTAGTCTTCATTTTCAGTTTTGACTTAAAAGATTAAATATTTGTTTAACAGATGATGCCCCGTCATATGAAAACTCATCTCCTTTTTTCTTGTCCTTAGTTTTTTAAAGGATTGGCTTCTTCTGGTGCTTGGGCTTGCTTTGATGAATTTAATCGAATTGAGTTGGAAGTGTTGTCAGTGGTAGCTCAACAGATCCTTTGCATTCAGAGAGCCATTCAACAGAAACTGGATGTGTTTATTTTTGAAGGGACAGAACTTAAGCTCAATCCAAACTGTTTTGTAGCTATCACGATGAATCCTGGCTATGCAGGACGTTCTGAATTGCCAGACAATCTTAAGGTAATATTTTATAAGAATATAAATTTGTTAATCAAAAATAACAGCATAATCCACTCAAAATGGTGTGATTTTCCCACATGTATTTGTAAATCTCCCC
>NW_024412444.1:11139001-11156897 GCF_014898765.1 Herpailurus yagouaroundi
CCACTCAAAATGGTGTGATTTTCCCACATGTATTTGTAAATCTCCCCTTTGCCTCTTACAATAGCTGTAAGGTAAACCTCTAAAAACATTTTTTGGGTGTCTAACACATATTAAAGTATGTGAAACCATTAGAACGCTACTGAGAAAAAGAAAACCACAGAGATAGTGAAATCTTGTTGCATTGGGGGAATAAACATGAATATCACTGCATTCTGTTGGGGTGCTTGTGCTCATCTTTTAAAAAAAATGGTTTCCTTTAAAAAATAATATATTTCGTTCATTATATACTTCAGGTTCTTTTTAGAACAGTGGCTATGATGGTTCCAAACTATGCCCTCATAGCAGAAATCTCCCTCTACTCCTATGGATTTTTGAATGCAAAACCTCTGTCCGTGAAGATCGTGATGACCTACAGGCTTTGCTCAGAGCAGCTCTCCTCACAGTTTCATTACGACTATGGAATGCGAGCAGTAAAAGCGGTTTTAGTGGCTGCTGGAAACCTTAAACTAAAATTTCCAAATGAAAATGAAGATATACTTGTAAGTATTAAATATATACACCGTGAAAACTTCAGTAGAAGATCTTTTTTTGTTTTGTTTTGTTTTGATTTTAGGAAGGTTGATCTGGAGCTATAAATAGGCAAATAAGAAAGTTGTTGCTTTGAGCTTTTTTTTTTCAATTAAAAAAAATATTTATTTATTTTTGAGACAGAGAGAGACAGAGCATGAACGGGGGAGGGTCAGAGAGAGAGGGAGACACAGAATCTGAAACAGGCTCCAGGCTCTGAGCTGTCAGCACAGAGCCCGACGCGGGCTCGAACTCATGGACTGTGAGATCATGACCTGGGCCAAAGTCGGACACTTAACCGACTGAGCTACCCAGGCGCCCCTGCTTTGAGCCTTTTTATGTGAGGTTGAAATAATAGTTTGGGGTTATGTTATTCATTATACTTTATATGAATATAAAGTTGATGTTTTAGTAGGGGGATTCCATAGATGAATGTGAAAGGAACTTTGACTTTTGGTGGTGGGGAGGGTGAGGAATAAGGACAATTAACTTCTGTTGCACTATTTGGATGATTTTAGCTTCTTCGATCAATTAAGGATGTAAATGAACCGAAGTTTCTATCACATGATGTCCCCTTATTTAATGGAATAACTAGTGATCTGTTTCCTGGTATTAAACTTCCTGAAGCTGACTATCATGTAAGTAAACCTGTGAGAATGACTTATTTTGCAAATAAATTTATCTGATCACTCAGTCATTTCCAAAGTTTCAAATAAGTGGAATTATTCTATTTGGAGGATAAACCCCTACTTTGGCCACTTTCATCAATGAGAATGAATAAAATTTAGTGTCTTCTGTTGTATGATACCAATGTCAACAAGATTCAGATCAAAGATAATGTTCTTTCTAAGGAAGGAGTACTCTTTGATTTCCTATCTTGTGATTTATAATAAGTCTACAATGTATACTATAATGCTATTGTGTACTTTGGCAGGTAGAAAAGATGGGAAATTGCAAGTGGCAAAACATCCTGTATTTAACATAAGGATTTTTCAAATTTAAGTAATAGGTTGACTTTTTTTTTTTAAGATTTTATTTTTAAGTAATGTCTACCTGCCACATGGGGCTCACACTCACAACCCTGAGATCAAGAGTTGCATGCTCCACTGACTGAGACAGTCAGTTGCCCCCTGACTTTTTTTATTTTTGAAGTAGGGGCTCCTGGGTGGCTCAGTGGGTTGAGCGTCTGACTTTGGCTCAAGTCATGGTCTTGCGGTTCGTGAGTTTGGGCCCCACGTCGGGCTCTGTGCTAACAAACAGCTCAGAGCCTGGAGCATCCTTCGGATTCTGTGTGTGTCTCTCTCTCTCCCCCTCCCCTGCTCATGCTCTGCTTCTGTCTGTCTCTCAAAAATAAGTAAATGTTAAAAAAAAAATTAAAGGAAACAAACCATGTGTATTTCCAATTTCTTCTAAATTATAGACATTATAATGTGCATATATATACATATGTATACACATAAGAAGTGTCTGCTATTTAATAGCTATTATTATGGAAAGTCAAGATACAAATTTTTAATTAAGTTTTTTAATTCCAGAATGGTTAGCTTATAGTATAATATTAGTGTACAATATAGTGATTCAACAGTTCTACATATCACTCAGTGCCCATCATGATAAGCGTACTCTTTAACCCCCATCACCTATTTCACCCACCTCCCCTCTGGTAACTTTTCGTTTGTTCTCTAGAGTCTGTTTCTTGTTTGTTTTTTTCTCTCTCTTTCTCTCATTTTGCCCTTGTTCATTTATTTCTTAAATTCCACATATGAGTACAATCATAAGGTATTATTTGGCTTTCTCTGACTGATTTATTTCACTTAGCATTATACTCTCTAGCTCCATCCATGTTGTTGCAAATGGCAAGATTTCATTCCTTTTTATGGCTGAGTAATATTCCATTGTGTGTATATACCACACCTTTATCCATTCCTCTATCTGTGGACATTTGGGCTGCTTCCATAATTTGGCTGTCATTAATACTGCAATAAAAATAGGGGTGCATATATCCCTTTGAGTTAATGTTTTTGTATTCTTTGAGTACATACCCCAAAGTGCAATTGCTAGATTATAGGGTAACTCAATTTTTAACTTTTTGAGGAAACTCCATAGTGTTTTCTAGAGCGGCTGCACCAGTTTGCATTCCCACCAACAATACAAGACGGTTCCTTTTCTCCACATCTTCACCAATACTTGTTGTTTCTTCTGTTTTTGATTTTAGTCATTCCAGCAGGTCTGAGGTGATATCTCACTGTAGTTTTGATTTGTATTTCCCTGATGAGTGATGTTGAGCATCTTTTCATGTGTCTGTTGGCCATCTGGATGTCTTCTTTGGAGAAATGTCTATTCATGTCTTCTGCCCATTTCTTCACTGGATTATTTGTGTTTTGGGTGTTGAGTTTTGTAGTTGCTTTATATATTTTGGATACTAATCCTTTATCAAATATGTCATTTGCAAATATCTCCTCCCATTCAGTAGGTTGCCTTTTGGTTTTGTTGATTGTTTCCTCTGTTGTGCTTTTTATTTTGAAGATTTCCCAATAGTTTATTTTTGCTTTTATTGCCCTTGCCTCAGACATATCTAGAAAAATGTCACTTTGGCTGATGTGAGACATTACTGCCTGTGCTCTCCTCTGGGATTTTTATGTTTCAGGTCTCACATTTAGGTCTTTAATTCATTTTGAGTTTATTTTTGGGTGTGGTGTAAGAAAGTGGCACGGTTTCATTCTTTTGCAGGTAGCTGTCCAGTTTTCCCAGCACCATTTGTTGAAGATACTTTTTCCTATTGCATATCTTTGCCTCCTTTGTTGAAGGACGTTAATCGCCTATATAATGATTGGTTTACTTTGGGGTTTTCTATTTTGTTCCATTGATCTATATGTCTATTTTTGTGCCAAAATCAAAATAAAATTTAAAATTACAAACAAAACAATCTTAATGAGATAGAGGATGTGTGGCTGAAATTAAATGTCACTTTATGGCAATTTAAATGATAAAATGTATAGTGAAGACTTTTTGAGTTCAGCATATATAAACTACCTTTTACCATTTGATGATTCAATTCTTCCACCCCCTCTTCCTATTGATATTACTATAAAAGTTTCAATTTGCTTGAGCTATTATATCATTAAGGCGTCACTTGGTTTAAAGGCATCATTTACTTTTTTAGCCTTTTTATTTTAAACCTTCAAACTCAAATACTAATCTACATTCTATGGCAATATCAGATTAATGTGATTCTAGGGTGTTTTCCAAAGCCAACAACCAATTCTCTTTCTCTGGACACCAACTGGTTGTTCAACAGTTCAATTCCGACACTAGCTACCTGGTCAGACTCCACAGATTAAGGGCTCTGTCCTACAAGACTTCCCCTCACTTCAGACAGTCTTGAGTCTCTGGTCACCTGTACTGCTGACTGGCTGGACTTTCCACAACCTCCCCACCCAGCTTTGATAATTTGTTAGAACAGCTCTCAGAACTCAGGAACACAGATTATTATTAATGTTTACTGGTTTATTATAAAGGATACAACTCGGGGGGGGGGTGCCTGGTTGGCTCAGGCAGTTAACCATGTGAGTCTTGGTCTCAGGATTGTGAGTTCAAGCCCCATGTTGGGTGTGGAAGCTACTTTAAAAGGTGGGGAGGGGTGCCTGAGTGGCTCAGTTGGTTAAGGGTCTGACTCTTGATTTTCAACTCAGGTCTTTGTTGCAGGAATTTTCACCTCAGTACCCCAGATTCATTGTCTCGCTGCTTCAAAGAATGAAGAGGTGGACACAATAAAATGAGCAGCAGGCAAAAGTTTATTAGAGTATAAGATCAGAAAGTAAGAATAGTATGAAAGCTCTCATTACAGAGAGGGGGCATTTGAAAGTGAAGGCTTGTGGACTGTAGGCAAGGGACTTAGTTTTATAGGGTTTTGGTCAGCTCCTTATCTTCCTCCTTGTCCCTTCTTAGGTCTCACCCTTATTAGCTAGGTAACTCTAAATGTCTAGTCATTCCTTTTCAATTGGCTGGTTTCCATTGTATGAGGGATGGTCTATGGCCAAACCAGTTCCTTGTGGGGCTTACGTTTTATAGTCTGCTACTAACTTTTAGTTAGTTCTTTTGTCACATTCCTGAGGGAAACATGTGAGGGGTAGTAGGTGCTCTCGTTAAATTTGTAAGAGGAACCCTAGAACCTTACCCCTGAAGGAGTTTGCTCATGGTCAGACGTTCCCAGCATTGTTTTAAAATAATGTGTTTTTGGGACGCCTGGGTGGCTCATTGGTTGGGCTTCTGGCTTCAGCTCAGGTCATGATCTCACAGTTCGTGGGTTTGAGCCCTGTGTTGAGCTCTGTGTTGACGGCTCAGAGCCTGGAGCCTGCTTCAGATTCTGTGTCTCCCCCTCTCTCTGCCCCTCTCCCCCTTCTCTGTCTCTTAAAAATAAATAAATGTTTAAAAAATTAAAAATATGTTTTACCCATCCAGTGACCCCAGGTCCTAATCTTTCTCTCTCTGCCTATTTTACCCTATCTTTTCCTATCATATAATGATCCCAGGGTCGTGCCTGCATCGAGCTCTGCTCTGAGCAGGGGGGAGCCTGCTTAAGATTCTCTCTCTCTCTCTGTCTCTCTCTCTCTCTGTCTCTCTCTCTGTCTCTCTGTCTCTCTCTCTCTCTCTCTCTGCTCTTCTTCCCCAGTCTAGTACTCTCTTTCTCTCTTAAAAAAAAGATATAAAGGATACAACTCAGGAAGGACCAAATGGAAGAGATGTATAGATACGGTGATATAGTGGGTGGCAGCATGCTTCAAGGTATGTCATTCTCCCTGCATTTTGGTGTGCCACCAAACCAGAAGCTCTCTGAATCTCATTGTGTCAGAGTTTTTACAGAGCTCAATCTTCCACCCTGTCCCTCCCTCCCCACCAACCCAATGCCTTCCCCAAAGGCTGAAAGTTCCAACCCTCTAATCACTGGGTCTTTCTTGCCACCAGTCCCATCCCGAGGCTATCTCAGGTCCCACTCTAAGTCACTTCATCAGCATAAACTTGGATGTGATTGACAAGGGCTCATTAAGAATAACGAAGACACTCCTATCACTCATGAAATTTTCAGGGTTATAGGAGCTCTGTGCCAGGAACTGGGAATAAAGACCATATATATTGTTATATTATACTACGGGTAATAAGCAAGATGATTCAGGGTATGCTAATATTATTTTTAAAAATCAGAATAAAAATACAAAAATTGTAACATTGTCATGGAAAATTCCTGTACTTATATGAATATAGCAACAAATCCATGGACCTACAGCTTTCAGCTTGAAAAATACTACTAAGAGTCAGTGCTGGGAGGTGTGTGGCCAAGTGGCTCAGTGCACCTACAGATGAGCCAAGGGGCCCAGGGCCAAAGGGAAAAACAAAAACAAAAACAAAAAAACTCGAAACTATGTCATAATGCTTTTTAATAGGTATAATATTCCTTTATTTTTCCTTTACTGACTTCTTTTGGGTTTCAGATAATGTCTATTTCTCCATTATTCTTCTCTGTTGAATTTTTAGTTTTACTTCAGTGGTTACTCCACAGGATATAATATACATCCTTGAATTATTACAGTTTACCTTAGGTTTGTATTTTGCCATTTCAGAAACAATATAAAAACTTTATTCTTTATTTTTTTTACAGTTTATTTATTTTTGAGAGAGCATGCACACACACCAGCAGGGGAGGAGCAAGGAGAGAGGACATTATTTTAATGTTCTTGTCTACTAATTATGACATCTGGGTCATCTGGGAGTTTATTTTCTATTTTTTTCCTCTTGATCTTCAGCTATTCTCTCTCATGACTTGTAAAGTTTGATTTTATGTTAAAAACTATGTATAAAATAACTGTAGAGACTAAAGCAGTATGGTGTTTTGTAGAAAAACTATGTTTATCCTTTGTTAGATAGCTAGAGTGAGTGGTGATCAATCCAGTTGAGAATTGACCGAAGCCACAGTTTTATTGCAGCATTATCAAGCTTTAGTTTACCTCTGGTTTCAAAAGTCTATAAATTTTTTTTGAATGTTTATTTATTTTTGTAGGAGAGAGAGACAGAACGTGAGCAGGGGAGGAGCAGAGAGAAAGGGAGACACAGAATCTGAAGCAGGCTCCAGGCTCCGAGCTGTCAGCACAGAGCCCGATATGGGGCTCAAACTCACAAACCGTGAGATCAATGACCCGAGCTGACGTCAGACACTTAGCCGACTGAGCCACCCAGGCACCCCTCAAAAGTCTTTAGAGTGAGAATTGTCCTACTGTATTACAGGGCCCTCCCTCTAGCAGCATTTTGAGATATGGCAGGCCCAATCCAATACCCACCTCTGTTCATACCTAGAAAATCCTCCCCCAGGCTGAATTAGCTGTTCATTTGTGCTTACCTAGAAAGGCTTATCCTTTTCTGAACTTTAGTTCCGTTAGACATATTTGTATCCAAAGCACTCCTGTATTTTTAAAATTTTTGGATTTTTTTAAACTCTGTTTATTTCTAGTTACAATAGTGTGAAGGATTGTTTGGCATGTCCTTCTGTATCCTAACCAAAGGTGAAATTCTCAAAAACCCTAGGGCTCCTGGGTGGCTCAGTAGGTTGCATGTCTGACTTTGGCTCAGGTCATGATCTTGCGGTCTGCAAGTTCGAGCCCCACAACGCACTCTGTGCTGACAGCTTGGAACCTGGAGCCTGCTTCAGATTCTGTTTCTCCCTCTCTCTCTTCCCTTCCCCTGCTCATGCTCTGTCTCTCTCAAAAATAAATGAACATTAAAAGTTTTTAATTTTTTTTTTCAACGTTTATTCATTTTTGGGACAGAGAGAGACAGAGCATGAACAGGGGAGGGGCAGAGAGAGAGGAAGACACAGAATCGGAAACAGGCTCCAGGCTCCGAGCCATCAGCCCAGAGCCTGACGCGGGGCTCGAACTCACGGACCGCGAGATCGTGACCTGGCTGAAGTCGGACGCTTAACTGACTGCGCCACCCAGGCGCCCCTAAAAGTTTTTAAAAATAAAAATAAAAGGAGTTGTTTCCATGCAGCCTGTACCCAATGCTATGGTGCTATGATCATTAACTTATAATAGGGAATAATAATATTTTTAAAGTAATTCTATTTGTTCTTCCTTTTAATTAAAATATTCAGCTTTAAAAATAAAACTTTAAGAAATAATTTATCAATATAAAAAGATACAATTTTTTATTTTAAAATGAAAAGTCTACATTTATAAGACATGGATATTATTTGTAATACCATTTTATAAGAATTCATTCCATTTTTCTTTTATTTTAGGAATTTTTGGAATGTGCTCATGAAGCCTGCAAAGTACATAATCTTCAGCCAGTTAAATTTTTTCTTGAAAAAATGATTCAGACATATGAAATGATGATTGTTAGACATGGGTAAGATTATAAATTATCATTGTCTGCCATGGTTAGATGCTGTTTTCAAATTAAACTATTAAAACAACTACAATTTGTTAACTAAAAGATTCAGCTACTCAGGTAGGCTAAGAGACAAAGAGCCCTATCCTCCATTTCCCATCCCAGTGGCTTAAAAACAAAGGTTTATTTCCATCTCATGCTGCCCATACAACATGGATTGGTAAGGTATCCTCATTCAGTGATGTAGCACTAATGACCACCACAATTTGCCCTTTTGGTCATCAAATGTGTTATTTACTCTCCTTCGTGCACATAAAACACACTCTTCCCTTCCCAGGAATACAACTTAAAAGTTCTAGTCAATGAACCATACTCAAAGTTCAGGCTCTCTAAGTGATGCATGGTTTCTATATCAGATTTGGAAGTTGTTCCTCATGATCCAAAGACCTACAAAGTAGAAAGACAAGTTATCTGCCCTCCACACACCAGTCTTCATTATAATAGTGGGCTTCCCAGAACAGGTTATTGGAGCAAACACTACCAGCCAGAAGTTGAAGAACTGGAGACACAGCCAGCAATTGTGGGTAGCAGTCCTGAAACCCAGCTGGGCATGTGAGGAGCCCCAATCCCAGAGATACATTGACTACGAAACTGATCATTTAAACCTCAGGTTCTTTCACTTGTAGAGGGCTTTCCAAGGAGTCATAATCATTTGATATACATGCTTTGTTATATAGGGTGTCATTAAAGTGGCTGTGGACATTTTGCATCAGTAGTTACATATATAATTTTTTCCTTGGAGAGCCCACTCCACTAACTGTATAAACTTTAGATCCCCTAAAACCTGGATCTACTTTTGCATGGTTTTGCTCCCTGGAAGGGTCTTTCCTGTTAATTGTTCTCTGTGGACCTTGGTTCAACTTTCTTGAGAGAGCTTTCCATCTTCATTTTTTTTCCCTGTAAAGTCACATGTAAAGTAGACAATAGAGAATATGTCTTTGGGAGCTGAGAAATGTTTTTAGCCTGCTTCCTGCCTATAGAAAGTTGAGGTCTCAAAAGTTATGATTTTTTTTAAAGGCAGGATAAAAAAAATTAAACAGCTTCACATTGTGTAAATTTTCAAATGTAGACAAAAATAGATGGAATTGAAAAACTAAAAAAAAAAAATACAGGAACTAATACAATCAACCCTTATGCATCTAATACGTGAGGATCATTTTTAAGTCTTGAACATTCACATGTTTTAGTCTAGACTCATGGTTTGTCAGTAAACTCCCTCAAAAACTTGGTAAACTTATTTGATTCCAGGCAGCTCTCTGTGCCAGTAGCTACAACTACAGTCCTTACTAAGTCATACCTTTATAAATTTCCTTGCAGTATCGTTGAATTGATCAGGCTTAATTGGGAAGGCCACAAACTTAATCTATTTTTCCTGAATTATTTTATCCTCCTGAAATGATTACTGGGAACTATATTAATCTTTCATAGATTTTAATAAAGTGATACAATGGCCCTACCCTTAATGTGATCCTTGTTGCCAGGCTGAGTAGATTTTTGTTGTTCAAAGGCTTTCTCAAATTATCTTTATTTACCAGTTGGGAATAAGAATAAGTTGCTTATAGGTTCCTGAATTTCTGAACTCCCTCTGTTCTTTCATTCCAACTTTCAAACTGGCTATTTTTTTTCTGGGCTCATTTCTCTCCTGTAGTTCTTTGTTAAATGCAGCCATCAGCTGCCATCATATATTAATAATCATGTTTACTACCCTTTTTCCTAAAATGACAATTTCATTATGTATATTATCTGTATTCCAAGTTATCTCAACGAACAAATTTGCCAAATGTTTCATCATTGCCTAACATTAATTGCCAATCTTTTTTTAGCCTGTAATAATGGTTAATTTGCCACCAACAACCTGGCCTCTAAGTCATTACCACATATTTAAGTCTTAAAAATACTTTACCCCCTTCTGGGAACTAATTTCTCTCCAGTAAGGATGGGCTAGATTATTCTTTAGAAACGATCAGTCACTAAAACCCAAATCTTAGTGACTTAAAAAACAAACAAACAAACAAACAGACAAACAAACAAAGGTTTATTTCCCATTCATGCTGTGTCCACTCCAGGTTAACAGGAAGTATCTGCTCATCATAATTACTCAGGGTCCCAGGCTATTGGAGCATCCACCATCTCAACATGATGGTCACAGCTGTGCTAGAGGGAAAAGCCCTGTAAGAAGAGAGTTCTGTAGGCTCCGTTGCAGGCAATGATCTATACCCTTCCTGCTAGGAAGTAACACCCGTGTTTCCACTTGGTACTCATTAGTCACCTAGTATTTCAACAAGAGGGCGAGGAATCCTTCTATGTGCTGGGAGAGAGGAGATTCGGAAGTATTTGGCAAAGAGCAAAAAGTAATTACCATAGTAAGTAAAGACTTCAGGAAGGGCAATCTTTCCCATTTCTCTTCTTGGGAGGCCCAAAGTCTTTATTTTACTTTATTTTTTTAATTTTAAGAGTGTATAATTAAGTTTTCATTTTCATTTGGACATTTTTTTATTCTCTTTTGTAGGTAGTGGTATTAATGAAGAGAATCTTAGAAATCAACCAGTTCAGAAGTTAAATGTATTCTCGTGTCTGAGAAAAATTAATAGAATTTCAAAAATTACAAATACCAGTAAAACAGGAAAATAATTTACCATTATTTTTTTAGAATCATATTGTATAATTCTTTTCCTTTGTAGTTTTATGTTGGTAGGAGAGCCTTTTGCTGCTAAGACAAAAGTTCTGCATATGCTGGCTGATACTCTAACTCTTATGAATGAACGTGGCTATGGAGAGGAAGAAAAGGTTATTTATAGGACTGTAAACCCCAAATCCATTACTATGGGTCAACTTTTTGGACAGTTTGACCCAGTGTCTCATGAGGTAATCTACAGTATAAATATTCTCTTATTGACAGTGTGCTTTAAACCACGAAATTTGAAATGTTTTTATATGATCACTTTATAGTCTTATAAAGAAAGCTTCCCAACTCTCTGCTTCTTCCCCAGTGGACTGATGGTATTGTGGCCAACACTTTTAGAGAATTTGCCTTATCAGAAACACCTGACCGGAAATGGGTTGTATTCGATGGTCCCATTGACACTTTGTGGATAGAGAGCATGAACACAGTATTGGATGATAATAAAAAGGTAAATCCTCCTGATTAAAAGCAAAACGGATACACAATATGAATATACCAAACACTACTGAGCTGTAAACTTAAGAAGGGTTAAAATTGTAGATTTAACGTAAAATGATTTTTTTTTGCCAGTTATAAAACAAAATACATGTAAATATGCTTAAGCAATGTTTTGTGTTCAACAACTAATTGACTAGGACTATATATTTAAAGCAAAGGGTGCAGCAAGTATAGTAAGTTTATAGATTATCTTTTAAATGAAAACTATGCTGTAATAAATTCTCTGCTTACTTTTTTTTTATAGAATAAAAGTATATTAAAACCATTGTGTTAACAGGAAGGTGTGGTATTGTAGTAGGTGTTAAGTTGTTAAGTGACTCCTGTCTTATGGTTTCTTATAGAACTTTAATATTTTAGGAGAAAATAAAAGGGCCTTATTCCATTTTGAAAACATCGAATGCGGGGCACCTGGGTGGCTCAGTCAGTTAAGCTTCCCACTTCAGCTCAGGTCGTGATCTCACAGTTCATTGGTTCAAGCCCTGCATCAGGCTCTCTGTGCTGACATCTAGAGCCTGGAACCTGCTTCAGATTTTCTCTCTCCTCTCTCTCTCTCTCTCTCTCCCTTGTGCACTTGCTCTCTCTCTCTCAAAAATAAATAAACATTTAAAAAAAAAAGAAAACATTGAATGCTTCAGTACTTGTATATGTTGCATTACCTTAGAAGCTGTGAAATATACAAAAGGACTAGAAAATAGAAGTCTTCTATGAGAGACCATATGTAAATTATAAAATATGACTAATTTTAAGTTTAGATTCTGTGCTTTTTTTTAAAACTTGTGCATTCACATAACCATCATTTAAATAAAGATGCATAAAATTTCTTTCACTCTACAAGCTACACTCACTGATTCCTTCTGAATCAGTATACCCTCCCCACTGGGGTAATTGCTATTCTTTCTTCTACTGTGATAAATTAGTTTTGCTGGTTCTTGAACTTCATGTATATGGAATCATACTCCTGAGTATTTTCCTTCTTGTGGTCAATGTGGCATCTGTGATATTCATGGTGTTGTACTTCCATTTTACTTATTTATTCTTTTTATATCTGTATTGGTATTCCACTGCATATATCACAACTTATTTTCATACTTATATGAAATAACCACACTACTAAGTAAGCAAATTAATTTAATTAGCATTCAAATACACCAGCACATTTTCGTAGGTGGTTGGTCATTTATTCAAATTCCTTCTTTCAGTTACATTGATTGAGCTAAGGAGTAATAATGATTCAGAAGAGGAGAGGGGCTAATCAAAGTCGAATTCAGAGCCAGGTGGGAGGATTGTCTCATATTGGATGAGAGGAAAGTAGGAGAAGGATAGGTATAGATATAGGTGGATGTATGAATTTGATAGTGGAAATCTGAAAGCAAGTCCTTTTGATGATTTATCTTTTCTTTGTGAAGTGGTAGACCCTAGTTCTTTGTACACTGGAGGAGAAAAGGAGGAAGATTTAAATTAGCCATTATGGAAAATGGGAAAGATAATTGCTAGGAAAGCATAGAAGCCTGTCTGAGGACTAGTAGTAGTAGTAGTGCCAAGGTCTGCCTTTGTGAGATTTTCCCTATCAGTCTAAGCAGCTTGGATGTGAGTGTAGATTATGCTGCTGGACTGGAAGTACAGAAAGACTTTGAAGATACTGGTGTGAGAGTTCTAGAAGAGCTAGGCCATGGAAGGAAGCTGCTTAACAATGACAGAAGTGAAAACAGCAGGGATATGAAACTGGAGAGTAAGTGGAGTAGATGATTGGGTAGATGAGTAGTCAATGAGTGAGAGCACTGGATACATCGGAGACTAGAGGCAGAGACTGGGAAGCTTGAATTTAGTATTTCAGAATTGTGTAGTGTTCCAGGAGAGAAGGTCCCAGGTGTATAAACTGGATGGCTGGAGTGCAGTAGGAAAAACCTAAGTGAAGACAGGGTAGTCAAGGATCTGAGGGGCTGCCATATTGAGATTCTCCCCCCTCACAAACAGTGGATCAGGCCAGAGTGAAAAAAATTGAGCCATGTATCAAAGGCTTTAGCTAACGATGGGAATGCTGAGGTGCTGGTGAGTGACAGCAGGGAGCATGGGTTGTCAAAGGAGCAGAAGGTGGAAAGGGTGGGATAGAGTATTTAGGAAACACTATGGGGGAGTGAGGAAAAAGCTGACTCCATCTCCCAAATATGAAGTAAATAGGAGGATGTTTGCTGAAATAATCTGGTAGGAAATTAAAAGTTTTATAGGCCAGCACTGTCCAAAACAACTTTCTGCAATAATGGAAATGTCTGCATTGTCCAGGAAGGTAGATACTAGTCAAATGTGGTTATTGAGCATTTGAAATTTGGCTAGTGCAGTTGAAGAACTGACTTTAAATCTTATTTAACTTTAACTACTTAAGATGAAGTTATTTAATTAGTTAAATTAGATTTAATTAGTAAAAAGTATAAATAGGCACATATGAATAGTGGGCTAGCTTATCAGACAGTCCAGCTCTAGGCCATCCATTTATTTTACAGAGGTCCAGGAATGCTAAATGCCACATTGTTGACATTTAACTAGATAGGGGCAAAACTGGGACTAGAGTGATGGTTGTAGAGAAGAAACCCAGAAAAATAAATGAAGAGGAAGAATTGGAAAAAAAAATGTAGAAATTAAATTGGGATATCAACAATTAATATTATTAAAATTATTAAAAGTTAATGATAATTCCAAAGGTAGATGCCAAGGAAATTGAGAAGATGAGATGGCTTTAATAAAATGAACAAGAAAGGAATTGGGCAGAAAGGAAGCAGTTGACAAATTGAGATTTTTTACATATTTGATTGAAGAGGAACATTTTATTTTATTTTTTAAGTTTTTATTTAAATTCTAGTTAGCATACAGTGTAATATTAGTTTCAGATGTACAATATAGTGATTCAGCACTTCCATACCTCACCAGGTGCTCATCATAAGTGGACTTCTTAATCCCCATCACCTATTTCATCCATCCCTCCCACCCACTTCCGCTCTGGTTACCCTCTGCTTGTCCTCTATAGTTAAGAGTCTGTTTCTTGGTTTGCCTCTCTCTCAAAGAGGAATGTTTTAGATTAAAAGTGATCTATATCCGCATATTAAATGCAGTGCATGGTCCTTGATTGAATTTTGGTTTGAGTAAATCAGTTGAAAAGATTTTCCTGTTGTCATTGAGGAAATTTGAGTACTAGCTGAGTATTAGATCATATTAAGGACTTATTGGTAATTTTGTTAGGTGTGATAATGTTACTGAGGTAATATAGAAAACAGTTTATTTTTTTTAAGTTTATTTATTTATTTGGAGAGAGAGAGACAAAGCGAGTGGGGGAGGGGCAGAGAGAGAGAGAGGGAGAGAGAGAATCCCAAACAAGTGCTCTGCACTGTTGGTGGAGAGTCTGATGCATGGCTGTATCTCACAAACCATGAGATCATGACCTGAGCAGAAACCAAGAGTTGGACATTTAACCGACTGAGACACCAGGTGCCCTGAAAACTCTATTTTTTAGAGCTGCATATTGACATATTTAGATGTGAAATGCCGTGGTGGGCATAATGCTCTTTAAAATACTGTTTTATTCCTCAGTATCCTTTTTAAAAAATGTTTTAAAACGTTTATTCATCTTTGAGAGACAGAGAGAGACAGAGCATGAGTGGGGAAGGGGCAGAGAGAGGGAGACACAGAATCCGAACCAGGCTCCAGGTTCTGAGCTGTCAGCACAGAGCCCGACGCGGGGCTTGAACTCATGAACTATGACATTATTACCTAAGTCGAAGTCGGATGCTCAACCGATTGAGCCACCCAGGTGCCCCCCCCCCCTTTTTTTTTAAAGTAATTTCTGCACCCAACATGAGGCTTGAACTCACAACCCCAAGGTCAAGAGTTGCATGCTCTACAAACTGAGGCAGCCAGGTGCCTCTTAAAAATACTTCTTTATAAAAGGAAGCAAATGTGGGAAATCTTAATGTTGGTTAAGTACAGGAGATGGGTATATTAGTGTCCATATTATTCTTTATTTTCAATTTTTCTCTTTTTTTTTTTATTAACAAAGAGACCTTTTGACAACTTTATGAAGTCAGGAGTATTTCATGTAATTTTTAAAAAATTATTTATTTAGGGGAGGCTGGGTGGCTCAGTTGGTTAAGCATCTGACTTCGGCTCAGGTCATGATCTTGCAGTTCATAGGTTTAAGCCTCGCATTGGGCTCTGTGCTGACAGCTCAGAGCCTAGAGCCTGCTTTGGATTCTGTATCTCCCTCTCTCTCTGCCCCTCCCCTGCTCATGCTCTGTCTCGCTCTTCCAAATAAACAAACATTAAAAAAGATTAAAACTATATATATTTAAATTCATGTTAGTTAATATATAGCATACTATTGGTTTCAGGAGTAGAACCCAGTGATTCATCACTTACATATTACACCAAGTGCTCATTCCAATGAGTGCCCTCCTTAAGGCCCATCACCCATTTAGCCTATCCCTCCCACCCAACTCCCCTCCAGCAACCCATGTAATGTTTTTAAATGTTTATTTAGTTTTGAGAGAGTGTGATTGGGGGAGGGGCAGAGAGAGAGGGGGACAGAGGATCCAAAGGGAGCTTTGCTCTGACAACAGAGACCCCCTTGTGGAGCTCACACTCAAGAACCGTGAAATCATGATCTGAGCCAAAGTCAGATGTTTGAATGACTAAGCTCCCCAGGTGCCTGACCGATGTAATTTTATTAATAGCAAGGACTGAGATTTGTATAGGATTTTTGCAGTATGTCATGTAGTTCTCCTCCCGCCTAACTCTATGGGAGAGAAATTAACCGAGTTTATAGATGAAGAGGCTGAGAGTCAGAGATGTTACGTATTTGCTTACCTAGTAAGTAATTGACCGAGCTAGATCTAGCTTACAATTTTCTGGCTTTTATGTAATACTTACATCACAGGATATACATTATCTTATACCTACAATATATTTTTATTTGAGAAGTTTGAGTTTTTTAAAAAATAAATGTTTGAAATATAATTGCCTTTAGCTTTGCCTTATGAGTGGAGAAATCATTCAGATGTCCCCTCAAATGAGCCTCATCTTTGAAGCAATGGATCTTTCCCAGGCCTCGGTAAGTTCATGTTTTAACATAACAGTAGATTGTTTATTTGTTCATTTGGTCAATAAGTATTTTTTATTATGTGTCAGAAGACTAGTTAGGCACCAGAAATACTAAGATGAATAAGATATAGCTTATGCTCATTTAGGAAGGATCAGAAGCATGCTAATAAATAATCCCACTATACTGCTACATGTAAGTGCTCTAAGAATATGGAGGGGGTGGGTACCCAAGAGGCGAATGGGTAGAGGAGGACCATGGAAAATGTCTGAGTATTTGATCTGGCTTTGAAGGGCAACACTTCTCTAGGGAGATTAGTTGGGGCTGGGCATTCCAAATCATGACAACATGATATGTAAAGATATGAAGCCATGACACGTCTGGGAGGCTGTAGAGGAAGATAGGTGCTAGATCATGACAGGCCTTATAAGTCATTCAAAGAAGTAGTTAATGACTGCCAGGTACTACTGGCATGAAAGCAACATTGGAAAAAGAAAACTTGTCTTTTTTCTCTAGCCTGCCACTGTAAGCCGCTGTGGCATGATTTATTTGGAACCCTCACAGTTAGGATGGGAACCAATTGTATCCTCGTGGTTGAATTCCCTGAAAGGACCTCTGCAAGAACCAGATCATCAAGCTCTTCTGAGAGGACTCTTTGACTGGTTAATAAAGCCCTCCTTAAAACTTCGTAAGAAAAAATGCAAGGTAACACTGTAATTCTCTAACCCACTCAAGTTTCTTTAGTTTTCATTCAACTTGACTAAGGCTAAAGTCACAATAAGTAGGATAAATAAACAAAATCAGTTTCCCCTTGACATTTAGTATCCACTTTTTAAAATGGAATATTTATTGTGATAATCAGTAATTCACATGCAGTTGTAAGAAGTAATAGATTTCATGCTCATTTCACCCAATTTCCCCCAATAGTAACATTTTGCAAGACTATATTATATCACAACAAGGATATTGACATTGATATTATCTACTGATATTATTCAGATTCCCCTAGTTATATCTGTACAGGTGTGTGTTTATCTCTCTGGGTTTTATTTTAAAATTTTTAATAATTTATAATTTTAAACATAAGTGCAACTTTGTACCCTTTGCCCAAAGTCTCCCTGTTTCCCCCACCTCCCCACCCCTGGTAACTGCCCTTTTACTCCAGTTCTATGTATTCAACTTTTGGATTGTACATATAAGTGACATCATGCAACTTTTTCCTTTCTGTGTTGGACTTTTTCACTTATCATAATGTCTTACAGTGGACCCATATTGCAAATAACAGGATCTCTCTTTCTTTAAGTCTTAATAATATCTATAATTTAGTATTACTAATTTAAGTCTTAATATTCTATTATGTATATATATATATATATATATATATATATATATACACACACACACACATATATATGTGGCAATTTCTTTATTTGTCCATCAGTGAACACTTAAGTTTGTGTCCCTATCTTAGCTATTGGGAATAATGCTACAATGAACATGGAAGTGCAGATATATATATTTTTGAATATAATATTTATTATTATTTATTTTTAATATGAAATTTATTGTCAAATTGGTTTCCATACAACACCCAGTGCTCATCCCAACAGGTGCCTTCCTCA